>NC_085858.1:33118516-33158516 GCF_034702125.1 Engraulis encrasicolus | reverse complement strand
AAAAAAGTCAAAAAGAAAAAAAACTCACCTCAGGGTCAAACCCCAGGTTGTGGGATAGCCGTTTTCTTCCCTTTCTTTGATTTAGCAGCTTTTTACGTTTTTATGTTCATCACACAAAACCTGGGATTTGGGAGATGACACGTGATGACATGTGCTACTATGTGGTTTGTCTGCGATGTGTAAAAAGTCAGCAAAGAAACCCTAATTTGGAGAATATACGCAGGGTTGCAATCTTAATGTGGAGCACCAAATAAAAATATCACTGATTACAGACATCTGTAAGAAAAATACTAGGCAAGAAAAGGCAATAGACATAACATGGCCATGCGCGGAGTGTGCATTTAAGACAGAATCTGTAATTTTGGTGAAAGTTTGTTGATATTTGGACACATCACCAATTACAACCCTGAGCTCCACTTCCTGAAAACTAGGCCCCGATTGGCTGAGCTTGCTTATGGACCGATCCAACACACAAGTTCGGTTTCCTTCTACCGACATGTGCCGACATGTGACATGTGCCAAGCTTTTGCACAGCTATGCGCAGAATTCTGTTAAATGTGTAGGCTGAATCTATGGCTTTTGGAACCCTGTTATTCAGTTATTTACATTTTGGACTCCCATGGCAGTCAGAGACTGTCTTCATCTAAATCCACGTTGTCTCCAAGTATTCTTATGAACATCCAACACAACTGAAGCTCCCCGTCTTGTGACATGTGGAGTGTGTTCTTGCCAGGAAGGCTGCGCAGACCCAGGCATGCCATCCCCCAAGTATAGCTAACCAATAAATCAAATACAGCTAGCATAAAAACAAAGAGATGGATGTGGAGCGTGTGCCCTGTATGTTCTAATCAGGAAGGGTGTACAGAATAGATCCAAGTAAAAGTGGAGACTGAGGTAGGCGATCTCCAAGTATAATTATAACCGCTAAATCAAATACAGTAAGATGTACAGTAGATGGACGTGTGTGTGTGTGTGTGTGTGTGTGTGTGTGTGTGTGTGTGTGTGTGTGTGTGTGTGTGTGTGTGTGTGTGTGTGTGTGTGTGTGTGTGTGTGTGTGTGTGTGTGTGTGTGTGTGTGTTCTCACCAGGAAGGGTGCGCAGACCCAGGTGAAGGTGGAGACGGCGCCCAGGTAGGCGATCTTCTTGAGCACGCGCAGCTCGCTCTCGCGGATGGCCGACACCTTGTCCTTGAAGGCCAGCTCCCAGGCGTACAGCTTCAGCACCTTCATGCCGTTCAGCACCTCGTTCATCAGCTTGATGCGCTCGTCCTTGCTCTTCATCTGGGCCACCTGGACACGAGAGCGGTGGAGGACATGGAGTTAGCATGGGGGGGCTAGTAGAGCTGTCAAAAAACATCAAAACAGTAGACTAGAAAGTAAAATCCCTGCCGTGTTTTCCTGAACACGGGTCACCTGAACACGGAGCAGGGGAAGAGATGGAGTTAGCATGGGGGAAATAGTAGGGGTATTAGGGGAAGCCTGATAGTAAGGTTAGGGGCCTTGCTCAAAGGCACCTCATCCATGGTGTGAGATAGGGAGTGGAAGGGTGGTGTTTGAACCTGCAACCCTATGATCTAAAGTCCTTAACCACTAGACCACACCTGCCCCATACTGTACATTGAGGGGATATACTTGCAAGACAGCGGGCTGCCTACAAAGAGGAAGACACAAAAAACAGTCATGTGGAAACAGACCTGGTAGGCTTTGGTCTTCATGGCGATGACTGCATTAATGGGAACCATCAGCACCATGACAGCAACACCGGCCAGAACAGACGGTCCAAGGGTCTAATGTTCAACAGGAAAGGACAGAGAACAGCATTCGTTATGGTCTATTACCTATGCACATTGTACACAGAGGTTAGAAACAAAAAGTAGTCTACAGACATTCTGATACAATAATAAAAACAAGCAGTATAGTGGCAGATTCTCCCGCTGTACATACTACCGTATTGTACAATGTAACTAGACAATGAATTATTTATGAATTCTGAATTCCAAACAACTTCTGCATACTTTCAACAAACTCAACCTTATTCAATGCTAAAGATCAGGACCATGGACAGAGGATATGGATAGTTCCATGGTCAGACATAGGGTGCGTTCCAATATGTGACCTTGCGTCCTCCACTTGTGCTTGTGGCCTCGTACCAGGAAGTAATACATCGAGATGACATCACTGACAACAGCATTATATTTCAATATCTTGCAAAAGCTCAATTGTTAAGTCCCTTTCTCATTTGCAAACTGTATGGTGAATGAAGGAGAGTCCCCCAGAGATTGTTGTGACTAGGCAGACAGCGGGGAAACTTAATTGCTCTCTCCACGGATGCCGGTCATCAGCAAAATGTGAGGCCACAAGCACAAGTGGAGGAATGCAAGATTGCATATTGGAATGCACACCGAGTCACAAGGCCAGAGGAGATGGCAGGGCGGTAGGGCACTGGGCTGCTACGCCGTTGACCAGGACACCATTCCGGCCCCGATCATTTGCAGATTCCTCCCCGTCTCTCTCTCCCTGTTCATTTACTGTCTCTCTTTTTTTTTTTTTTTTTTTTAAAGGTTTTTTTTTTTCTTTTTCGACTTTATTTGATAGGACAGTGTGAGAGGTGGACAAGAAGCGAATTGGGAGAGAGACGGGGAGGGGTCGGCAAAGGACCCGGGCCTGGAATCGAACGGCAGGCCATGGCAGGACCCATTTTCTGTCTCTTTCAACTATCCCGTCTCAAATCAAGTAAAAATAAAAACAAAAAAAAATATTTTTTAAAAGACAAAAAGGAAGGATACTGCGATCCAGATGATGTGCCAGGCTGAGGCCTCACCTGCCAGAGGAAGTAGAGGGCCAGCACCACCTGTAGCGGGGCGGACCAGATCATGTTGATGTAGGTGATGAGCTCCATGAAGCGCTGGGCATCCACCGACATCAGGTTCACGATCTCCCCCACCGTGGACGTGCGCCGCGCAGCATTGGTGATCACCAGGGCCTGAAAGACACACACAAGGGCAGTTGGTTGCATTTTAGTCATTATTGAACAATGGCAGTAAGCATAGATAGAATCATGAACCAGTGAGCCACCCCCATCTCTGACAGTACATGTACTACGTCTCACATTTCTCAAATGCATGCATGCGCGTATGTTTGTAGATGTGTGCACAGATAAGACAGTGTTGTAGTAGGGGTGGTACGGTTCACAAATGTCACGGTTCGGTCCATATCACGGTTTCAAGGTCACGGTTTTCGGTTTTGTACGGTTCTGTATTATATAAAAATTTGAATGAAAATGTAAGCTTATCATGGGTATGTTGAATTTGACTTCATTTAACCCAACTGAAAGAGGAAAGATATCAATGATTTTAACATGCTTCCATTTATTTCACAAAAAGGGAGAACTAAGTCCTAACTTTTAAGTTGACAAATATTCAAATATTACATGCTATAACACTTGACGTGTAAAAATAAAACAGCTACACTCCTGTAGGTAATGGGACCATTAGGTCAGTGTAGTATGGCTATTTTGGTTAATGACACACTGAGAACGAATTGGACTTTTATTTTGATACCGCTTTCTGCGAGTTTTGCGCTTATGAATCAGTTGCTTCCTATCATGAAACTGCCGGCCGTGAGAAGCATAGAAGTAAAATCAGAAGTCAAATTCAATTTTAAGTGAACAAGTGATAGGGTTATGTTATGTTAAAATGTGAAAGTTAAGGTAACAAATCATTTTAAAAGATCGTTTTTTTTAGAAGTGTATGCACAAGAATGTTTCACAAAACTCCTGTGAAGCTGAGCCTTTTAAAACAGTCAAATTTTATTTTTGTTATAGGCCTAGTGTTAAACATCAATGTTAACTAGGCAACAGCACAAAGTCCCCTTCCGTCCAGCAGAGTTTAACTAGCTACATATAATTAGGCCTACAGTTGATTGCAGTTAAGGACAGCACAGTGAATCTGATGGATATGTTCAATTATCTCGCATTTTGCCGTCCGGAATCCCCATTCAATGCCACGTGGATATAGCATACACTAGGCTGCTGTAACGTAAGTCATAGTCTACTTTGTTCTGCTAATCTGTCATTGTTTGTAAATTCATGTTCATTTAATTTAAAATGGTCAGCATAAAGGCTGGGAACAGTCACTTGCGCTAACGTGGAGAGAGAGGGGGGAGAGGGTGACGCTGCTGACCGACCTGCACTTGCTTGTAGGCTACTGTAGCCTAGTCAGCTGGATGCTGTTACATTATGTCTTTCAGTTGGCTGATAGAAATCAGTCTTTCCACACTCAATATCCTACGTAGTTTTGTGTTTTATGCTTGTAAAAGTGGTAGGATTTTAATAGCGTCGTCCGCCAGTGGTCACTCTATTTTTTTTTTTTTTTTTAAACCGTGGGCACCGTGCGGTTGCCCACTACCCCGTTCCGTGACATGCAAACCGTACGGTCTCGGTTTGCAACGCAAACCGTACCATGCCTATGTTGTAGGGTATGCTCTGTATGCACCGTATCTACACAGCGCTTTTCGATTTCTATGAGTCACTGCGTGTTACAATGCACGCTTCACATTTAACCTTTTCCAAGTGACAGATTAAATTAAATATCTGCAGAAATGTGAAGAATGCACGACTATTTGTACTATATACATTCATGCAAGTATGCTTGTAGATGTGCTGCTTACAGATAAGCTGTTGTCATGGGGGCAGTCATGGCCTGGCGGGGAGGTTAGGGAGGTGGACTAAAGAAAGGAGGGTTGCAGGTTGCAGAAACCCCACCATTACCTCTCCCTACACCTCCATCCATGGCTGAATTGCCCTTGAGCAAGGCACCTGACTCCACAGTGCTCCAGGGACTGTAACCAATACCCTGTAAATAACTGTAAATTGCTGAGAGTTACGCTGGTGCGGTTCTGTTCTGTTCTGTCTGCGGTACCTTGCGGTAGATGGAGCCGATGACGGCGGTGCGCAGCCTCATGCCGGTGACGAAACAGACGTGGAAGTAGCGCTGCAGGATGAGGGTCTGCACACAGGAGCACAGGAACAGCAGCGCCGTGTAGAAGTAGCCCTGCCACGTGGGGGCGCTAGAGTCATTCACAAACTTGATCAGCAGACTGGGGAGGCAGAAGAAGGGGAGCGAGAGAGAGACAGGAAAGAGTCAGTGGGTGGAAGTTGACTTTTTTTTTTTTTAAGATCTACAAGGGAGAAGCTTATCTAGACGGTGCTTCCTAGATCTTTACTTTAAAACGCAGGGGGGATAAAACACATCATATAGATAAGCTGAACTGGTTAAGCAAGAAACCATTCACATACACTCGCCTCCAAAAGAGTTGTCGCCTATCCATCTGTTTGGAATAACAGCTAATAACCTGACTTTCAATTAATCACTTGGCTTCAGAAGTCACTCATATGAAAGCTACAACCCTCTCGAATGAAAATGAATGTACAAAAATAAATTTCATGCACCAAAGAAAGATTGACCCTTAAATGAACACAGACAGGGCAGATTTTGACAAGACAAAAGTTTTGTCGCCTATCGAACATAATGTGAAAATGAGCAGATAAGTCACTTCAAAACACTTCAAATACGCAGATCGGGTGTCATACTTAATCACTGATTCACTCACACCTCTCCAGAAAATCAACTTTGGCCTTAGGTGTATGTTTAGGGTCATTGTAATCATGGAAAACAACACAATGAAAATCAATGGAGTTCAATGAGAGATGGTGACATATTCGCTATTCGTAGAGCAATACATTTTTAACTTCATGATTTAATCAATGATAAAAGCCCTCAAACACCTGCAGCATGCATGCATCTCCACATAAGAGCTGTATCCCTCCCATGTGTGACTTTAGGCACCATGTATTTTTTTTTCAGATTCTTCACCTTTAACACCAAAGAAGTCTCTCCCACTGTCCTGTCTCAAAAAAGCCAGCCAAGAGTATGTCAGGCCTAATTCTCACAAAAATGGAGGCTAATGGGACTCATACTCTGAAGTCAAGATCCCAAGATCAACCATTTTAGAACTGATAGCATCAAAACTATATGGTGTTGGAGATGAAGAATATGAAAAAAGAGAAATGGTGCATAAAGTGAAACATGGTACAGATACAGCTCTTATGAGAAGCTGCATGCATGCTGCAGGTGTTTGAGGGCTTTTATCATTGATTAAATCATGAAGTTAAACATGCATTGCTCTACGAATAGCGAATATGTCACCATCTCTCATTGAACTCCATTGATTTTCATTGTGTTGCTTTCCATGATTACAATGACCCTAAACATACACTTAAGGCCAAAGCTGATATTCTGGAGAGGTCAGAGTGATTCAGTGATTAAGAATGACACCCGATCTGCATATTTGAAGTGTTTTGAAGTGACTTATCTGCTCATTTTCACATTATGTTCGATAGGCGACAAAACTTTTGTCTTGTGAAAATCTGCCCTGTCTGTGTTCAATAAAGGGTCAATCTTTCTTTGGTGCATGAAATTTATTTTTGTACATACATTTTCATTCGGGAGGATTGTAGCTTTCATATGAGTGACTTCTGAAGCCAAGTGATTAATTGAAAGTCAGGTTATTAGCTGTTATTCCAAACAGATGGATAGGCGACAACTCTTTTGGAGGCGAGTGTACAGTTCACATTCTCGGGGTTCAAAGACACCGATAACAAGTGGTGGGCAGCGCATCATGTTGGAATTGCTTGAAACCATTCATAAGCTGATGACAAGATGAAACATAAATGAATCACTGCTTCAAACTAGAAATGTGTACTAGTGATTCAGTTTTCCAGTTTCCATGAATTAGGATGTGCCAGCAGGGCAGGGCTGGGCCAAAAAAAAAAAAAAGCCAGGGCATGTTTGACATTTTTGGAACAAAACCAAAAAAAAAACAAGGTCGACCTCTGAGGACCGTCTTCTTGCCAGGAAAAAGCCATGTGTGCCAGATTGAATCTGTCCAGCCCTGTATGTTATGCCAGGGTGAAAGAAGCACTGAACCATAGCCTGCTTGGTGAGCAGAAACTAAGCAACTGAAAGAAGGGTGCTCCAGTGTTCAGGTAGTGCTCAAGTGACATGCTCACTTTCTCCTCTGCCACTTGAGAAGCGCTGCCTTATTTTTCACTCTTCCCTCTGAGGGGACAGCTCTAGACTACTGTAAACACGGGACTTGAACATGACCAACACATTTGCAGCATTCTAAAGGGCCTAATGTGACACTGACAATACTACATGAGAGGGTCAAAAGGTGATATATTTTAAGACCAGCATGCAGCAACTCAATACACCACCATATCAGTCAGCAGGTCGGAAACCACTTAGCTTTTCGGAGGGTTTCTGCGACGTGACATAGGCCTGTGGACCTTGTTTTGTTGGCAACAAACTACTTAAATACCAAAAACAGTCCAGTGTTACTAAACGTGGATGCCAAGCAGCCTATGGCACCATCACTTCTGTCTAGTTGGCAATGAAGAGTTTTCCCGACTAAGTCGTGTGAGAATTTGATTCTCAGATACTGTCTTGAAGCCGACCAGAATGGTGCTGCTGCCCATTTATGCACCAGTGGGGTTCATAACTTAAGTGCTTAACAGTGAACCACCCGTGTTCATACTGGGCTCTGAACTTTTCCGTATGTGACTATTTGTTACCCAGATGAAGTTGCAGATGTCCACATTGTCATTAAGGTTCGTAGAAAGAAAAAAAAACATGTATTTTTCGGTTCACATCGCAAACAACTTTCCAATTCCCGAATGCTCAGACTTGCGGTGTGAACACACCAGGCCGAGAACAGGTGTGGGAACGGGCACCGGCATAGTACTCAGTCAGCCTGAACACGCCTTATGAGGTTATAATTGCAATGTCAGCCGTAAACTACAATAAATCATGTAACCTGATCCTGCCATGAAGGAGCAACCTGCTACTATTTTTATAACCGCCTTTGTTTTATTTGTGTGCTGTTGGCTACACCTAGCATACCTTTTCAAGCGTCAACATGCGACAGGAGAAGCTCGGACAGAAGAACACTTCCTTTACTTGAACAGGGTATCTGCACATTTTTGCTCACCCAATTTAATGCTTTTTAATACCATTTTTAATACCTCCAACAAGAAAATTAATACCACTTCACGGGGTGTGTGCATGTGCACGTTACATGGTATAGTTGTTATTACATTGCTATAATGCAATGCAATACACATATACAATAAAAGTATTATTATGACTATTGTGCTAGTAGTGAAGCCTAATGTGAACACATGTAAGCAGCAGCAAGGAAGAACTGATCTGGAAGCCTATAGAGACCAAGCTTGTCAAATTGCATACAAGCAGGAATTAAGTTAATGGGGGGGGCCTAATGTTTCTCCCTCAGCCTCGCACATGCTTTAATAACCCTACAAAATAAAACTGAGCATGCATTCACACTGCTCTCTGTTATTTCATTCTCACTGCCAGCTCCCTTGTCACTTTCTGTGGCAGACATTTGCCATGACTTGATAAAGAGGTTTCTGAATGATGTGGGAGTTTTCATGACTGTGCAGAATTTGCCCCTCCCTTAGAATAATGTATTATTATTTCAAATCAAAGTAGCCTGCATCTGTGTTAAAATTACAGTTGATCTGGCTGCTGCCCAGGATGGCCCAAGCTCCAGTAGTCTTTATTGTTGTGCTTAATTTAACCAAAGACATGCAAACACAACAAAAAGAGCGAGGTGACACACACTAGTTTGAAACACCATTAGGCCTAACCCATTTCTTTTAAATTCCTTCAAACTGAAACCATTTCAAAATTGTGCATGTTTGAAAGTTTGATGACATTTAATCAAATACCTTCAATTGTAAAAAATAAAATAAAATGGGCAACAATTGACCATTCATAATGGATAAATAGTTGAGTGCACATTAGCCTACTATGAGTAGAGGCTATAACACCTGTGGTTTAAAAAGGGTTAAAAAGGAACGGCTCTGGGCTACTCCTCCTTTCCCATAGATGTGTATAGAAGTATTATATACACATCTATGTCCTTTCCCCCCAAGCTTCATAATAGAGACGGTGGAATCTAGCAAGATGCGTTCTACTTTCAGTTTAGCAACAAGTCCTTCTTCGGAGCGGCGATACGAGAGCAAGAAGCAGCAGCAGCTTCATGTGAATACCCACAAGCATTTCACCGCTGACACGCGACTAAAATATAAGCTACCGATGCACACGCCACGCGGTTAGTTACCGATTTGGACATCCTCGCATATCTCATTGTGTCATTTAGAGTCGTAAACACCGGTTTATTACATTTTACACACATTTCCACCGCTTGCAACTTCACTACTCGGGCACACTCCCGATTGCGTTACCCCTTGACAGCATCAAATAACCGTAAACACAATGATACGAAGCTCGGAGACTTTGAAGTAGAATATTGCACGATTTAACTGCTAATAGTCTAGGCAGGATTTCTGAAAAGGTGCTTATTTAAGGTCCTGAAGGCAAATCGTGTTAATTTTCGGCATACAACTGATTTAGGGATATTCTAGGGTGCTGAATCCAAATCTGCCGTATGCCGGACGCAAAAATGTACCGAAATGCCTCAAAAAAAACGGGCAAAATCCAATATGGCCCGCCGCCCACCACCGTGTTAAAATCCTGCAATCACTTTTCTTTTGGACTAAATAAGGTATGAATTTGAAAATAGCACTTATTTTTATGTTTTCAGACATGGGGAAAGCCATTATGTCATCAGATTTAAACTCAGATTGGAGGAAAATGCTTATGTCATTGGCTGGCAGCCATTTTAAAAGCAGAGAGCCTCATATTGTCAACGATTTTTAACATTCTTACTAATCTTTCAAGATCCACAGAAAAAAATGCTCTTTGTTTCTGTGAACACAAATACTACAGAAAACTGCACTGAACTGTCTACTTTCACCTGAAAAAAGAAGTTTGTGTCTACCTTTTTCCATTCTTTAGTTATGGGCAGTAGAACATGGGATGACACCACAAAAAAGCACAGATTTTTGACCCCAAAATACTGCACTTCTCACTGCCCATATTTTTGCTTTAAGGACATATTGTCTTTGATAGTGTTCATGTTTGATACACAACATTTTCAGGGGGTTTGAAGGATGCTTAATGCCTTTAATTCCCATGGTACATCAAAATGAAGGAATCCAATATGGCCGCCGTCACCAGTCTACAGTGTACATTTCTTTGATTACACAAGGTAAACTCTTAAGTAGGCCTACATTATGTAGCATCAGGTTTTCATACAATGAGAATTAATTTCCATACTCAGATTTAAGAAAGATATCAAAGGAAATTATTTCAGTGTAGACTGAATTCATGTTTGCAACAGGAGATTATCTTTTCCATAAATTGACCATTTGTATTTAAATCTCTCCCTATTTCAATTACACTTTTAATGCATTATACCATGAAAAATGTTCCCACCTCAAACCACCACACAATGTTTCCACACCTCTTCACCCATAAAAAATAAATGACCACAAGAGTCTGAAATCAAATATTTTCTAATATTATCCTTTGTACAATGGGAATTACTTCATGTTTGTCGGTTTAATTGCTGTGCTCAGATCACTGTATATCTAGGCCTATAAAGGGGATCAAGAGGCAGACTGATGTGAATAATATATAGAATAGAATAGAATAGAATAGAATAGAATAGAGTGTACAGATAAGGGAGTGGCATTGTGTGTGTGTTGGTGTGTGGGTGATGTGTGTGTGTGTGTGGTGTGTGTGTGTGTGTGTGTTGTGTGTGTGTGTGTGTGTGTGTGTGGTGTGTGTGTGTGTGTGTGTGTGTGTGTGTGTGTGTGTGTTGTGTGTGTGTGTGTGTGTGTGTGTGTGTGTGTGTGTGTGTGTGTGTGTGTGTGTGTGAATATATACACAAAGGGCATACTCAGGCTGGTATTGCACATCAGTCATCTAAAGTTATTGCATAGATTGCCTTGCTTAATGTACATATTTCAGCTGAGATGGCCACTCTGTGACAATTATAACCATTAATTACAAGGCTGGCCTTTACGGCAAGAATTCAGCTCAACACATTGCACTGTATCAATTATTTCACAACAACCGGAGGATGGAAGGAGATCAGGGGAACAAGAGATTGTAATGAACAGTCAGACAGTCCATGTGTGTGAAATGTGGTTTTAGTCTTTGGTCCTTACTTTGATGATACATCTGTAGTGCCAATGATACATCTGTAGAGACCCAAGAACTCAGAACCAGGATAATGTCCAAGACAATGTTTTAGCTCTGTGACAGTGGGAAGTTCAGAGAGGGCTAGGTCTATTCTTGCTATATGTGTGCCTCCTGAAGGCAGCAATGATCTCTTTGGTTTTCTTTTTCATTCAGAGCTAGAGAAATTTGTCTCGGTCTCTGTACACCAGGCTGCCACCTTCACTCCCTTTTGCTGGCCATGCTGCAGTCATGGACGGATAGACTTTAGATGGGGGCTCAGCATGCAGCCATGTGGGGATCCAGCCCTGCTGAACAGGGGAGCAGGAGGAAAAGAGAGTCTGTCTGTTATCTTCTGTTGGTAGAATTGTGCAAGTATAGTTTTTAATTGGCCTAGTTAAAATATACTGGAATGTACATCTTCAGTGTATCAATAATGGTGCTCAGGTGGAGCGAGAGAGCCAATGGCAGGCAGAAGAGCAAGTGGTAGTTTTAAGGTGCCTAGGCACATAAATGGGCACTTCCCTGTCTTTCTCACAGCACATGAACACAATATTCAAACTTGGACTGCTAATTAACCCATTTTGTCCTAAGCCCTTTTTGGGAAAGGGTGCCCTCTTCCTATTAAATCCGCAACGTCTCAGCCTCTGAAGCACATACAAACATGAAATGAGTTACATTTAAAGCCAATACCCTCCCCTTGCATTGTAATGTGTTCATTCAGCTCCAACATAGCTCCAACACAGTTAATAAAACAGCTAAAATCTCAAGATCCTGAAAAACCTATATGTGTTTCCAGGACACAATGGGTTAAGTTATACGAGGTATCAAAAATCAGAATGTCCTTGCTGACTTGGAATGTCCTTTTTTTCTGAATATTGTGTTCATGTGCTGTGAGAAAGACAGGAGGGTGCCCATTTCTATTAACCTTGCGCACCATCCTACGTATTTCCGCCAAGAGACTTGACTCCACACTACTTCTGATACCAGTTTATAGGCCTATATATACCAAATATATATGCACATACAGTCACCCTCCTCTACTCTAACCAAAATTGTTTACTTGGTATACTAAGTTAACCTACAGTATTCCTAATCACCCCTCCTTGAGTTGCTGAATTGCAGCAACTGCTTGACTCCATGTACTCCATGCCACTTCTTGCAGATGCAGTGTTGGATGAGGCAAGCACAAGTTGTGATGTCTTTGTGTGCCTTGAGAATGCATGGTTTCTAAATTTTGTTTTATAACCTGACTGCGAACCTAGCCGCGCACAAGTCAGCCTCTGATTGTTGGAAACCGCTGTCTGTCAAAAAAAAAAAAATAGCTCACGTGGTTGGCTGCCAGTGTCTTGCCCCTCTTCATAACATTGTGTTGATAAACAATGAGAACCCATGTATAAGTGGCAGATACAGGACCAGTGGGACTAAAGCCCTGTTCAATACCACCCATCCCACTTCGGTGACTGGCAGGAGGATAGGAAGGGGTGTGTGGGTGTGTGGGACTCAATATAGAGATTTGATGATATGGGGCATTTTATGTAACCATGTGACATCTGAATTAGATAGGACTGATCATTGCAAAACGCCATACTTTGCTTTTGTTGCATTTGCAGCCAAAGTGCCATGCAGTGCATGATATTGTGTGTCCTGCCAAATCACTGGAGAGGAGGAGGTTGATAGGCCTAATGGTTGGGAATGAGTTAACATATATCAAGTAAATTCCTCACAATAACATAAACTGTTTTGATCCACGTTTTCACCTTTCCACCATTCAAAGATATAATGTAAGCACCGCAATAAAATCGGCAAACAATGAATTCCTAATGCACAAAATGTAGATGTGCATATTATATTTAGGCACATTCAGATTTATGTGTGTAAATTTGTCTCATAATGGAAGAGGTGGATTGAGGTGGACATATTGCATCATGTTATAATAAGCATTAAAATAAAAGTGGAAGTAAACATTTTCATTCAAAAGAACAGCTTATTGACATGAAAGTCAACTGTCACTTGTAAACATGAATTCAACCTATGAAATCATGACCTTTGATTCTAATCTTTAATCTGAGTATGGAGATGAATTCTCCATGTATGACAACCTATAGCTACAATGTAATTAAGAGTCCACCTTGGTCTGGTTGATGGCGTCCATATCCGATTAATTCATTTTGAGTAGGCCTATTAAAGAGGTTTTGAGCCTAATACACAGCATATTTGAATATTTGAATTAAGCACCCTTCAAAACCCCTGAAAATGCTGCATATCAAACATGAACACTATCAAAGAAACTTTGTCCTTAAAGCACAAATGTGGGTTGAGACAAGTGCAGTATTTTGGGGTCAAAAAATATTGTTTTTTTTTGTGTCACCCTATGTTCCTGTTGCAATCATGAATTCAGACTACACTGAAATAATTTCCTTTGATATCTATCTTAAATCTGAGTATGGAAATTAATTCTCCCTGTATGAAAACCTAATGCTACATAATGTAGCCCACTTAAGAGTTTACCTTGTGTAATCAAAGAAACATACACTGTAGACTGGTGACGGCGGCCATATTGGATTCCTTCATTTTGATGTACTATGGGAATATACATTTATTTATACATCATATTGGCATTAAGCACCCTTCAAACCCCCTGAAAATGTTGCACATCAAACATGAACACTATCAAAGACAATATGTCTTTAAAGCAAAAATATGGGCAGAGAGAAGTGCAGTATTTTGGGGTCAAAAATCAGTGTTTTTTTGTGGTGTCATCCCATGTTCTACTGCCCATAACTAAAGAATGGAAAAAGGTAGACACAAACTTCTTTTTTCAGGTGAAAGTAGACAGTTCAGTGTAGTTTTCTGTAGTATTTGTGTTCACAGAGACAAAGAGCATTTTTTCTGTGGATCTTGAAAGATTAGTAAAAATGTTTAAAAAACGCTGACAATATGAGGCTCTCTGCTTTTAAAAATGGCTGCCAAACCAATGACATAAGCATTTTTTCTTCCAATCTGAGCTTAAATCTGATGACATAATGGCTTTCCCCATGTCTGAAAACATAAAAAATAAGTGCTATTTTCAAATTCATACCTTATTTAGTCCAAAAGAAAAGTGATTGCAGGATTTTAACACGGTGGCGGCGGCCATATTGGATTTTGCCCGTTTGAGGCATTTCGGTACATTTTTGCGTCCGGCATACGGCAGATTTGGATTCAGCACCCTTGAATACCCCTAAATCAGTTGTATGCCGAAAATTAACATGATTTGCCTTCAGGTGTCAACTATTTGGAAAAATGACCCTGACTATAATCTAAATTGCAATCGTGGCATTCATGAAATGACATGCGTTAAACGCTACACTCAAACTCAGGCTTTCGACGAGTAAAGTTTCGACGGTACCACAGAAATACAAATATCCACGAGGCATTTTGGTTGATGAAATTTAAAGTCTCAATTCTTAAACTGCGGTCAAGTCAGCCACCACACGCACTGTGGTCGATGGAATTTACTTGGTCAGCCGTCGTCATCAACCAGTAGGGGGATCCAGACGAGGGGGTCTGCTACCTGGCCGCCTGTCATTTACTGTCGGGTGCCGTTTCCTACCCCAGGCATGTTCCGACTCGGAGCGCTTGTTGCCGTCTGTCTTAGTGATGAAAAACGTAATTTAACTGTCCAAACATCTATAGATTAGGCTACTACATTGTGTCCGGGTGAAATTTAATGCCGATCCTTTGAAAATTAATGCCACACCTCGAAATTTAATGATTTTTAAAGCCTTAAATTGCAAGTTCTGTATTTAATGCTTTTTAATGCTTTTTAATGTCCCGCGGGGACCCTGTAGATAGATGCACATAGCAACTGCCATCTGTTCTGGCAACCTCTCATGAGTGTAACAGACTTGCATACCAAAGCAGAGCAATACGCTGAGAGTGAAGGAATCAAACAAGTAGCAACACCTGGCTGCACCACATGCATAACCATCATCCACTGATCATGTAAACCCAACTGTAACCAACAATCAACAACACAATCATGCACCACTAGATATTAGAGCTAGACAGTCAAGTCTAAGTAAATAAACAATACATCCACCATCCAACTATACAACAACATCCTCCTCACTCCATCCAACTAAATCTTCACCCCACACAAATATGCTCAATCCTGAGGTCGAGAGAGATCGTAGTTTCACTTTCATATCTGGATCACAGTATTGCTATGGGAACAGAGAGCCAGTTAATTCGAAAGCAAATTAAAAGAAGTAAACAAAAACACTAATTACTGAGATTAAGGTAATCAGATTAAAGAACTCAGTAATTAAATTGGCATTAGACTCTAATTCCAACCAATTAATAACAAGTAT
This sequence comes from Engraulis encrasicolus, assembly GCF_034702125.1. Lineage (NCBI taxonomy): Eukaryota > Metazoa > Chordata > Actinopteri > Clupeiformes > Engraulidae > Engraulis > Engraulis encrasicolus. Next base: position 33,142,995 of record NC_085858.1, on the reverse strand, counting down.
GAGTTGCACTATTTGTCCTCTCATGGCCTCTATAGCAACTAGTCCCCATGAAACCTTCTCATTCAGCAACTGCAGAAAATTTTTCTATTGGCTCTCTTGATATCTACTCCCACTAGAGATTGGGGTGCCATCCTCACGGAGTTTACAACTCAGTCAAATCTGCAAGCAAACGTTAACATTACATTGCATTTAGGGGACACTTTTATCCAAAGCAAAATACAAAGGACACTCTGTTATCAGCAGCCTATAACATGAGGGGACATACAGTGGTATACTGGACGGGTCAAGCAGGGATACATTTGTAAGAAGGAAAACTGCCACAGAAGGAAATGAAAGAGTCTTCCCAAGCTTACTTGAGGATGGCGGGCCCCACGAACATGAGGATGTCGTGGACGATCTTGTAGACGGTGCTGACGAGGAAGTAAGGCCCGAAGGTGCGGCACAGCGCCCAGAAGAGCGAGGGCTCGCCAGTCTTCTGAGAACTCTTCACCAGGAGAATCTCCGACTCCTCCAGTGGGCATGCACCGTCCTTCTTATCGCCGCGGCCGGCTGGCACAGGACGCTTGGGGGAGTATATTGACTTCTCTAAGGGCCTGAGGAAAGAGGAGAGAGGAACATGGTGGAGAAGTATGTTGTTAACAACATTAGCAGTAATGTTTAGCAACAAAACACTCGCAAATGGTCGTAGGGAATGCATTTTCTTTCGACTTTTAATTCTTTTTTTTTACAATTTCTAAATTAGGACAGCCACTGTGTCAGTTGCAGCCATTCTGAGGAAGCCAATCTGAGGAAGACCGAGAGGTCGAAACGTCATTGCCAATGGATGAATAAATAAAAAGATGAAAAAATAACTTCAAGAAGAAAAATCCAAAGAAGTGTGCGAACCTTTTTTCCAAAAAAAAAAAAAAAAAAAGTCAGTTGCAGCCATTACCATAACTGACGAGATTGCTGAGAATTTAAGTTCTGGAAACCTAACCAGGCCTTTGATACAGATGTGGTGCCCTGGTGGTATTCGTTTGCAAAGTATCATACCACATCTTTTTAAGAATTGTTTTTTTACGATTCGCCCGAAACAAGAAAGAAAAAGAAATGCATTTGCAGTGGTTTACACTTTAGGCTACTTCACTTTGTTTTTGTAGTCACTGCTAGATCAATATTACAACTGTTAAGCTGGATATGAGCGGAGTGCATTTCAGTGGAGGGTTAAGCATGGGCAAATCAATTCTGACCAAAGGCAGAAAAATGTCATAAGTAGTGAAATGTAAATGTCTGTTGTAAAATGTCCGGTTCTTCCCTCAAGCCATCTGTTTTTAAAGCATAGGCTATAGTTTTCTTTCTTTTCTTTTTTAAATGTTTTTTTAGGGGCTTTTATGCCTTTATTTGACAGGACAGTCAAAGATTGTGACAGGAAGCGATTGGGACAGAGAGACAGGGGAGGATCGGGAAATGACCCCGGCCGGACTCGAACCGGGGTCCCCGTGGGTGGGCATGCAAGCCCAAATGTGGGGGGCTTAGCGCGCTGCGCCACAGCGCCCCCCTATAGTTTTCTTTTTTAATTATCATTTATTTTCGAGTATCCCTCTTCATTACAGAGATGAAGGCATCTGTCACAACATTTCAATGTCAATTGTCCAAGAACAAGAAGGTGACAAAAATCTTGAGTTCATATGAAGGTTAAGTGGTAACAGCCCTCTTTTAAACCGGACCTGAGGCCATTTCCTGACTCTTCCCCCTTCTCTCTCACACCATCCTATATCCTATTAACCCATTTTAGCCTGATGACTCGTATATACTGTTTGACCTTTGGTGCCTGGAGTGACATACTGTATACGCTGCCTTCAGGCTCTTGAGATGTTAGCTCTTCTAACAAAAATGTGGGTATGTTACAGCTGAATGAACACACTCTAATGCAAGAAGAAGAGGGTCCAATGGGTTTAAATGCAACTTATTTCATGTTTTTATGGGCATCAGAGGCTAAGATATTTAGGTTTTTATGGGCTGAGGGCAACTCTCCCGACAAGGGCTTAGGCATTCAGCAGGCGTTTTCTGCAGGTGCTTTAGTTTAGACATCAATGGGTTAAGGCACAAAAGCTCCAAAATATCTTTAAAACAGGAAAGAGAAGCCCTCCCTCCTCCAATCCTGACCTTTTGACCTTGTTGCACTGATGGTCCCAGCGCCGTACCAGCTGTGGCACCACTCTCTGGGAACAGTCCTCCGCATTCAGAGACCACAGATCCTTCTCTTCCAGCGGCCTTTTGAAGCCTGTCACCATTAATCTACAAAGTGATACACACACACCAGACACACACACACACACAGACACAGACATAGACACAGACACACACACAGGTTTCAAAAGCCCACGCATAGTATATAAAAGTACAAAGGACTTGCTAGAAAGAAGCAGTGCTGGTAAGCAAAGCCTCTCTCGTCTCTTAAAATAAACCCTGTATTTATTTTTTATTTATTCCAAAAATGACAAATCTGTGCCCAAAAAAAGGCCATAGTAAGTAACATGCTTCTGCTTACTTGTTTATCCACCAGAATGTGATCTTTGACAGGAACGAAGCTCCTGATTCGGGACATGGATTCTGTAGGTTCAAAAGAGGAAAACGTTCACTTGGAAAAATAAAAAAGCAAAAGACAAATGGGAGCAGTGTGCGGACATTCCACCTTTATTTTCGTAGGTTCAAAAGAGGCAACAAACTTCAGCTTTGAGAATTACAATCAATGAAAGCTCACGTGCGCTTGATCTGCACATTTGACTAGCCATGAGCCAAGGAGTAACCCAAGTCACTTGACTTGAACGTTCTTCACCACTTACCAGCTCTTTGACGGCTTGTGAGAAGAGAGGAGGGCGGTCGGAGAGGCAGGACAGGAAGAGAGAGATGAGCAGCAATGTGTAGTAAATGTAGAACGTGGTGTATCGGAACACATCTACCGCTGCAGGCTGCAGAGGACAACACACAGATTGGACATTAGAGAGTAGACGAGTAGAGTAGAATTTATTGATCCCAGGGCGAAATTAAGGTGTCAAGTAGTAGCATACATACATACAGTATATACATAAATACAGAAGACTTTACCCACAAGACATTACACACATCCTTACACATTATATTAACCATATATAGCTCACTCTTACATATATTTAGCCAAGGCGCTCTCTCTCTCTCTCTCTCTCTCTCTCTCTCTCTCTCTCTCTCTCTCTCTCTCTCTCTCTCTCTCTCTCCTCTCTCCTCTCTCTCTCTCTCTCTCTCTCTCTCTCTCTCTCTCTCTCTCTCTCTCTCTCTCCCTCTCCCTCTCCCTCTCCCTCTCCCTCTCCCTCTCCCTCTCCCTCTCCCACCCCCACCCCCACCCCCACAATTATTAAGTGTCCACAGTGTCACATGTGCCTTAGCTGAGTGGCATATTGAAGCCAAAACAAAGTGACCACCAAAGTGTCCAGGAGTGTCAGAAGTCACAGTGCATAGTACAATATCCAACTGTTAGGGGAAGACCTTATCTTATCCACCTTATTACTAGCTCCCTAGATAAGATTCACATAAAAGGGGCGACATTTCCGCTTGATTATTGCCTAGTTACGACTTCCTGTTAAGTTAACTTCCGCTGCATTTTAAAAACAATTAGTCATCACATTATAAAAATGTGTGAGTGAGGGATGTCATAGTCCAAATAGGGCAGCGTATCCAGGTCAGTGGCATCTACATAGATTGGGAGGACGATATGAAGAAATGGCCTTGGACAATAAACATAGTTCATTACATTTTAAATGTTTCACGCAAACCTTTACAAAGTTGCTACTTAGGTAGCCCATTTGTTTATGTGGGTCACCAACTACACTGGATATTGCACCCCTTTTTCGTTGCTACAGTAGCAACGACAGGAATGAGGTGGATAGTTAAAATAATCAAATTTGCACTACAGCAGTAAACAGAAGACAAGGGGTAAATATCCCAAAAAAATTAAAAAGCTTTTTTTCTGGGGGAAAGTCAAAGTAGATGGCAGAATTATGTTATAGTGGAGAAAAGAAAGCTTGAGTTTGGTGACAAGTGTTGCAGCGCTTGTTCTGTACACCGAGACAAGTGAATAGGAGCAGAGGTCACGTTCTCTGCATGAACAGCAACTCCAGTTCTCAAGCAAGTGCTACATTCTGAAGTGTTGCTGTGGACACAAAGAGAGCAGCTGTGTTTGCTTCTATTGTGTGGAGTTGTGTAGTGGCAGGCGGCAGCAGACATGATTAGACAATTTGTCATCCTGGTTGTCATGGGAACTACAGATGACATTCTGTTTGATTTGACATCATTGGTGAACAACCAAAAATGCAGAGAAATGTGAGAAGTTACGTATGTAGATTTTTTTTTCTGCATAGGACCCCAGGTCTTACTTCTTCAAGAAATGATTCACACGCTGATGAGCACTGACACAAATTCATCATCCAATCAATATGTATAAGAAATTGTGGCATCCCCACAGTGAAGTCCACTAGGCTAGGCAGTCAAATATCCTCCTGGTCTTACCTCATCGACGGCCTGCATTACTTTGGAGCGGAAGGTGATGGTGGCACAGGCCAGGGCGATGAGCCAGAAGCTCAGCATCACCCCCGATGACTGGGCCCCCTTGAAGCGCTCATATTGGATCAAAAATGTTGCCAGCAACTGGAAAGGAAATAAGGAGACAAAAGCATGCGCACAATCACATACACTGCATTAGCAATCAGGGCAGCCACTTTGGCAGGTAGATTTCCTTTATTCCTGGGAATAAATAACATTGACTTGGGAAAATCACTAGTCACAGTAACCCATGAGCAAAACAAAGTTAATGTGAAGCCTTGTTTACAATTGCCAAGGAAGACCAATGTCTGTGTCAGACAGACAATGCATAAAAATTGGCTTGAGGCATACTAGTAGACTCCCCTAAATCAAACCAATTAAATTTGTGGCATCAATATGAAAGTGCTGTACTTAACAAATTAGACTTGAAACTTGATCCTTGCCTACTGGACACGTTCCATTAGGCTGGCATGTGATTTAGGTCCAAATTAAATTAAGACAGGACAGGACCGATGCCAAAGATCTCCCAGGGGACAAAATGGCACTGATTAAATCCCCTGTCTTGGCTTTGCCAGCTGCAGGTCTTTGGAGCAGTGGTAGCCTGCTTTTACCATCCTCTCTTGTACTAATTTCATTTGCACACACGGTCTTGGAACTGACAACCTGAGAAATGTAAAGTGGAGGGAGGGGTGAACTCCGTTTTATCCAATTTTAAAACACTTAGTGATCGTGTCATTATTAAATATGATTACTGGAGGCGTGAACACCAGTGATGTTCAAAATGTGCGGCGCCCTCCTCCATCCACCATTCACTGATTAGCCGGTTTTCTGGTAACACAACCAGCCCCCCTCCCAAAATTCAGATTCCAGACCCACTGTACAAATGAAATCAGTGGGCATGGTAAAACCAAGCTAGAGTAGTGAGGCAATGAATAACAAAAACACACTCACACACAAAATTTGAATAGGTAAAGTCAAAACAAGTGGTTGTGTTCACATGCAAAACGCTGACAGTGGGTGGGTGCACTTACATGGCCTGTTGTATTTCTAGCTCATTGTTAGCCATGCTATTGCAACTCCAAAGCTCTGAGAGCTTTTAGTCTGGCTTATGCGAGTTGTCGACCCATTCATCTGAGGTAGATGCAAAAGGCAAGTCCAGCTTGCGTTCATGAATGAAATGCCTCCTCCATATGTGCTACTGGTTGAAGATAATCAATCATACCACCTATTCCTTCATTCTTCCACCTCCCATCTGAACCAGTGCGTCACTGCCTTTAAAAGGTGCCCCATTAAGACATAGGAAACTCTCAAAATTGATCAGTCCCCCATCTGGTTAGAATTTGCCTTGTGATGTAAAGCCTGGACGTCATTGGTGATCAAAGTGTTTTCAATATCTTGCTTGCTCAGGGAGGCAAAATGAAATCCAGTGTAAACTGACAATAATAATCGTTAATATAATAATATAAAAGTATAATCGTATCGTATCTCGCAAAAGCACAATTTGAAAGTCATTATCTCATTTACAATTGGGATGTTGAGTGGGGAAAATCCCCCCAAAAGTTCCTTTTCCTAAGTTGACAGTAAGGCAGCCCACTTGCTTTTTTCTCCACAGCGGTGGAGAAAGACTGAGACAAGAGGCCTGAAGAAACAGGGATGTACCGGAAGAACTAGTTTGACTTGCATATTTCATATCCATAAAGTGCTTATGCTAGCAAGGGGTTGCTTACCATGGTGATGCCAAGTATGGTAGGGCTGACTAAATAGACAGGTGCCAAAGCCTGTCCTTGGCTTCTTTCCCAGAAAGAATAGAACACATCTGCCCAGCAGATAATCCATAGTAAAAAGCCAATTACCTGAGGAAACAATAAACAAACACAAACGGTGAGCATGAGATTTCCAGACAGCGAGATTTACAATTTACAACATACTGTAACTGTCTCCAAATACAAAACACAAGTTCATTGTAGCACAAGACCACAGAATTCACACAGCCCAGACACACACAGTATACTGCCCCACAATCTAAGAACGCAGTAACTCTGAAAACGGCAAACTGAGAAAAAAGGCTTCAAAGTTTCCCATATGGCGCGACAACTGTGTTGTCGGTAAATTGGTGGTGACACTTCCTGGTAATGCTTGTTTATGATAGAAATTTAATGCACACGAAAAAACCCAAAAAAACAACATTTATGTGTCTTTTTGCCACAAAAAACAGAGTTACTGCGTTCTTGGCTGGTATTACTGCCACAAAATGGAGTTACTGCAGGAGTTACTGCGTTCTTGGCTAGTATTACTGTCTACTCCCAAACCAGTCCCATTGGAACGTGCAGCAGTAACTCGCCGACTTACTGCGTTTTTGTTTTGTACGACATAACCTGTTAATACAACAAGCAGTAACTTTTTTTTGGTCATTTTTGCACTTTCAAAATGAGTTTTCTCCAAAACGGGACGGTGTTGGACCACCATTTTTTGACACAAGACAAATGAGGTAGTTTAAACCCATTTAAACACATTTCCGATATAAAAAATTTTTCGACCATTTTGAGTTACTGCGTTCTTGTTTTGCACGGCAGTATAGTATATCTTCCCCTCGTCCATCATGGGAGGGTTGAACTTACTGTTTTGGCTTTGTTGAGATGGGTCATGCAAATGTATCCATGATCGTTTGATTTGAGGTATGCGAAGTATACTGGAAAGCAGAGCCAGAGGTAGAAGCAGGGGACCCACACCAGCACAGTGTTCTGAAAGCACGCCGTCAGATCTGGGTTGTTGGAATACCATGTGCGATTCCAGTCCTTAGAAAAACAGGAAAAAGATCCATTACAGCAAATACACTATAATTGTTACCAAAAGTATTCATTCACTCACCTGCCTTGACTCACACATGAACTTAAATGCCATCCCATCCCTAACCCATAGGGTTCAATATGACATCGGTCCACCTTTTGCAGCTACAGTTACTTTCAACTCATCTGGAGAGGCTGTCCACAATGTTGAGGAGTGTGTTAGTTTATAGACATTTTTAGCCATTCTTACAAAAGCGCATTAGTGAGGTCATACACTGAGTTGGTGGAGAAGGCCTGGCTCTCAGTTTCCGCTCTAATCCATCCTAAATGTGGGGATCTAATGTGTTCAGGTTAGGACTCTGTGTAGGCCAGTCAAGTTCATCCATACGAGACTCTGTCATCCATGTCTTTATGGACCTTGCAATAATAAAGGCAATTTCATCTAAATCTTGCAGTGTGGTTGTCATGTTGGAAGAGGAAGGTCCCAGTCAAAACTGTTCCCACAAGGTTGGGAGCATGGAATCGCCCAAAATGTTTTGGTATATCCTGAAGCATTCAAAGTTCCTTTCACTGATAATGAGGGGCCAAATAACTCCTAAAAACATTAACGCCACACCATAATTCCTCCTCCACCAAATGTCATATTCGGCAGGCACAACGCAGTCTGAAATGTACCTCCTGGCAACCTAAAAACTCAGATTAGTCAACAAGATTGGAAAGGTGTTCACTCCACAGAACACATCTCCACTTTATTTTATACACCTTTAGCCACATCAAGTGATTAGCACACCCAATGCTGATCAATTGGATGGGTGAGTGAATACTTTTGGTAGTGTACTCTAGACTTGAATGGTATATGGAGAACATCTCCATCAACTGTGCTAGAAATCAGGCTGAATAATAGTGTATAGACTGCAACGACAGTGAGTCGCACTGTGTTTTGTAGTCGTGTAGTCGTATATGCCCTCTCTCTCCCCGCTCTTCGCGCACGAGGTTCGAAATGTATTCAGCACGTGAAATGTTTTCACTGCTGTGCTGTTGTCGTTCAGTGAAGCCAACCATGACACTTGTTGACTGCATTTAGAATTTACATGTTGTTTTAGCTCCATTGGACTTTAGAATTTATTAGTAGGAGAATATGGCATCCAAACTTCTTAGCTACTCGTGCTGTTTCCGTGTGGTCCAAACAATCCGTCTTCTTTCAGATTTTAATTAACTGGCCATGGTCCTGAGGTGGAGAGCTTGTAATTTAAGTCATACATCTGTAAGGTGACGTCTGTTTCCAAAGAAACCTTTCAACCATTATTATGCAGTGAATGCGAAATGAAAAACATTATCATCAATGCATGTGCCAGGTGGGAATACCTGATTTTCCTATTTCGTACTGGGCAGCAACAGCTGATCATGTTGCCCAACAACAGAATTAGCGGGCTAACCTAGCTAGATACCCAGCGATAGCAAAGTCACTTAAAGCAAGTGTTACTTATCCTGGCTAGCAAAGTAACTGTTGACATTAGCGATTAACAACCCATACACGAAGAGGGACCTTTGATCTTGTATAATTTTGAAGTAAGGTTTATGCTCTTGTTGTTGTTCCCCTTTAAATGGGAGCATTGGTGGCAGCTACCAATTCATGAATAACATCGTCCTTAGCTAGCTAAAATACCGGTGTTGGCCTAGCAACATCGCTAAGCTTCATGTCTTTCTAGCTAAAGCCTTAATAGGAATTAAAGGGGACAGCGTTAGCTTGCTAAACTTATCCGAAGGGGCAACATCTTACAGAACATAAATGAAATATCGTGACTGCGCAAGAATATGGCTTACCCAAAATGGATCGGAACCGTCGAGGCTGCAGAAGTTGTCAATACCCATTCGCCACGCTGCAAATTATCATAACATTTAATGAATACAGCAACCTTGCTTTCATAACCAGTGCTTTCTGTGAGTGCTCCAGTCGAATGCAGCAGCGGCAGTGTTGTGGTGGTGGGGGCGCTGTGGGCCTTGTAGTTCAGAGCGTTGTGTAAACCTGGGTTGTGGGAGTAGCACTCAAGTCACCCTGAAACTCTGTTACAACACAGGAAAATCGTCAAGTCATTATCAAGCTGCAGTTTTTAACTAGATCTAGTTTGCAAGTATTCTTTTCATTTTTGCACCATTCATGTTGTTCTCAAAAAGACTCCAAAGTAGTTTCTTCCACCAAGCAGTTAGATTACTGAATTCATGCTGAAGACAACAAGGCACTTTCTTTTTCCACCCCCCCTCCCTCTTTTTTATTTTTATTTTGTAATCTTTTTGAGGACACAAAAAACACAACAATTTTCACTGTTTATAGGCTTCAAACCTATAATACGACGTAATAAACTAATCTTGAATCTTGAAATCTTGCCTATCCAAACATTGCTTAGCAGCATTACATTTAAGTTGGCCTATAAAAACATGTCTTGTCATCAACATTAGGCTTGCCATAGTGTCAATTCATAAACCAATAATTAGATTACATTTAATCGAAAATGGACTAAATCTGTCTGTAGGCCTAAATGGGCAAAATGAACAGCCACTATTCATTGTCATGATTGAGTCATTCATGAGCAAAGGAAATGTAATGACAAGTTGCTTACTGTAAAGATGAATGCATTTTCTTTTGTGTGTGATAGCCTACACCTACAGGCCTATTATAGGCTACAGAAGAAGGGTGGACCTCCACGCAATTTTCTACAATGTGTATGTGTGTCATGATTGTAGCCAAAATGTTCTATGTCACCTGTCAGACGAGACATGGTATAGGCCTAAGCTATTCTATCCCCTGATATGGAAGACAAAACCTACTTTGGTTATGGTTTAGTGTGCTAGTTAGTTATGGTTTAGTATGGTAGGCTAAGTAGTTCAAGTTCAAGTTCAAGAGTTTATTTTGCCAGGTCAACATTTTTTGTAGCATATCCCCCCAACATACCCCCCCCCCCAAAAAAAAAAACCCTCAAATACAAACATGCAAGACACACAGCTGCCAAGGCACATACAATAAATATAACTATGGGTAGAGACACAAACAGCAGTAGTTAGAATGGTAGTTATGGTTTATGAAGGCCTACAATAGCTTTCAACTACAGTATCTCTTGTGTGTTTTTGTTATGGTCTGCAGCTTTCACAAACAACACACAAAGGAGGTGTAGAACATTACCACAAAACAGCTTGTGTTCAAAGTCAAACAGGTAAAGCTAACACCATACCATCTCTTTGGCATAGATTAGATATGCTCCTTACAGCTAATATAACTACTTGACAGCCTATTAGGCTTAGTGTTGTGCTTTAACTGAGTGGTCTATAAAGACAAAACAGCCTTCTAATTGCAAGCGATGTAATATTATTGTAGTTGGTGCAGGCGATTGATAAACATTCACGTATAACAATGTTCAAATTAAAGGGATGATTTGAAAATGTGTATGTTTAACCCCTTAAGACACTGCATTATAAATTAGCTGTTACCAGAATGGCAATGACAAAGTCGTAATGTATTACTTAAGGCCCCATGCACTGTCATAGTAGTGTAGTACTATAGTAGTTAACTTGCAATGTCTATTACAGCGTGCCACAGGAGGTACGGCGTGCATTAAGGGGCTACATGTGTGAGCTCATCTGACAAACGGAAGGGCACCATAAAGAGCATGGCCGGCTCATCATGGACAGGAGGGACTGGAGTCAAGTCCTGCCTACCAAAAGACGGTATCTATGCCTATGCTGGCTGGCTAATAGGCCATGCAAATGAGCCTGGCTGATCACAGAACTGTAACACCTCTGGACAAGTCATAATTCAGATCCACAGTCTACGTATCACTCAGCATCCCAAACGACCTCACACAGGTAAGTTCCTCTGTCTATCTCTCTCTCTCTCTCTTTCTCTGTCTCTCTCTATCTCTGTTTCTTTATTGTCTCATTCCATTGGTGTGTGGTGGTGGGGGTGGTGGTGTGTGTGTACAGTTTTTAGAAGGTTAAAAGGTCACGGATTAGGAGTGGAGCACATTTGTGCCTGTTCAAAATCACAATTGAACTGTGAATGTGTGAGTTCTTAACACTCATTTCATTCTTGTGCTCACTCACATGTCATTTGGGCTCATGCATGATTGTTGTTTCGTGTTCATGGTTTATTAAATGAAGTACAATACAAAAAAGACATTTTCATCATTGAAATAGTGGTTGAAGTTATTGAAAGGCAGATGCTATGTTTGGTCACATACCTTGTATGGAGGTGCAGTATTTGGTTGTTTGCACAGCATCCCTCAGTAGCACAGAGTTACAGTATACCTGTAGAGATGAACCTGCCTATATTTGGGCATTGTAAAGGCATGAATGTGCTCCTGTGGTCTGGCCAATTTGAATGTGAAATTGGACTTGGGATGAGTTTAACATAATCTCTACTGTAGTCAAGACACTTGAAGCAAAGCCCTTGGAGGAGAAAGTTGGAGAGGTGCCTGCCCTATACGCTGTGCATAGTACCTTATCCAACACTGTGCGTGGCCAGTATATGTGAAATTCTCCGGTCATCTTCATTAAAGCACATCAACAGGTCAACAAAGACATCAAAATGACAAAGAAACCAGACGATGAAGACCAGAAATTCCTCTTTGGCGAAAAGGACTTCAAAGGCAGTGTGGGCCAGGCGGACTGGTCGGCCAAGAAGCTGGTGTGGATCCCATCTGACAAAGATGGCTTCGAGTCGGCCAGCGTCAAGGAGGAGAAGGGCAACGAGGTGACGGTCGCGTTGGACAACGGCGTGAAGATCACCATCAACAAGGACACCATCCAGAAGATGAACCCGCCAAAGTTCAACAAGGCCGAGGACATGGCCGCGCTGACCTACCTGAACGAAGCCTCGGTGCTCCACAACCTGAAGGAGAGGTACTTCTCAGGCCTTATTTACGTGAGTAGAATTTCTTAATCACCAAACACCTGTTTTACAGTACACAACCACACATGTTTGACTATTGAGACACCCCTCCAAATATACAGTACTGTACACTTTCTGTTACAAATTCTGTGATAGTAAAACACTCGACCACCTGCAGATGTGGGCTTTCATAACTTATCTGGCTGTGGACATGTAGGCCTATTTTTGCTGTTTATCTGTTAGGCCTACTTAGATGCAGGGTTAAATACCTTGGGCCTCCTTACATTAAAAACACATCATCATTTTTCCAAGAGATGGTTATGACAACTGTCCTCCTCCATCACCAACTAAAATTCCACTTAGGCCAGAGTACCTCACAATCTACTGTGTCTTAGTGTTCTGTATATTATGAGCAGCCACTGATCACTGTTCTTGCAGACATACTCGGGCTTGTTCTGTGTGGTGGTGAACCCGTACAAAATGCTGCCCATCTACTCAGAGAAGATCATTGAGTTGTACAAAGGCAAGAAGCGGCATGAAGTGCCCCCTCATATCTACTCCATCACAGACAACGCATACAGGAACATGATGCAAGGTACAAAAAATATGATATTGATGATGGGGAAGAGGTGTTTTTAAGTATGGGATTCCACTTATGAAGATATATTGGATCTTTAAATCAACAAAAAGGTGTTATATCATGAAACAACTGGTTGCTGCAAAACTATTGTATAGACTACTTTTGTGGCCGTGCATTGAGCTCAAAGTGAAGTCAAATTTTCTTCAGTGCTGTGTCCTTGCAGTGCTAACTGTAGTTAGGATGTAAGATGACGTGTCTACAAAACTGATATAGGTCATTGCCCCGTCTGTGAGGGGCATCTAAGCTCTGTTTCACAAATCCTCGTCACAGACTGGAGTGCTTGACACACTTCCCAAATAGCCATACATGGACTATGTCTATGTCTAAATGGTCTATTTTTGGATGGAGAGCTAAGAAAAAAAAGTTAATCTCATCTTGTAGCCGTTTTGGAACTCTTTATATTTCCAATGCTTTGTTTTCCATCTGGTTGACAATGTCACTGCGTAGTTCATGTTTAGACTCCCAGGATTCCCTGTTAATCTGTTTTGCTCCCCCCGCCTTTGCTATGGGGAGTTTCACATGAGCAGGCCTGTCCTTTTTCTTCAAGTCTTCAGTCTCTCTTTCTTTCTTTTTTTGTTCTTTTCCTACAGAGCGTGATGACCAGTCCATCTTGTGCACGTAAGTTCGGGACTTTCAAGCACACATGAATCTACATAACGATACTGCGCCGTCAAACCCCTAGTGTAAATGTTCATTGCTCCATTTGAATGTGGTCATTTGAATGCTCAAACATCACTTTCCAGTGCTCATCCCATTAGGTTACATAAGGTTATTGTTTGACATCTAATGTCATCAATAATGGCTGGTCACATTTAAATAGATTAGAGGTTTTTAGGGAAATACTGAGAGCGAGCCAGGCAGCAGTGCAATACATAATGTTAAACACTCAAATGTGATCTCACACATACAAAGCAGTTATTGTGCCACTTATTTGCCACAGTTTCCTTTCAACACTGGTTAAGTAACTTGTAGACCAGTGTACCTGTCTCACAATCAGCTGGCTCTGAGCCAGTTGGATCGAATTTGTGGCAGTGTCTCTGACAGCGTTATAGATTTGCTGTTACCAGAATGGCAATGACCAAGTAGTAGACAGTGCATTACTAAAGTCACTGTGTTATGTCATAGTAGTGTAATACTATGGAAGTAACTTTTCAATAACTATTACAGCATTCCAATGGTGGATCGACGTGCATTATGGGGCTACAGCAGGGGTGGGGAACCTTTTTCATTCGAGGGGCCACTTCAAACTCATCCGAGGGCCATAAAAGTCCTCCGAGGGCCGTACTATGAACACAAACCAGGATTCCCCCCTGCACTTTAGGTCTGTATTGAAGGCAGCCACCTTTACAACAGACCCCACCTTCTCCAGGTCCCCTGGATATAACCTAATTGTATTGAAAAAGGAATTTCATATTTCATGTGAAGCTGCATAACATTGAAATTACACCGGGGGCCTGATAAAACGGACCTCGAGACATACGTTCCCCACCCCTGTGTCACTGTTAAAGTGTATCTGCCTCATTAGAAAGGAATAGCAGTAGGATAGCTGGTGTAACAATCATGTAATATCACTAGTGTTCAACTTACACCATGAATCTACTTTTGCTTTTATAACTTTTAACACTTCTGCATCCAAAGCACTGTTTTAGTACAATGGAAATCAAGCTGGTCACACTTCAAAAAGACTAGGCCAGTTGACTGGATCAGTCAAATACTTATTTTTGTCATTTGATTCTGCTGCAAACATAATGTTGTCATTATGGTTACACCCCAATAAATTAACAAAAAAAATCTTGAGTGCTCTCATCATTTATGCCGGCCTTGCCTTTTTGAAGTGGACCTGCTTGACTTCATTTATCCTGCACTGTGAGCAGCACCAAGGAGGTTTCAGTGCTAATGACGTCCCTTTTACACTCTTTGAGTACCTTCATTACATTACATTACATTACATTGCAAACCAAAGCGACTAAAAAACGAGGACATAATCAGAGCCAGCATCAATAGCAGATACAAAATCCACCGGAAATATACAGATCAACAAGTGCAGACCTTCATAACGCCTCCCAAGTCTTGTGCATTGAGGTTATTTACTATGTTGGTGACTTGTATGTATTGCAGAGGGGAGTCAGGAGCTGGCAAGACGGAGAACACCAAGAAGGTCATCCAGTACCTGGCAACGGTGGCCTCCTCGCAGAAGACCAAGAACATCTCTGTGAGTACCAGCACCAATGCCTTTCTCCAATACGCTCGCCAAGAGTCATTGGTACAGCAGAAATGACAGACAGGCACGAATACATGCATATTCACAGATGGTTATGCATGCCCAGACATGTAGTATACACACACACGCACACACACACACACACACACACACACACACACAAACACGCACACTGACACACAGACAGACACACACACACACACACACACACACGCGTGCAGCGCGTGCACACACACACACACACACACACACACACACGCACAGATGAACAGAAATGACATATTCACACATGCTCATTAATGCACACACACACAATGAACACAATGAAAACAATGAATACATGGGCTCGTGTAAGGATGGGTACAGTACAGGCAGTGCCCTAAAGTAACTTTTTTCATCACCAGCCAAATGGCTAGTAGATGTTAACCCATTTTAGCCTAAGCCCGTTTTGGGAAAAGGTGCCCTCTCCCTATTAAAATCTAAATCTCATGAAATGAAACATGAAACATGAAATTGCATTTAAAAACTATAACCTTCATTCTGCACTAGAATGTGTTCATTCAGCTCTAACCTACCCAAATTTTATAAAACAGCTCAAGTCTCAAGAACCTTAATGCAGGGTATATGTCGCTCCAGGACACAATGGGTTAATCTCACTAGCCAAACACACGCTCACTAATGGGTCAAAGTGGCTAGTAAGTTGGTGTTCTCTACCAGCCAAACTGAAATTTCACCAGCAGTTGGCCGGTTGGCTGGTGTTAATTTAGAGCCCCGAGTAGATGTATTAAAATAGATGTGTTTGTGTGACAGGACTCATCTGCTGGTGCACTTGTTAAGGTACTGTATGGAGGAAGGCCGTTAAAAAGTGTGTCATTGTTTGGTGGTGGGGCTTTGCGCTTTGTTGCTCACAAAATGTTAGAAATGATGACGAAACAAGCGGGTCTAAAAGGTCCTTGAAAACAGACGTCCTCCATAATTAACCTCGTTAATGTCTTTTCGAATAGGCAGGAGTTCAACTGGCATATGTGAGTAAATACGAAAGAGATTGCATGTGTTTATTATTGCCGTCTTATAGTGTGTCTGTAGCTTTAGAGAGGTTTTTCTAGAGGGTATGGATTTTGCACACAGCCACACGAGACACAACCACCTATGCAAGAACGTCACTTTTAAATGGGGTTGTGAAACGAACTGAACCACCAAACCCACAAAAGAGGGGCTGACCACAAGGTCATGTGTGTCAGTGCTAGTACATTATAAGAGGGAAGTGGAAGGATGTGACTTATTGAACTTGACTGATAATCACTCTTAGCTTCAGTAAAAAAAAGCAATGAGCATATATTTGCATTTCAGGTCATATCATGGAAGATAGAACCAAAGACGGTCTATTATGAATGTTGGAATTAAAAAGAATCTTTGATAGACCATCATAGTCTTTTCAAGTTTTATTCCGCATGAAATTTGAATTGAGAGCAAATTCATCTTTATTCACTATTCTGGTATTTTGCTTAGCTATGCTTAATGTGTGCTTAATGTTTACGGTGCATCACAATGATCTCTGGTCAAACACGTTTGTATGTTTTGTTTTGCATGG
The DNA here is from genome assembly GCF_034702125.1 of Engraulis encrasicolus. Lineage (NCBI taxonomy): Eukaryota > Metazoa > Chordata > Actinopteri > Clupeiformes > Engraulidae > Engraulis > Engraulis encrasicolus. Next base: position 33,126,321 of record NC_085858.1, on the reverse strand, counting down.
GATTGTGCTTGCATGGATTTAATTTAGAGATTATAGACTTGTGTTTACATTTTGAAGAATTAAATCACTAGTATCTACATTCGAAAAGTAAAGCATGACATTTTTATTTTTTAATATATATATATATATATGTATATAATAAATAATAGAATATTTTTTAATATAAAGAATTTGGATTGGCCTTTTTACTTTTTCCATTGTCAGAGGTGTATCTATTGCAGATTTATTTTTTAAAGCATCCCTGTATACTCAGAGGCGCATCTTGTCAGCAGGCTAGGCAGGCAACTGCTTGGGGCCCCCAAGCCTATAGATGTTGAATAACAGCAAAGGCGTTAAACTATAGTAGTGGCGCCTCTTTGTATACTCTGTGTAGTACTGTTCAGTGTAACTCTGTGAGGACTTGTCCTATTAGGGAGAGTTGGAGAAGCAGCTCCTACAGGCAAACCCCATTCTGGAAGCCTTTGGAAATGCCAAGACCATCAAGAATGATAACTCCTCCAGATTTGTGAGTCTGAAGCTAAAATAAACGTATTATCATGTCAACCAGAACTTAAATGTGTTTCACACTATGTGATGTGATATGATTGATGTATTTTCCTCATTTTCACCTTTAGGGAAAATTCATCCGTTTGAACTTCGACGTGACAGGCTTTCTTGTCGGAGCAACAATTGACACATGTATCCTCAGATGGCTTTAAATAATAATAATATAACATTATAACAAACTCATTAATATTTTTTGTCTTTTAAAGCTGATTTGTGTGATAAAAAATATGGTTTCATTGTACAGATATGTATATCCTTAATTGCTTGCTAATAGATCTGCTGGAAAAGTCCCGCTGTGTGAGGCAGGCCAAGAACGAGAGAGCTTTCCACATCTTTTACTTCATGGTTGCAGGGGCCAAAGACAAAATGAGAGGTGTGCAGGTTTATCATGAGAAGGAAAGGAGACGCGCTCACACTAACGCCTAGACTGTTTAATACAAATTATAACTGGGTGCTGAATCCCACATAATATAATGAGGAATGAAGGAAGCGAAGGACAGCACTCTTCAGATTTTTTTGTTTATTCGCCTATGAAAGTTTCGGGCAGAGCCCTTCTTCAGCGTGTAATGCACCATAAAAAATGTTCAGCACAAAGATACAGTAAATGTATATGAATGAAAATAACACTGTGGTGATATGTCATAAACTCATACATGTCTGACATTTACATATCTCCATATATGTAGAGGACCTTCTTGTTGAGAGCTTCAGCAACTATGGTTACCTGAACGCCGGACATGTGCAGGTTCCAGGCATAGAGGACGACGAGATGTTTGAAGAAACCCTTGAGGCCATGGCTGTGCTGGGCTTCAGTGAGGATGAACGAGTTGGTGGGTTGAGGCTTTACATCAGTGGTTCTCAACTTCTTTGAACAAATGCCCACTTGGCCTCACCACAAGCCTCCCAACGCCCCTTTGACCTCATCATAAACTTGAAAGCAATTAAATGGACTAATGCCCCCCAATGGCAACTAAGCAACGCCTCCTTTCAGCTGTATCCTTAGCAGATAGCTAACTACTTCTAGCGCTGTTCTACACTGTAGTATACTACCACTTTACTACAGGACATTATAGCCTCTGCACTACATATATGGATCGATTTCCATTTGTTGATTAATAGCTCGAGACTAAAATGGAATTTTGATTAGAATTGGCAGGCAGTACAAAAGGCCTTTGGCACAAAGTATATGGGAAACAATTCCTGAGAGCACTATTTCATCGAATAGGTCTTATCTGACCCTACAATATTGTCCAGCAGAGACAGCAACAGTGACGCATAGTTCAACAAATGACAATGTAGGGCAGCCATGGTGTGATGGTTAGGGAGTAAGACTGTTCATCACAGGGTTACAGGTTCAATCCCCTCCCTTACCAATCCCTGCCTCCCTCCATGGCTGAAGTGCTCTTGAGCAAGGCACCTAACCCGACATTACTCTAGCCTAGGGTCTGTAACCATTACCCTGTTACACTTGTAAGTAGCTTTGGATAAAAGCATCAGCTAAGTGTAATGTGACATGTAATATAATGTCTACACAAAGTAATTGTGGTCACAGTTGTTGTGGTCTTTCTCTCTCAACTGCCCCTTTGTGTCTGTCATCATCACAGGCATGTTCAAGGTGGTGTCCACCGTGCTTCACCTTGGCAACATCGAGTTCAAGAAGGAGAAAAACCAGGAGCAGGCTGCCATGCCTGACACCACAGGTACAGCACTCCATCCCGGCCATGGACACGGTTACATGGCGCTATTCAGACATGCCGCTATTCAGACATTGATGTCTATTGTCTGAATACCGGAACGTTTCCCACCGAAATCCGCCATTTCTGTGGTTTGTGCTACGTTGCTCAGGTTATTTTCAGTTCAGGGAGAGTGCATGCAGTTACCATAACCCTAACTCTAACTCTGACCCTGAACCTAACCCTAACCCCACTGCATATCTGGTGTCTGAATAGCGGCATGTCTGAATAGCGGTATGTCTGAATAGCACTTGCCCATGGACACACAGCCCAGAACATACATGCAGATAGCTAAGAGAGCAAGATATACCAATACATACATATTGCTAAATGGACATGTTTTTGTCCGAGATGACATTGGTGGGGATTATTGCATGTACTGTATGTCACCATACACCATGCTTTTGAATTGATGAGAATTCCATGTGGGATTTACTGTGTCTGGCACACCTACTGACCCAGATATTGCCAGCAGGGATACTGTTGGTGGCCTAATATTTCTAATATTATTATTTCTAATATTATTAATAATAATAAGTGATATGACAGGATTATTATGTCTTTAAAATACTATTGATATAAGTGATAGAATGAATAGTAGTTGTTGCTGTAAAACATTTTTTTCCTTACCTGAACTGCTCACTTCATAATATTGGAATTTAGATTAGAATTGGCAGTACAAATGTCTGTATAGATTTGAATTCTTTTATGTTGATTTTTTTTTCTATGTTTCTGTGTGGGATTCCTGTCTGATTGTACTGGTCTGTCCTGATGTGTGTTCTCTACAGTATGTGTACTCTGTATTATGTGACTGTGGACCAAGAGTCTGGCAAATAAACTGAATTGAATTGCCCCAATTATCTCCCAGCCGCCCAGAAAGTGTGCCACCTGCAAGGCATCAATGTGACGGACTTCAGTCGAGCCATCCTCACGCCCAAGATCAAGGTGGGCCGCGAGGTGGTGCAGAAGGCACAGACCAAAGAGCAGGTGGGTGTCAACAAGCACATTAGTAGCATACAGTAGAGCAGTGGTTCCCAAACTTTTTCCCTGTGCACCCCCTTTTACATTTCAGTGTGGTTCGCGCACCCCCTAAGTGAATGTTGCACAACCGCACATTTTGAGCAAAACTCATTTCCAACAGGCCTGACATTTTTTCTTCCACCATTACAATGGAACTTGTTGCATGACACATTACATTTAACCCATTGATGCCTGATGTTGCGTTGCGCAACATCGGCCCTGGCGCCTGGAGCTGCATTACGCAACATTCAGGCTGATGAGATTTGAGACAACTTCATTAAAAATGTCTGTTTATTTGAGATGAATGAACACATTCTAATGAAAGATGAGGGTCTTAGCATTTAAATGCAACTCAGTGCATATTTTTATGTGCTTCAGAAGCTGAGATATTTAGGTTTTTATCCGTTGAGGGCAGCTTTTCTTAAAAAGGGCTCAGGCATTCAGCACCCTTTTTTGCAGGTGCCTTAGGCATCAATGGGTTAAGATGGATCCTTCCAGCATAGAATTCACCAAACAACATGTAATGTTCATACATCTCAGCCAGTACTCTATTCAGCTCGCGCACCCCCTTGTAGCAGGCCGCACACCCCCAGGGGTGCACGCACCCCAGTTTGGGAAACCCTGCAGTAGAGAAATAGATTTTATAATTATATCACAGAGATATCATCTTAACCCCTTAGCGCAGAGCCTATGTTATCACCTTACTGTCACCAAAATTGTAATGGCTATGTCTTAATCTCTCTGAACTGTCATAGCAATGTTGTTATGATGTAGTTGAGTATTTTCACCAAATAGTGAATAGGCCCGCCGGCGACTCCATCTGCACTAAGAGGCTACCACATCTTGAAATAACACTAAATTATTCTATCACTGATGCTCGGCATGTTATACAGTTGGCTTCACAGTTGATTACATGGTGCAGTGGTAATACTAAAAAAGAGAAGTAGATAATTACCAGACTGTTTCATGTCTCCAAATAAGCATTAGCCTATAATATAATATATCATGTTATATTATAATATATACAATATTATATGCAATAATACAGACTCTTTGTAATGATATAGGTAATATAGAGTGCCTGCCTGGTTCCAATTGTGTACTACTAACTAGTTTTGGGTGTTTCAATAGGCTGACTTTGCTATTGAGGCTTTGGCTAAGGCCATGTATGACCGGCTGTTCAAGTGGATCCTGGCCCGCGTCAACAAGACTCTGGACAAGACCAAACGGGCAGGATCCTCCTTCATCGGCATCTTGGACATCGCCGGCTTTGAGATCTTTGAGGTAAACGATTTCATATGTCACACAATGTTGACAAGTACTACAAAAACGAACTAACCCCCCTTTGCATCTGCATCTGTATATTTCCTGTGCACTTTGTATCTGCTAGTGATGTTGGCTATGATTATGTTCTTGTTTGTAAGTCGCTTTGGTTATAAAGCGTCTGCCAAATGCAATGTAATGTAATGTGATACTACATGGAAAGCACAGTGGTCTATACTGTGTTAAACATGTGGAGATGTTTGTGTTATACAATGAGAGACAAGCAGAGGTGCGTAGATGAGAAAAGACAAATTTCACTGAAAGACAGAACAATGTTATGTATTAATGTCTGGATCTTCATGAATCATCATGATCTTCATGTCAGGATCATGTATAATCTTCATGAATGGAAATCTTCATTCTCATGTGAACTCATGCAGTTAGGCAGACAATTCCTGTACTTTTTAGGGGGACCATTAGTGAAAGCAGCTTTTTTTAAAGTGTTCAATGATTGGCTTCCCTTCGTCCACAGGACAACTCCTTTGAGCAACTGTGCATCAACTACACCAATGAGAAGCTGCAGCAGCTGTTCAACCACACCATGTTCGTGCTGGAGCAGGAGGAGTACAAGCGCGAGGGAATCGAGTGGAACTTCATCGACTTTGGCCTGGACCTGCAGCCCTGCATTGAGCTCATCGAGCGGCCGGTCAGTCTCAAAACCCGTGGTGTAAAGGTTCCGTCAGTCAACTAAGAATGAGATACGTACATTACATATTGGTATTAACTCTTTTGTTTTAATGTGTTTATCGTGTAATCAATAATCATAAGTATATGTTTATTTGGCCTCTGAAAAAATCCAGTCAGTTCCATTTTTACAATGTATACATTTGTTGCATAACATTTGTATACCATGGCCTAACGGTAGGGCACTGGGTTACTACGCTGTCGACCCGGGTCATTTGCCAAACCTTCCTCCTACTCGTTTCCTGTCTCTCCTCCATTGTCCTGTCAAAAATAAAGACAAAAAAAGCCTTAAAAATATATCTATATAAAGAAACAATGTATGTACATGAATGGGTATTTTTAATGTTTGAGTGCTGTGCTGTGCTGCTGTGTAGAATAACCCTCCGGGCATCCTGGCCCTGCTGGATGAGGAGTGCTGGTTCCCCAAGGCCACTGACACCTCCTTCGTGGACAAGGTCCAGAACACTCACAGCGGCCACTGCAAATTCGCCAAGCCCAAACAGCACAAGGAGAAAACCATGTTCTCTGTTCTGCACTATGCCGGCAAGGTATCGTAGATCTGTATTGAGTTCTCTTCCATTCTGGCTCTCTCCTCCCCCAACTCCCACCCCCTCTATCTCTCTCCTTTCCCTCTGGTAATTTAATTCAATTAGATTATATTCAATAAGCTTAATAGGCATAGCTACTCTAATGGAAACAGTGTTGCCAAAGCACATTTAGAATACAAACAAAGGGTATGTCAAAGCACACACACACACACACACACACACACACACACACACACACACACACACACACACACACACACACACACACACACACACACACACACACACACACACACACACACACACACACACACACACACACACACACACACACACACACACACACGGGCACGCATGTGTGTGTGATATACAAGCCTCAGCCTGTCTCATACACATAGTTTTCTTCTTTTCTTTTGTTTTATTTCGTCTGAATATGTTGCCATGTTGATTTTGCATAGGTTGATTACAACGCTGCAGCCTGGCTCACCAAGAACATGGACCCTCTGAATGACAACGTCACAGCACTGCTCACCAACTCATCCAGCGCCTTCATACAAGACCTGTGGAAAGACAGTGAGATTTGATTGATTTTTAAAAGACATTTTTTAAGGGCATTTTTGCCTTTATTTCGACAGGACAGTATGAGAGGCGACAGGAAGTGAGCGGGAGAGAGAGATGAGGGGGAGGATTGGCAAATGACCCGGGCCGGAATCGAACCCGGGTCGTCGGCGTAGTAACCCAGTGCCCTACCGTTGGGCCACGGCAGGGCCAAGACACTGAGATTTGATTTATTTTTAAAGACATTTATATGAGAATTACTACACTAAACTTTTTAATATACATATACAGTCCCAGGAAAAAGTTTGTACACCCTTGGAAATTTCTTACCTTTCTGTCAAAATTGGTCATAAAACATGGTCTGATCTTCCCGGAAATCACAAGAAGAAACAACCAGAGTCTGCTTTAACTAATTCAACCCAAAGATTTACAAGTTTTCATATTTTCATTGGCCATAAGATGTAAACATTCACAGGACAGCAAGGCATAAGTAAGTACGCCCTTGCATTCAATAGGTTTTAACCCCAAGTTAGTCGCAATAACCTCAACCAGATGTTTCCTGTAGTTGCAGATCAGATTAACAAAACAATCTGGATGTATCTGGTCTCCCTCTTCTTTAGAAAACCGCCTCTCGTCAGCAAGGTTTGTGGGATGTCTGGAGTGCATAGCTTTCTTGACTTCATGCCATATAATCTCAATTGTTTTTTGTCAGGGCTTTGACTGGGCTATTCCAGAATGTGTATTTCATTATTATGAAGCTATTCTAAAGTCGATTTGCTTCTAAAGTATGGGTTGTTGTCACATTTCAGCACCCATCCTCTTGTGTGCTTCAACTGTGTGACAGACTACCTCCCTTTTTTTCTGTAAAATATCTCGCTAAACTTCTGAGTTCATTGTTCCACTGATAATAGTAAACTGTCAAGGGCCTGAGGCAGCAAGGTAGCCGCATATAATGATGCTCCCGCCACCATACTCAAAGGTGGAGATGATGTTTTGGTGAAGGTGTGGTTCTCCAGTTCTCCTCCAAACATGACATTGTGTGTTCCCCTGAACAATTCAACTTTGGTTTCAACGTTGGTCTACAGAATATTTTGCAGTAATTCTATGAAGCATATAAATGCTTTTTCGCAAACCTCAAAGGTGCAGCAATATTTTTTTGGACAGAAACCCCATTCATTTTAGATTGTCAGAATGAATCCCATTTTTAGCTATTCTTGGTTACATCTCCTCTTCTGAGTATGGTGTCGGGAGCATCATTATATGCGGCTACCTTGCTGCCTCAGGCCCTTGACAGTTTACTATTATCAGTGGAACAATGAACTCAAGTTTATTGTGATATTTTACAGAAACAAACGTGAGGAAGTCTGTCACACAGTTGAAGCACACAAGAGTA
>NC_085858.1:33016016-33113516 GCF_034702125.1 Engraulis encrasicolus | reverse complement strand
CAGCCATTTTGGCAGGCCGGCCCCTGTCAAGACGTATTTGCAGGACATTTGTTGCCTGAGTGATGGTATAATGTGTCTCGTCCAACTACGCAGTTAAATAAAGTAAATAGCATAAATAAATCAAGCCTATTCTCGTAAACTTTTTTCCTTTGATCATATCTTAGCGAGACGATGGAACCTCCTCCACAGCAGAACGAAATTTAGGGTTACATTTTTATGTGTATGTTATATGTTATTATATGCATATGTTATTATACCATATGTATATCCTTGTAGCAATACTGATGATGACATGACTTAAAGTGGTGGACAGTATCAAAGACTCTCCTGTTGTTGCTGATGCTAGCCCTTGCCGGTTCCCACAGGCTTCTAAACATAGGCAGAGCATGTGTGTTTCTCTGTGCATCGATTAACATATTTGTGTAGTACGTCTGTGTCTATTCAGTAGGTTACCGTGTGTCTGTCTGTCTGTCTGTCTGTCTGTCTGTCTGTCTGTCTGTCTGTCTGTCTGTCTGTCTGTCTGTCTGTCTCTCTCTCTCTCTCTCTCTCTCTCTCTCTCTCTCTCTCTCTCTCTCTCTCTCTCTCTCTCTCTGTGCGCCTGTGCTTGTGCCCCAAGTGGTGTGAGATTTGTACGCACAGGTGTTTGTGTGTGTGTGTGTGTGTGTGTGTGTGTGTGTGTGTGTGTGTGTGTGTGTGTGTGTGTGTGTGTGTGTGCGTGCGTGCGTGCGTGCGTGCGTGCGTGCATGCATGCGTGTGTGTGTGCACGCATGCTGTGTGTGAGACTTTAAAGGGACTTGTAAATATACAGTATGTAATTACTACATTGTAATATATTTATGTATGTATAATAAATAGCCATCATGTTCTGCCTTTATTTAGATTAAGCATCTTGACCTGGACCCCAACCTGTACCGCATTGGCCAGAGTAAGATGTTCTTCCGCACGGGGGTGCTGGCCCAGCTGGAGGAGGAGAGAGACTTGAAGCTCACCGTGGTCATCATAGCCTTTCAGGCCCAGGCACGAGGCTTCCTGGCCCGGAAGTGAGTCGAGTAGAGAGAGTAGAATATAATTTATTAATCCAGAGGGAAATTAAGGTGTACAGTAGCATACATACATGAATACAGAAACATAGACATTGCACACATCATTGCACATACTGTTTATTCACCATACAGCACACCCTTACATACATTTAGCCAAAATTAGATCTCTCTGACGCACGCACGCACTCACGCATGTACGCATGCACGCACGCATGCACGCATGCACGCACGCATGCACGCACGCATGTGAGTTGAGGTGTATAGTTTGGAAGGTTTTGGGGCTTTTTATGTCTTTATTTGGATTGGACAGATGGTGAAAGTGACAGGAAATGAGAGGTAGAGAAAGGATGAAGGATGATGAAATGACCTCTGGTGGGAATTCAACCCTGTTCCCGCTCCAACCCTGGTGTATGGTATGGCGCCTTCGCCAATTGAGTTTATTTTTAAAGTGGGCAATGTGCAATCATGACATTAATCTTCATTAAAAAGATTTCATCATATCCAGTTTTAGTACAAATGTTAGTTTCCACCTGTAGCCCCTTGGTAGGTAGATGGATATAAAATATAGCGTGGCGGCTCACCAAAAAGTCAATATTACAGGGTACAGAAAGGTAGGAGAATGACATATGAGACACCAAATAAACTAAATTGCACACTAACATATTTGTAGACTCTATCCACAAAGACAAGTTCCCTTACACAGTACTGCATACATGGGTTTCCCATTCGTAAACACCCCCGGCTACGCACCGCTGGCTGCACACACTTCAACCTCTGATTGTTGGAAACTGCTGTCACTCAAAAAACGAGCTCGCTTGGTTTGCTGCTTAGCATCTTGCCCCTCCCCACAGCGCGAATGTAAACGGGAAACCTATGTACATGATGATGGGAGAAAGAGAAACACCACATTAAAGAGTCATACATGCATGTCTCAATAAGGTTCCTACAATCAAAGTTTATTTAGGGCGAAGACACGTCTGTAATTGTACCTTTAAAGGTATTTGAAAAGTATTGACCTTGTATGCAAAAGTTCAAAGATCCATGCACAGCTTCTAGGTGCTGGTCAGCATAGGAAGTAATCAATATTTAAAAAAGAAAGACGTCTACCACACACTTGTTTGACTTTTTGATCTTTTAATCAGAGTGGACAGCGCATTTTGCCTCTGTGCATCATCCGGTTCGCTTAGGCATTACCGGTACCTGAGATCAGTCAGGTGTAGCTATTAAGTCAAGTCAACTAGGTTTTATTGTCAATTTCTTTACATGCACTGGTCATACAAAGAATTTGAAATTACATTTCTTGCTTTCCCATACAGACATAGACTAATCTAGGTAAGGACATAGACAGTATAGACATAGACAGTACTTATACATGGACTTAAGACAGTATGGACATAGACAGTGCTCATACAGACATTTAAAGTGCAAGACTGGACAACAGAAGACTTGTAGAGGACATACATTAAGAGGTTATTGTTGTGCTTTTGTGCTTTTCTTAAAAAGTCCTTTATAGCGTTCTGACATAGTAAAAAATAAATATTAAAAAGGTCTGTCAAGTACAGCAGCAGCATATGTGTGTGTGTGTGTGTGTGTGTGTGTGTGTGTGTGTGTGTGTGTGTGTGTGTGTGTGTGTGTGTGTGTGTGTGTGTGTGTGTGTGTGTGTGTGTGTGTTTAGTGCAGGTAGAAGGTGCGGTGTGCGTCTGTGTGTGTGTTCTTATGTCTGTGTGTGTGTGTGTGTGTGTGTGTGTGTGTTTAGTGCAGGTAGAAGGTGCGGTGTGCGTCTGTGTGTGTGTTCTTATGTGTGTGTGTGTGTGTGTGTGTGTGTGTGTGTGTGTGTGTGTGTGTGTGTGTGTGTGTGTGTGTGTGTGTGTGTGTGTGTGTGTGTGTGTGTGTGTGTGTGTGTGTGTGTGTGTGTCAGTGTGTGTATGTTTGGGTTTAGTGCAGAAAGTGCAGTGTGCTTGTGTGTGTGTGTGTGTGTGTGTGTGTGTGTGTGTGTGTGTGTGTGTGTGTGTGTGTGTGTGTGTGTGTGTGTGTGTGTGTGTGTGTGTGTGTGTGTGTGTGTGTGTGTCAGTGTGTGTATGTTTGGGTTTTGTGCAGAAAGTGCTGTGTGCTTGTGTGTGTGTGTGTGTGTGTGTGTGTGTGTGTGTTGTGTGTGTGTGTGTGTGTGTGTGTGTGTGTGTGTGTGTGTGTGTGTGTGTGTGTGTGTGTGTTTTGTGTGTGTGTGTGTGTGCGCTCGCATGTTTTGAGTTAGGGCAGGTTGAAAGTTCAGTCACAAATATAGTAGGGCAGGTGGAATGTTCAGTCGCAGATATGGTGGTGGGGGATGATGGGTGGTGGGGGCTGGAGGGTTGTCAGTGGCCTTGCTGGGCTGGAGGCTGACAGTGGAGGGAGAGTGGTTGAGTGTTCAGTATCTTGATCACTTGGTGCATTGTGTGCTGTCGCCAGCCTGTGGTACGGGAACGGAGGCGCCTGTACCTCTTTCCAGAGGGCAGGAGGCTGAACAGTTTGTGTGCAGGGTGGCTTGTGTCTTTGATGATCATCAGTGCTTTTCGGGTGAGGCGTGTGGTGTAAATGTCCTGCAGGGAGGGGAGTGGTACTCCAATGATCTTCTTCGCTGTGTTCACAACACGCTGGAGTGTCTTCCTGTTTTTCTCCGTGCAGCTTCCTCCCCACACTGTGATGCAGTTGGACACGACGCTCTCTATGGTTCCTCTGTAGAATGTTGTCATGATGGAGGGTGTAGCACTTGCCTTCTTTAGTTTGCGCAGGAAGTAGAGACGCTGATGGGCCTTCTTCGCCAGTGATGTAGTGTTGGTGGTCCAAGAGAGGTCGTCGCTGATGTGCACTCCAAGGAACTTGGTGCTGCTCACTCTCTCCACAGCATCGCCGTCGATGGTCAGTGGTGGCAGTTGTTTTTGGACCCTTTGAAAGTTGACAACAATCTTGTTTACATTCAGCAGGAGGTTGTTGTCTTTGCACCATCTGGCCAGCAGGTCTACTTCTTCTCTGTAGTGAGTCTCATCGCCCTTGGTGATGAGGCCCACCAGTGTTGTATCATCCGCAAACTTCACTAGATGGTTAGTGCTGTGGGTCGTTGTGCAGTCGTGTGTCAGCAGCGTGAACAGCAGGGGGCTGAGAACACAACCTTGCGGAGCCCCCGTGCTCAGGGTCAGGGTGCTTGATGTGTTATTCCCTACCCGTACTGCTTGTGGTCTTTGCATCAGGAAGTCCAGCAGCCAGTTGCAGAGGGAGGTGCTGAAACCTAGTTTGTCCAGTTTTCTGATGAGTTGTTGTGGTATTATGGTATTGAATGCTGAACTGAAGTCAATGAACAGCATTCTCACATATGAGTCTTTATTGTCCAAGTGGGTGAGGCTGATGGAGGGCAGAGCAGATTGCATCCTCCGTGGATCGCTTGGCTCGGTATGCGAACTGGTAGGGGTCCAGGGTGGGGGGTAGGGTGGCTTTGATGTGTGACAGGACTAGCCGTTCGAAGCACTTCATGATTATGGGCGTCAGTGCTACAGGACGGTAGTCATTGAAGCATGATGGTGATGATTTCTTCAGCACAGGTATGATGGTAGCAGCTTTGTGATGGGATGACTGCTTGCTCCAGAGAGATGTTAAAGATGTCTGTGAAGACATCCTTCAGCTCTTCTGCACAATCCTTCAACACTCGGCCAGGTATGTTGTCTGGGCCAGCTGCTTTGCGTGGGTTGATGGTGGCCAGTGTCCTCTTCACACTGGCAGAGGACAGGTAAAGGGGTTGATCATGGGGGGGAGGGGGAGTTTTCTGTGGGTGAGTGTCATTTTGTGCTTCAAAGCGGGCAAAGAAACTGTTCAGGTCGTTTAGCAGAGAGGTGTTGTTGTCACAGCTCCGTGGTGCAGGCTTATAGTCCGTGATGGCCTGTATGCCCTGCCACAGGCTCTGTGCATCTCTGCTGTCTTTGAAGTGTGTTGTTATTTTGTCCGAGTATTCCTTTTTTGCTTTCCTGATGCCCTGGGACAGGTTTGCCCTTGCTGTTTTTAGGCCAGCTACGTCTCCTGCTCTGAAGGCTTTGTCTCTGGCCCTCAGCAGTCGGTGAACGTCTCCTGTGAACCATGGCTTCTGGTTGGCCCTGGTGGTGATGTGTTTTATTTCTGTAACATCATCGATGCATTTTGTGATGTAGGAGGTCACAGTGTCTGTATACTCCTCAATGTCAATGTGATTGCTGTGGGTGGCAGTTGTCTTGAAAATGTCCCAGTCTGTGGTTTCAAAGCAGTCTTGTAGTCGTGGGATGGCCCCCTCTGGCCATTTTCTCACCTCCTTCTGAACTGGTTTGGTGAGTTTTGCCCTTTGTCTGTAAGCTGGCAGTAGCAGAATCGTTATGTGGTCTGATGTTCCAATGTGGGGGATGGGCTTTGCCTTGTATGCTCCCTTCTGATTTGAGTAAACAAGGTCCAGGGTGTTTTGTTGTCTTGTTGGGAAGTTGACATGTTGATGAAATTTTGGAAGTACTGTTTTGAGATTTCCATGGTTGAAATCTCCCAGGACCACTGTGAAGGCATCTGGGTGTGCATCTTGTTGTTCACTGATGCCCCGATGCAGCTCGTTCAGTGCCTCGCTTCTGACGCTGTTGTTGTTGCTGGGTGCGAGGTACACAGCGACTAATATGATAGCGGATATTTCTCTGGGTAAATAGAAGGGTCGGCACTTGATGATCATGAACTCCACTAGTGGAGAGCAGTGCCTCTGTACTACCGTAGCATTATTGCACCAAGCATCATGTGTGTAGACACATATTCCTCCCCCTCGTTTTTTCTCTGCAAGGGCTCTGTCCGCTCGGTGGCACGTTAGTTGTTCCAGTTGTAAAGCCGAGTCGGGTATGCCGTCGTTCAGCCATGATTCTGTGAACACCGACACGCAGCAGTTCCTCACGGTTTTGTTCGCTGATCTTAGTAGCCGTATGTCATCCATCTTATTGTCCAGAGATAACCGTGTATCTTTCTATGTTCTTCCTCCTCAGGGCCTACAGTAAGAGACAGCAGCAGCTCACGGCCATGAAGGTTCTCCAGAGGAACTGTGCCGTGTACCTCGTCCTCCGCAACTGGCAATGGTGGAGGCTCTTCACTAAGGTCCGCGCCTTTAGGCATTTAATCTGTCTGTCAGTCAGTCAGTCAGTCTTGTCGTGACCATATCATTGGATAGCAGGAGAACCAAATAATAATAATAATAATAATAATAATAATAATAATAATAATAATAATAATAATGACAATAATTATAATAATGATTTTCTATAGAGTTTTTCTAGACACTCAAAGACACTCTATAAATATACATTTATCAGAAACAACCAAGTCCTTTAAACATAATTTCCATTTTTCCTCATTTCTTTCCATCATACCAACAACATAGATGTCATGGTGACCACATTTCTTTGTGACTGTGGGTAATTTTGCACCTGTTTTTTTCCTCACCTCAGGTGAAGCCATTGCTGCAGGTGACCCGTCAGGACGAGGAGATGTCACAGAAGGAGGAGGAGCTTGCGAAGGCCAAGGAGGTGGCCCAGAAGTCTGAAGCCCTGCTGAAGGACATCAAGCAGAAACATGACAAGGTGGGGGATAACTAGCCTGGGAACTCCCATACTGCTGTTAGTTCTACACAATCGTTCCGATCTGAAAGACAATCTCACTTGTGATTAGGTCTGGTGGTAACCAGGCAAGGCGATAACGGAGAAGTATTGCCATTCTTTATTGTTTTCAGAAGATGTTCTAGTCAAAATAGGCACACATTGGCTACGTTTACATGAGACATTTAATTCCGAAGCAACTCTATAATTCTGAATAAAGGTGAATTCCGCTTTGAAGACGTCATTTAAACACTTCACAATTCGGAATTAAATGAAAGATCAAAGTAAACGCGACAGCACTATTTGATTCGGAATTATTCATTTGGAATTAAAAACGTCATGTAAACGTAGCCATTCTGTATTGCTTTCTGAAGATGCTCTTGTCATAATAGGCACACATTGACGTGTATGCGCGCGCACACACACACACACAGTCACGCACATAAATATGCACTCACACACACACACACACACAAACACACACATATGCACACTCACGCACACACACACGCACACGCACACGCACACGCACACGCACACGCACACACACACACACACACACACACACACACATTATACACACATGCACACATGCATGCATGCACACACACACACACACACACACACACACACACACACACACACACACACACACACACACACACACACACACACACACACACACACACACACACACACACACACACACACACAATCTCATGCACTTCTTTGCTGTGTCAGCTGGTGGAGGAGAGGACTCAGCTGGAAGCGCGGCTGCAGGCGGAGACGGATTTGTACGCGGAGGCGGAGGAGATGCGCGTGCGGCTGGAGACCAAGAAGCAGGAGCTGGAGGAGGTGCTGCAGGACATGGAGACCCGTCTGGAGGAGGAGGAGGAGAGGAGCATCGCCCTGCAGCAGGACAAGAAGAACATGGAGCAGCAACTGCAGGTCACACTACTCATAATGTATACAAGATGACCAGGGAGCAGAAACTACAGGTTACACTACACATAATGTATACAAGAACAACAGGGAGCAACAACTGCAGGTTACATTACTCAGTCATATTATACTGCATACAAGACAACCAGAGAGCAACAACTACAGGTCACACTACTCATAATGTATACAATAATATAGTACAATAAGAACAGGGAGCAGCAACTACAGGTTACACTACTCATAATGTACATATAAGAAGAACATGGAGCAGCAACTACAGGTCACACTACTCATAATATATACAATACAAGAAGAACAGGGAGCAGCAACTACAGGTTACACTACTCATAATATATACAAGACGACCAGGGAGCAGCAACTACAGGTTACACTACTCATAACATTTTGTACAACTACAGGTTACACTACTCATAATATAGTAGTAGAAGTAGTACTGGGCCCTGCCGTGGCCTGACGGTAGGACACTAGGTTGCTGCTCCGTTGCTTGATTTACGGCCCTGGTCATTTGCCGAATCTTCCCTGTCTCTCTCTCCCCACTCATTTCCTGTCTCTTCTCCACTGTCCTGTCAAAAGTAAAGGCAAAAAGCCCTAAAAATATGTATATATTTAAAAATGGTAGTGTGTCATAGGAGTAGTAATAGTAGTAAGAGATACTAGGAGGAGTGCAGTAGGACAAAAGGAACATATAGAAACAATTACAGGTTCATAATAATAAATACATCAACATCATTATAATCATATCCACCACACTACTATAGGAAAAGTTACTGTACAATAGTAGTAGAGACACAAAGGAGGGAGAGAGCAGCATCACCCTGCAACAGGAGCAGAAGAGCATGCAACAGCAAGTACAGGATAATACTTGCCTGGCCGCGCCAAAAACCCCTCCAGCAAAGCTGTGCCCCCGGGAGCAAATTCATTTTGCGGCCACTAGGGGCGTCTAGATTTCTAGGCTAGGATAATACTGTATTATTAATAGTGCATTGTAGTAGTAGTTGTGTGTAGTAGTAGTGGGAGAGGAGGTGGAGGAGTGCAACAACTACAGGTTCATAATACATCAGCATCATCATTATTAACCCATTTTGTCCTAAGCCCTTTTTGGGAAATGGTGCCCTCTTCCTATTAAATCCTAAATATCTCAGCCTCCGAAGCACATACAAACATGAAATGAGTTACATTTAAAAGCCAAGACCCTCCCCTTGCATTGTAGTGTGTTCTTTCAGCTCTATCATAACCACATAGTTAATAAAACAGCTAAAATCTCAAAATCCTGACACAATGGGTTAATCACCACCACTACTATAGGAAAAGTTACTGTGTAACAGTGCTAGAGATACTAGGAGGGTGAGCGCAGCATCGCACTGCAGAGCAGAAGAATATGAGAGCACTTTCCCCTTTTTTTCTCTCCCACTCGAGTCCTGTCCCACTCTTCACTGTCCTGTCTAAACAAAGTTGGACCCCCCCCACCCCAAAATAAATAAATCAATGAATAAATCAATCAATAAATAAATCAATCAATAAATAAATAAAGTAAAATGAATCCACATAATAAACATAAAAAAGTTACCATGTAGTAGAAAGAGAGACACTAAAGAGGAACAGCTCCCCTTGAGATTGATAACACAAATGAAGCCGTTGTGTTGTGTAGGACGTGGAGAAGCGCTTGGCCGAGGAGGAGGATGCCAAGCAGAAGCTGCAGCTTGAGAAGGTCTCTGCAGACGGGAAGATCAAGAAGCTGGAGGACGACATCTGTGTCATGGAGGACCAGAACAACAAGCTGCTGAAGGTTAGTGCAAAACCAAAACTATTTCAGTCGAAATACGTAGGCGTTAATCCGTTAAAATTCTTTTTAAAACTTTTTTCTCCAAAATCATAGTGCCTCAGGGTGCGCAGGGGTGCAGCACGCTAAGCCCCCCACATATGAGCTTGGATGCCCAGGGCAGGGGTACCCAGGTTCGAATCCGGCCTTCGTCATTTCCCAACCCTACCGCATCTTTCACTTCCTGTCAGTCTTCACTATCCTGTCAGAATCGATAGTGCCTCGGATCCTTTCAGACTACCACTTTCAACAAGGAGCCTACTGATTGGGCCTTCACATTTGGTGGATAGTCAGAAACTAAGCACTGAAAAGCTTTCAGTCCTTTCTGATTTGCACCTGATTTTTCTTCATACAATTGACCCAATGCAGCACTCTCCTCTTCTTCTTTTAAAACCAAATCATTCCCGACACATTGAAAAGTCACTCTGACCGGGACGTGGTGCACACGCTCCATTAACTGTTCATCTGTTCTAGTTCACTAAGTGTACTAATGAAAGTCTGTTCATTGGTAGCAGAGTGCCACTGTCCTTATTTTGTGTAAGTACCGGTATATTGTATATTGTATATTGTATATTGCAACTGCACTTGTTGTTCTGTATATTTCCTGTGCACTTTGTATTTTCTTGTGATGTTGGTTATGATTATGTTCTCTTTTGAAAGTCGCTTTGGTTATAAAGCGTCTGCCAAATTCAATGTAATGTAATGTAATGTAATACTGTATTATTGTTTTATTTACAGGAAAAACAAATGATGGAAGAAAGGTTGGCTGATATCAGCTCCAACTTGGCTGAGGAAGAGGAGAAATCCAAGAACCTCACCAAGCTGAAAACTAAACACGAGTCCATGATATCTGATCTCGAAGGTTTGCTTATAATATCAATACATGTTACTAGAATGACTCAAATGTCACCAAAATGTTACTAAAATGACTAAAATGATCATTTGTATGAGATGTACAGAAGTCATTTAACACATTTACGCAGAGCCTATGTTATAACCTTACTGCCATTAATGTCATAGCAATGTTGAGTCTTTTTCGCAAAGAGTGAACAGGCCCGCCCATCTGCACAAAGAGGCTACATTGACTTAATGGTTTGAAGAGTCATGAAGCTGGTTCATTTACCCCCTGTGTTTCCAGTGCGCTTTAAGAAAGAGGAGAAAGCTCGACAGGACCTGGAGAAGGCCAAGCACAAGCTGCAGGGAGAGTACGGTGACCTCCAGGACCAGCTGGCGGAACTCCAGAACCAGATAGCAGAGCTGCGGGCCCAGCTGGCAGCCAGGGAGGAGGAGCTGCAGGGGGTAGTGGCACGGTAATGCCATCACTTGTAGACTTGCTTGGGCACAATCCCTGGTGCTGGACAAAAAAGTAACGCTTTGTGGAAAAAATGTTTGTGCACTCCTTTGGATTTTTTCTTCTTTTCTGGCAACAGTGAATGAATAAAAATAAAAAAATAACTTAAAGAAGAAAAAATCCAAAGGAATGTGCAAACTTTTTTTTCCACAAAACGGTAATGGCTTCAGTCATATCAAAGATGCATACATGTGTTGTATGGTTCTGCAACCTCCCTGTCTCCGAGACAAATTTCTCCTTTCTGGAGACCAATAAAGAAACCTAACCTAACCTAACCTGCAATATCTGCAATAAAGTATTAACAGCTAAATTAATAGTTTTAAGAAAGCTCAATAATTAGTGTAGTGGCAGGGTAAATAACATTAGTCACAACGAAGATGGCACATCCCCAATGAAGCATTAATAGAACAATATACAGTATAGTTTTAAAGGATAACTTCAGTCAATTTCAACATGCAGTTATAATGCTCACACTACCCTGGCTGGACTTGTCAGTACCTGAGGTTTTTTTTCTTCTTCAGCCTTTTCCGAGATCCTGGTCATTGTAATGGGGGCAGAGATTTGTTTACATTAAAAAAACATTTTTTTAAATGTATTCCCAAAAACATCCAAAAGGTTATACAACATCAGCAGACAACTAGCAAACAGCGGTACCTTTTGGGAAAATATTTGGAGTAGGCCCATGTTCATTCATGTAAACAAACGCTGCCCCCATTAGAATAGCTCGGAAAGGGCTGAGCCGAAAAATGTGCCATCACCGGGTACTGACAAGTCAAGGGTAGCGTGAGCAACACAACAGCATATTGAAATTGGTCCTTTAAGACGCTGACAAAGGCTTAGGCAGAAACGTCTGTCTGTCATGCTAACCCACTGAAAATAAAATACATGTACAAGAATCACGTCCGAAAGTGCAGCTTTTTTACAAAATAGGAACGTTGCTGTTGCTGTGTAAAAAACAATTAGGAGTTGAGGGAACTCTCTGGAAAAAAATACTGTGGCAGGGTAAATTACATCAGTCACAACAAAGATGCCACATCCACGATGAGGGATTAACAGCATAACATAGACTGTAGCTAATAAACTGTATCTAGATGTCCTTCTTAAATGTAGTGTCCTTTCTTCTGTTTCTGACTTTGCATTGTGATGGAAAAACATGAACTGTTTGATGGGTTAAATGCTCACAGCCATGAATGATGAAGATGGCATGTCCAAAATCACACAACAAGGTAGTCTGCCAGCAGTGGTGGACAAAGTAGAAGTAAAAGTACTTTCGTGGTGTAATTACAACAGTACCACATGATATTACATAGCTGTTACACCGTTTACTCCATTTTACCTACCTATTGAGATAGACTTTGTTATTACTGAAAAACAATAAAACCTAACAAGGACCCACTACAAACTCAACCCAACCTGTGCCGAATCAGCTTATCGTAAGACAAGTGCATTGGTCTACGTTTTACTCTGATAAGTTACCTGTGTTGGAAAGAAACTGTTTCTTTTTTAACTTTTAATTTAATTTGTCCACCACTGTCTGCCAGTGTCTAAATGGGCCTTTTGTCTCTTCCGTATGGGCCCTCAGACTGGAGGCCGAGTCTACCCAGAAGGCCAACGCCCTGAAGAAGATCCGCGAGCTGGAGGGCCTGATCTCGGAGCTCCAGGAGGACCTGGAGGCGGAGCGCAGCAACCGGGAGAAGGTGGAGAAGGCCAAGAGGGACCTGGGGGAGGAACTGGAGGCCCTCCGGACCGAGCTGGAGGACAGCCTGGACACCACCGCCGCACAGCAGGAACTCAGGTGTGCACTCAGCGTGTGTGTGTGTGTGTGTTTGTTTGTGTGTGTGTGTACGCGCGCGTGTGTGTGTGTGTGTGTGTGTGTGTGTGTGTGTGTGTGTGTGTGTGTGTGTGTGTGTGTGTGTGTGTGTGTGTGTGCGCGCCTGTGCGTGTGTGCGCGCCTGTGCGTGTTTGTGTGTGTGTGTGTGTGTGCTGAGTCCAACGGGGCTCAGGTCAGCAACAGGGAGGCCTAGATACCACTGCCGCACAGCAGGAACTCAGGTCCGCACTCAGTGTGCGTGTGCGTGTGCGTGTGCGTGTGCTGAGTCCAACAGGGCTCAGGTCAGCCACAGGGAAGTGTTACAGGGCCACTGGTAATTGAAGCTGAGGGCAGATTTCATTTGTGAAATCAATAAATCAGCAAATTCACTTGATGGGCTTAATTCCTTGTTGCATAGAATTTTAACCTCTAACAAACCAACACTAACCAGCTTGGTCATACCAATATCTAAGTATTAGTGTGTCCCAAACCTTCTTCATTTTGAAGTTATGTTAAGTTTAATGTAACACGCCACACTACGCATTGCTGCAGTACGCACAGTAGTACACACAGTAAGTGTGTGTGTGTGTGTGTGTGTGTGTGTGTGTGTGTGTGTGTGTGTGTGTGTGTGTGTGTGTGTGTGTGTGTGTGTGCGCGCGAATGTTTGGGCTGTGTGTAGAGCCAAGCGTGAGCAGGAGGTGGCGATGCTGAAGAAGGCCATGGAGGAGGAGGGCCGTCACCACGAGTCCCAAGTGCAGGACATGAAGCTCAAGCACAGCCAGGCGCTGGAGGCCCTCAGCGAACAACTGGAGCAGACCAAACGGGTACGGAGGAGACATACTGTATTGGCTATATACTGAAGATTTAGTATTATAGTAGCCTGGTATGACCATCCCATAATAAGTATTATTACCAGGTCATACTAGGCTAGTGTTATAGTATATAGTTTATCAGAAGCACAGCCAGGCTCTGGAGGCCCTCAGCGAACAGCTGGAGCAGACCAAACGGGAGGAGGAGACATGCAGTATATACAGTATATACTATGTAGTATTATAGTATATACACTGTAGTTGTTGTTTTTTTAAGATATGTTTTGATTTGGTTGAAAGTTGAAACCCACCACTGGCAAGGTAGATACCGTTGAAGGCCTCTAATGATATGACAACCCTGACTTTCCTCTGTGAGTGAATCTACTTTAAAAATATATGGCTAAAAGGCTAAAATATGGATGTTATTTTCTAACCTTCGCAATTGTCAATGAAAAAGTTGAAAGATACATATCATTCTATATATAGAGATGTAAATACTTTATCAGATACTCCAAATTAATGATGCATTCATCTCTTGTTGTCCTCCTCCACAGGTGAAGGCTAACCTGGAGAAGGCCAAGCAGACCCTGGAGAAGGAGTCAGCTGACCTGAGCTCAGAGCTGCACTCGCTGGGCAACGCCAAGCAGGACGTGGAGCACAAGAAGAAGAAGGTGGAGAGCCCACTATTTTCCCAGACAAGAAATGAACCCTAGTCATTCGTATTTTGTGCACTAACTTTGTCGTATTTGCATACTCTGCAATTCCCCTTAGATGTATATATTCTTGCTGTACTTTGCATTGCTTGTATTGCTTGTATGTTGCAATACTCTGTATTTTCCCCACACTCTTTATTTTGGCGTATATATTTTGCCGCGTCTATTGTAAGTCACTTTGGATATAAGTGTCTTAAATATAATGTGATGTGATGTGATGTCAAAGGTGGAGAGCCAGCTCTCTGACTTGCAGTCCCGCTTCAGCGACTCCGAGAGACAGAAGAGTGAACTTGGGGACCGTGTCTCCAAACTAACGGTGAGTGGCGATGATGATGAGTACTCAAGACAGGTAGACCAGTTACTCAGTGGAGGTGAAGTCACCTGTGTTGGAAGGAAACGGTCACGGTGATAGGGTTTCTACTTCTTTTTTTTTGTGATCAACTTTTTATTGTTTTTATGGGGGGAGGGGGGGGAGGGTTAGACGGTTACATTCATAACAAGCTCTGGTGCATATACAGTAGTCATATAGTCCCTTCAGTCCATATAATCCTTTGAGACCATCATTTCAGTCCAAGGGTCTGCAAGGGTATTTACACGGAAAAAAAGACAAAAAGAAATTAAAAGCACTCAGCTAAGAAGAGGAAAGAAGAAGAATAGGAAAGAAGGGTTTCTACTTCTGAATTGGGTTCTGACACCTCTGATGATGGTTCCATTAGCCGGTGCTTGAAAACCACTCCACCCCGTGTCACTTCATGTCCCTACACTGACTCCAAACCCTTCTTGTTTGGGGTGACTCTTTTGGTTTTGACCAGCTAGGTTGAAAAACCTTGATGCTGTAAGACAGACATTAGTGTTGATTAGTGCTGAAAAAAAGAAAAGAAAAAACACTTACCCTTCTTTGCATCTGCACTTGTGTATACTTCCTGTGCACTTTGTATCTGCTAGTGATGCTGGCTATGATTATGTCCTCGTTTGTTAGTCGCTTTGGATATAAAGCGTCTGCCAAATGTAATGTAATTTAATGCTGAAATGTGCTGTAGTTCAAGACTAAATACATCAGTACATTTTCAAAATTGCCTTTTACTATGAACTACAAAAATCTGTCTGAGATGTTTTTTTGTCATCATCTTTCCATTGCTGTCTTCATAGATGGAGGTGGACAATACCACTGCTCTGTTGAACGAGGTTGAAGGCAAGAACATTAAACTGGGGAAAGACGTGTCCAGTCTGTCCTCCCAACTACAAGATGCCCAGGTACTCCTGTGGAACAGCTACACCACTCATAAACAATACGCCATTTCACAAAGTCACTGATGTTGCCAAAGAAGTGATGTGTGCGCAAAATAGTTGAGACATAAAGTTTTTTAGTGGGTGATGATATTTGTTTAACATTAAGCCTATTCTCCAAGCATTTGGAACATTGCTGCTGTACATTTTGACTCATGTCTTATGTCATGTTCTCAGCACACAGCAGAGTCATGTAAGTGCGCACAACAATGTCTTTAGATTGAAGATGTCAATGCCCTTGTCAGATGTCAATGCACTTGCACTTGTCAGATATCAATGTTAGTGACGTAGATCCAGATGGCATTATAGTGGTCAATGATATTAAATGAAAATTAAGTCAGATATTTACAACATTGTTGCCCTGCTGTTGCATTGACTCATATCTTGTGTCTTGTTTTTCGGCCTACAGGAGATGCTGTCTGAGGAGACTCGGGCGAAGCTGAACGTGTCGACGCGCCTGAGGCAGACGGAGGACGACCGCAACAGCCTCCTAGAGCAGCTGGAGGAGGAGACGGAGGCCAAGAGGAACATGGAGAGGCAGCTCTCCAGCCTCAACATGCAGGTCAGGAAACCTCACCATCCAGGAGATGTGTTAAGACAGTCTTTCTCAACCTTTTTTGAACAAACTTCCCCTTGACCACATCCTACCAACGCCCCCCTTACTGTAGTAAATAAAATAGACTAAACCCCTCCAAAGGCGACCTGCAACTTGCCTGGCTCCTGGCCGACCTGTGTAATTCTGCGTAACTTGGTTAGCTCCATTACTAGGTCTGGGAGAGCAGGCGTTGGCTCCACCTTCAAAAGGCATGGCTTTATCCATCATTCTGCCCATCCTCGCCACCTACAAATTCCTTAAAAAATTCTGTTAAACTCTAGAGTCAACATAGTCTATAATCGGTCCTGTGACTCCTCAATGCGAGCTGCCATTGATATTGAAGCAATAAATGCGCCGTCATTTATTATAGTGGTAAGAGCCCCAGTTTAGTACCCTGAAGGCCCGGTTTGGGCTCCCAGCTGGATTCCACTTCACAACACATATTGACATCATTGGCTTTATGCTGGTTATTATATACTGGTTTATTCTTGGAAAGCAGCATATGCCCTTTACCCTCATCAGATAATCAAAGCAGTTTCCACCTCATACAAAGTTATCCTCCAGACTATACTTAATGAATTATGTTTATTAACACCTATTAAAATCGCACCTGTTTGTACCGTAGTTGTCTGACACCAAGAAGAAGCTGGACGAGGTGTGCGGCAACCTGGAGTTCATGGAGGAGAGTAAGAAGCGTCTCCAGAGGGACCTGGAGGCGGCCAGCAGCGAGTACGAGGAGAAGGAGGCCGCCTACGACAAGCTGGACAAGGCCAAGAACCGGCTGCAGCAGGACCTGGAGGACCTGCTCATAGATCTGGACAACCAGAGGCAGCTGGTCTCCAACATGGAGAAGAAGCAGAGGAAGTTTGACCAGGTGCCGGCTACTTTTTATATAAACTCTACTGTACATCGTACAGGCCGTGCGGCAGCCTCAAGGGCTGGTGTGTAAATGTGGGAATGTGTGTGTGCATGTGTATGTGTGTGCTTTCTCACATGAACCTAAGACAACTGGTGCCTGAGAATGTGTATTTGTATGTGTATTTTGAAAGCGCTTTGAGCCAACTTCTTAGTTGTGATATTGCATTATATGAATACATGTTGTATTTTATTGTATTGTATTGTATCGCATGGGTACGCTGTGGCACCCCCCCATTTGTGCTTGCATGCCCATTGGGACCTAGGTTCGAGTCCGGCTTGGATCATGTCCCAACCCTGCCCCATCCGCAACACTCAACTGGAGGGGTGTCACGGCTTGAAGAGTTGCATTTTTAAACTTGCAAAAATGTACTTGTAGTATTTGTTTAATTTTCACCATCTGGTTTAAACAGTTCGACAGTTTCAACAGTTTGAAATCTAGAAATAACACTTCATTGCTTGCAGGCTTCATCCTTGCAAAAATGTTTGTTGATGTGCTCCTATAAATCATGAAAAAAAATCAACTGTATTTCTCCCAGGTAGAGATTGTTGATAGAAATGTATTCAAAAACACTGTCCTATAAATGCAGCAAACCCAGGTAGTCCGCCACCGACATGTCTCTATCTAATCCCGTCTCCCTGGCTGCCTCCTCTTGCCCAGCTCCTGGCTGAGGAGAAGACCATTTCCTGCAAGAACGCTGAGGAGCGTGACCGTGCAGAGGCGGAGGCGCGGGAGAAGGAGACCAAGGCCCTGATGCTGGCCCGCAGCCTGGAGGAGACGCAGAACTCCCTCAGGGAGCTGGAGAGGGTCAACAAGGGCCTCAAGGTGGAGATGGAGGACCTGGTCAACTCCAAGGACGACGTCGGCAAATATGTGAGTTTATAGTCATCTGTTGTTCCAATTATGGATTAATACATTAAAGCATTAATATTAATTAACTATTGTAATAGATATTCATGGCACATGTATACAGTCACAGACACACCGTATATACAACATTTAAGCAGTCAATTTACTGTGTGACAGCACCTATTTATCGTCTAAATTTATGACCCAATAAGACAAGCATAATAACCACCTCTAGTGGGCTTTAATAGCCTGTCCTCATAGCTGAGCTGAGGCAAAAATGACGGAAAGCAAATGATGAATTACCCTCTAATGACTGCCTGATGGCCATGTCTGCCATATTGTGTTATCGTCAGGTGCATGAGCTAGAAAACGTCAAGCAAACGCGGCACTGAGGCCTCTACCAAAACCAAATAATGTTGTGATGACTGTTAATTTAACTTCCTGATGGCCATGTTTTTTGCATCATCTCATGTGGTCCTGCTATCAGGTGCATGAGCTGGAGAAGGCCAAGCGCACGCTGGACTGAGGCCCCTATCAAGACCAAATAATGTGACCATCTGATGGCCATGCCTATTGACTGATCTCTTCTGTAGATTCAGATTCAGATTCAGATGACTTTATTAGTCCCATCAGAAGGGCAATTCAGATTGCGGTCCCAGTCTCCATCAGTCAATGAATAAATAGTATAAATAAAAAGTTAAGAAAATTAAATACAAAACAAAAAACAATAAATAAATAAGAAAACAAAAGACATACACATTTTAACACATACATTCAAACACCCTGTCCTGTCAGTGATGAGCAGCCCTCAGTAAATTAAATGTTCAGTAGTGAACTCTATCCCTACAACCTTGTTTAATAATCTAATGGTTGTAGGGATGAAAGATCCAGAGTAACGTTTTGTTTTTGTCCTGACAGAATAATAGCGCCTCCCAGAGGGCATTAATGAAAATTCACCACCTAAAACATGGTCAGGCTGACTAATGATACTTTTAGCCTTTTGGACTGCCTGTTTGTTAAACAGAGCACTCAGACTATTTAGCTGTGTTCCAATAATCTTTGATGCCGTGTTAACAATACTGCTGAGACTGTTCTTGTCTTTGACTGAAAGGCTATTGAACCAGTATAAAAAAGAGAAAGTTAAGAGACTCTCAATAAAAGACTGATAAAAGTTACGTAAATGTAACATGTCATGCGTAAATGTAACATGTCATGCTGTCCTGATAGGTGCATGAGCTGGAGAAGGCCAAGCACATGCTGGACTAAGGCCCCTATCAAGACCAAATACAGTACGTAATGTCTGATGATCATCTGATGGCCATGTCTTCTGTAACATGTCATGTTGTCCTACCAGGTGCATGAGCTGGAGAAGGCCAAGCGCACACTGGAGGGCCACGTGGACGAGATGCGTACTCACATGGAGGAGATGGAGGACGAGCTGCAGTCGGCAGAGGACGCCAAGCTGCGGCTGGAGGTCAACATGCAGGCCCTCAGGAACCAGTTCGAGAGAGACCTGCAGGGCCGCGACGAGATGGAGGAGGAGAAGAAGAGGCAGCTGATCAAGCAGGTGCTCTGATTTTACATCTGCTGATGGTGCTGATTGGGCAGTTTTGCTTCTTAACCTGTTGAAACACGCCGTTATAAATTTGCTGTTACCAGAATGGCAATGACCAAGTCATAGTGCATTACTAACGGCCCTGTGTAATGTCATAGTAGTGTAGTACTATAGCAGTTAACTTTTCAGTGATATTACAGCATGCCACAGGAGGTACGGCGCGCATTAAGGGGCTACCTGCAATTCTAAATGGTTGGCCAAATTTAGAAGTTGTTACTTTAAATGGATTGCACACACTTGTGCTTATTTCAGGGTACATGTTTTACATTTATACCATGCAATATCACAAGTAAACATTGTGTGCATAATATTGTCTTTATAGTGACAAAACTACACTTATTTTTTTGGCATTACACTTGATGATTAACATCGATTATAGACATTTTACCGATGCACATGCAGTTTAATCAATTCAATAATGTGTTTCATAATTTGTTTGTTTGCATTGAAAATGAGTACTGGTAGGTGTAGTCTCTATCTCCCCACTCGCTTCCTGTCACCACCTTTACTGTCATATCATAAATAAAGTCAAAAAGACCCCAAAAATATCTTTAAAAAAGAAAATGAGTAGTTGACTCATCTGTAATGTGGGCTTTGTTTCAACCCCCCCAGGTGCGTGAGCTGGAGGGGGAGCTGGAGGAGGAGCGTAAGCAGAGGAGCTCCCTGGCGTCCACCAAGAAGAAGCTGGAGGGAGACGTGAGGGACGTGGAGGAGCAGCTGGACTCCTCCTGCAGGGGGCGAGAGGAGGCCCTCAAACAGCTGCGCAAGCTACAGGTGAAGCATCTAAACTGAAGCATTCAGAAAATCATAGTACCTATATTTATATCATATGATATATTATACTTGATATACTGAATATATGTGTCAGTATTGGCCCAATAGAGCCTGTAGTGTAAGTCTTCATCATATATACTAAGTGAATGAGTTGTCACTAATGACCTGAATGAATTTGAGTGTCTCTTGGACAAAGAAAACAGATTATGTTAGCTACACGTACATACTGTACATGAGAGGGATATTGAAAGTTTGTGCATAGAGTAGAACTTTTTCTTGTTGACTATGGATGAGACATTTCTGCCCGACCCAGTTGTTCTGTACAGTACTAGTGATGCTGAATGTCCGTGTCTTCACTTCACAGGGCCAGGTGAAGGACATCCAGAGGGAGCTGGAGGATGCCCGAGCTGCCCAGAAGGAGGCGCTGAACAACGCCAAGGACACGGAGAGAAGGGCCAAGGCCATGGAGACAGACTTCATGCAGCTACAGGAGGTAATGGAACATCTCTAAGGCAAACCTGCTTGTGTAACCCATTGATGCCTGAAGCACCTGCAGAAATGGTTGCTAAATGCCTAGGAAATGGTACTTTCTGCTTACAAAAACCTAAATGAGCCCGTTTATATGCGCATCCATAAACCATTTATGATCAGGTTTTTGGAGTTACCGGTTTATTCCAGCGCTCATGTAAACTGAATAAACAGTTTTCATAATCGGTTTATTGCCGTTATCGGTTTATGAGAAATCCGATTTGCACTTGTAGGTTTTTGGCTAATAAACTGATTTCTGAAGACATGTATCCAGCATAATCAGGTTATTATCAGGTTATTGACATTCTAGAAGGATAAGTAGCCAATCACAAGCCTTAACTTCTAGCTCCGTGTCACAGACTTTAGTGAAACAACAGGCATATAAACAGCAATAAACTATTATCTCCAATAACCTGTTTATTCCAATAACCCGATTATTGCGGCCATATAAACGGGCTCAATGTCTCAGCCTCTGAAGCAGATAAAAACATGAGATCAGTTGCATTTAATTGGTAAGACACTCATCATGCATTACAAGGTGTTAATTTAGCTCAACATGCCAACATTTTTAATGAAATATCTAAAATCTCATGAGCTTGAATGTTGCGTCATGCAGCTCCAGGCGCCAGGGTCAATGTTGCGCAACGCAACATCCAGCATCAATGGGTTAAAGATTGGGCCTTTCCGTACATGTATCAAGAGGGGCAATTACTGTTAAGTTAACAAATAGACTACATACTTAATATAGCATAGACTAGTAACTATGTTAAATTGACAAATAGTACATGACTATGTTCCTTGTCAGTAACACAGGAAAAAAACATGTATAATTCTAAAACCTGTACAACAAAAACTATTTAATTATACAAAAATTTGCTGATGACACTGTAGTGGTGGGACTGATCAATAATAACGATGAACAGGCATATATAAATGAAGTTTCTAACATCTCACAATGGTGCCAGCACAACAACCTGGCACTAAACGTAAGCAAGACTAAGGAAATGGTGGTGGACTTTCGGAAAAAGAGGGGAAACTACACTCCACTTTCCATCTGTAAACAAGATGAGGGTAGAGTGCTTTAAATACCTTGGTGTTCACATCACAAATGACTTAACATGGACAAACAACACACACAACATCATTAAGAAATCCAGGCAGAGACTGTACTTTCTGCGCCTGTTGAAAAAGTTCAAAGTTTCCACACCCATCCTAAAAGCCTTTTACTCCTCAGCAGTGGAGAGCATCTTAACAGGGTCCATCATCACCTGGTACGGAAACGCCACAGTGCGTGAACAGAAAGAACTACAAAGGATAGTGCGCTCTGCTGAGCGCTGTATTCGTCAACCTCTGCCTGCCGTGAAAGACATATACACAAAGAGAGTGCTATCTAGGGCCCATAACATTCTCAAAGACCAGTCACACCCAGGATATGGACTATTTAAAAAACTGAGATCTGGAAGGCGACTGTGCTGTCACAGAGCTAGAACTGAAAGACTGAGAAAGAGCTTTTTTCCTCATGCCATTTGCTTACTGAATTCCTCCTAATTACTTTGATTGAACACACACACACACACACACACACACACACACACACACACACACACACACACACACACACACACACACACACACACACACACACACACACACACACACACACACACACACACACACACACACACACACACACACACACACACACCTTTCATTTTTATTTTTATTTTATTTCTTCTTCACCCTTCTTCTGCACACTTGTTTTGCAACGGCCATGCATTTCATTACAAGTGACACGAAAGTGTCTCTATGTACATGACAAATAAATATCCTTGAATCCTTGAATCCTTGAATCCTTGAAAAAGCCACTGTCACAACCTCCACTTCTAGGTCTTTATCGTTGGCCATTGCTGTGCCATAATGAGAAATCATATCCAGTGCTTAGCGGTGAAACAGATTAGGTGTAACCCGAGTGTTGTGTGACGTGTCGTGCAGGAGCTGGCTGCCACTGAGAGGGCTCGCAAGCAGGCAGAGACCGAGAGAGACGAGATGGCTGATGATATGACCAATAACTGCGGCAGGTAAGTGGCCAGATGATCTCATGTCAGCAATAGTAGACAAATATCCTGCACACCGTCCATTACACTTGCATTTGTATTGCTCACAATGCCTCTGACATTCAGACCATCACCAGGTCAGCTTACCTGGAGAAGTTTACTCACCTGAAGCAGGTCTGAACGCCTGAAACGTGATCAATAAAAATACAAGCGTACTAGATGGTGTGTAGTATATTTGTCTACTACATTGAGCCACTGGTGACATCAAAGGCAACATGTGCAAAAGTATCCTGTGGTGATGTCATGTAAGTAATGAAACCTGCTGATGCAAAGAGAGCAGAGGCTGCTGCTGGGAACTCCCACAGAGCCAAGCAGGAAACCGCACTGAGCAAAGGTTTCATTTTTATTCTGTGAAGTTGTCAACCAGAGGAAATAATCAGGTAAAAGATATAAAATAACAACATGATCTCCAAAAAATCTGTGCTCCTGGACACGGATGTTAAGGACACAAAATCCGTGTCCAGGAGCACGGATTTTGCCAAAATTCCGTGCTCCTGGACACGGAATTGTTTTCCGTGCTCCTGGACACGGAATTGTTTGAAGTGCTTTCTATAGGCTATTTCCACAGTCTTGTGTTTTCTCAGGATTTTTCTAATTTCAAATATTTTGTCTCAAAAATGTTTTTTCTTACTGACAGGTTAGGGTTAGGGATTGTTTTGGTCTGGGCACAGCTAGTTTTCTTTCATTCAGTATATCAGTTTGATAGCCTAGCAACCAACTGGAAAAGGTATTTCTCAAAAATATGTCTTTAATGACAGGTTAAGGTTAGGGAATGTTTTGGTCAGGGCACAATTTAAATTGCTATAGCATTATTTTGTTTAGGATTAGCATTTGGTATGTATTTTCTAATGATAGAGTTAACACAGTGCTGTGGTAATAGCCTATAGAAAGCACTTCCGTGTGCCCATCACGGAAAACAATTCCGTGTCCAGGAGCACGGAAAACAATTCCGTGTCCAGGAGCACGGAAAACAATTCCGTGTCCAGGAGCACGGAATTTTGGCAAAATCCGTGCTCCTGGACACGGATTTCGTGTCCTTAACATCCGTGTCCAGGAGCACGGAATTTTTGGAGATCAGGCTGAAAATAAGGATCATTAATTGACTTGTAATATATTTACAGACAAAGGCTGTTTCATCAGGTTCACATTTGATGCACAAATGACATGAATAATAGTAGACGCAGTCAAACACTGTTTTACTAAGTCAGTCATATCTGTTCTGCATCACTTCATTCAGTAGGCCTATGATTAGTATGGGGAATTGTATTAATCTATTTTCACTTCCTCATTGGTATGACAAAGTAGGAACACATAGTGTAAGTTTGCATTGAGACACAAGTCAAAAGTCAAGACAAATATTTCTATAGAGAAGTCTACCAAATGTAAAGTGAATAGTCGATTAAGTGCTCTAATAACAAACATGCATATTACAAAAACAGTGAAGATGATTGTCTCTTCCTAACAAGTATGGAAGTATGGCTCGGTTGTCTTGCTGACAATTCGGAAACCTCCCGCACACTGACCAATTCGCTGTTTTCATTAATACATGACGTTAAATTTACCTGCTGAAGGTCTAGGACCGAAATGTTGTGTATTAAAGAAAACGGCGAAATGGTCAGTATACGGGTGTTTTTCATTATTGTCTGATGAGTGACCCATAGGCCATCTCCCACACACTGACCAGCTGAGGTGTGGGGGGAAAAAAACACAAGTTCTCGGTTGTCTTACAGAAGTGATACCCGATTTTTGGCCTACTTGTATGATGCCTGATGGTGTTTGCAGGTCTCTGAACAGTGAGGATAAGCGCCGCTTGGATGCCAAGATCGCCAGCCTGGAGGAGGAGCTGGAAGAGGAGCAGGGCAACATTGAGAGCCTCAACGACAAGCTCAGACGCAGCATGCTGCAGGTCAGAGACCCTGCACTGTCATAATCATATTACATTACATTACATTACAATATATTACAATACATTACATTACATTACATTATATTACCATTGAGAGCCTCAACGACAAGCTCAGCCGCTGCATGCTGCAGGTCAGCGACCCTGCACTGTCCGTATTATATTATATTACATTACATCACAATACATTATATTACATTAAAATGCATTCTATTACATTACAATATACGTATTACATTACATTACATTACATTATAATACCATCGAGAGCCTCAACGACAAGCTCAGACGCAGCATGCTGCAGGTCAGAGGAACTCTGCTGTCTTCTGTACATTACATCACATTAGATTTAGCAGGTGTTTTTATTCAAAGGGATTTACAATGTGGGGCATAATCATACTCAAAGCAACATACAATGTGTGAAATAATACAGAGTACACAGGCATAATGGTTATGCAGATGATTAGGTTAGACGACAATCTGCAGTATACTGATGAAGAGGAAGGGGAAAATAAGTCGTTTTATAGTAGAGTAGCTGATAACATTGCATGACCTCACATTTGTTGTTGACAATTCAAGCATTTAACAGGAAAATGTGCGTTTCACACTTCTATCCAAAGCCGCTAACAACGTTTCAAATCATTCTAATCAGCAATACCAGTGACTGCAACACTAATACACATTCAGAGACCATTGAAGTCCCCTAGGCCCACCATCACTTGAGACTGACAGACTACTTAATGTCTTCTTACCAGATCCATCTGTAATCAATAACAGATTACTGGCATGTGTCTTTTTAAGTAAACATTGTGGCAATCAATACACACTGATATGAGGTTAGCCATTAGTTCCTCCAAACCATTGCTGCTAAATCAATCAATCATATGCAAGGACAGAACAGAGGCGAGTTAAAGGGGAAAGAAAATACCTGTGAATGATACACATTGTTATTAGGTTATATGGCCCTTAGCCATTCACTTCCACCTTGCCACAAAAAACACTTTTTCCGTTTCCTTTCAACACAGGTGACTGAACAGCTGGCCCACTTAATATGATCTGTGCTCAATACGATCAGCTGATTCAGAGCTTGTTGGATCAAGTTTATGACAGGGAGGTTTTTACTTTCTGAACGCAGGATTGACACCTCTGCATAAAACCATAGACCAGTGATTCTCAAACTGTGGGCAAGGTATTCCAAGTGGGCTGTGAAATTATTTTCTACAAATCTAAATAATATTTTTGTGTACTTTGCTGTAGATTAATTTGAGTTTTATTGTTTATTGGGTTAGAGATGGGCCCCGAACATTTGTGAACATTTCAAGTGGGCCCCAAGTTAGAAAAGGTTGGGAACCCCTGCCATAGACAGTAAAAGAATAAAATATTTTACAGAAAAAAACACAACAGTATGAACACAACAGTATTTATGTCAATGCATAACCACCTGACGGATGGATCAGCTGACCACCGAGCTCTAGCAAACAAGACCACTAATGAATAGTACACATTGGTATTGGCATAGCCTTTCATTTCCCCCTAGCCGTAGTTAGTTTGGGATTTTCTCACACACCTCAGCTGGCAGGTGCACACGATATGGTCCATGGCTCATCAGACAATATGAAAAAAATCCCACACGCTGAACATTTCGCTTTAGTATGTTGTGTATTAAAGAAAACAGTGAAATTGTCAGCCCCTTGCCTTGGTTGAAACTTTTTTGAAGAAAATGTTTAGGTTTAAGTATGTACAGTGGAAGTACATATTACTACATGTTGATACATGAAGATACACTAAAAAAAAAACATATGCAGGGCCCTGCCTAACGGTAGGGCGCTGGGTTACTACGCCAGTGACCTGCCTTCGGTTCTGGCCCGGGTCACTCTGGCCCCCACTCTCTCTCTCCCACTCGCTTCCTGTCACCTCTCATACTGTCTTATCGAAATAGAGGCAAAATAAAAAAATAAAAATAAAAAACATATTCAGGGTAACCAATTCATATGACTAACATTTATGTCCGACCATAACCTCCCGCCAGGTGGATCAGCTGACGACGGAGCTGCAGGGGGAGCGCTCCATCTCCCAGCGCAGCGAGAACGCTCGGCTGCAGATGGAGCGGCAGAACAAGGAGCTGCGCGGCAAGCTGCAGGAGGTCGAGGCCCAGGTCAGGTCCAAGTTCAAGGGCTCGCTGTCCTCCATGGAGGCCAAGATGATGCAGATGGAGGAACAGCTGGACCTGGAGAGCAGGTGAGGTTATGAGCTGCAGTGGCTCATGTAGGCCACCAGAGGGTGCTGTGCAGGCAGGAAAGTCAGAGCCGTGTTTTATACACCAGTGAACCCCTCTGGATAGCACCCAGCGTGTGTGGTGTGTACTTAAAAGAATGATGGCCAAAGCAAGCCACTGTGAATACTTGGACGAACATAGTTGCTGACTGATAAAAACTTTTATGACTACTTCTGTTGATTCAGCTGAATGATGACAACAGGAATGGAGAGCACTTTGTGGAAACAAGGATGGTTATGTAGTATTCATTGTGGTCAACACACACAAGTCTATCTATGAAAATAGATAGTCATTGCAGGAGGGTCAGGAACTATGTAAACCGTGATGCATACAAAAATCTGTGACACATACAAAAATCTGTCCCCTTTCTCTGGGTCCAGCATGATCATTTAACTGCTATGTCTTTGGTCAACCACTAGCGACCACTGATTGTGAAACATCTTAATTTGTGTCAGGGAGAAGCAGGCCCTTGCCAAGGCTCTGCGTCAGAAGGACAAGAAGCTGAAGGACCTCACTGTTCAGATGGAGGATGACCACAAGCAAGCGGAGCAGTACAAGGACCAGGTAGCATGGCAGCCCATACATACACCATGTCCCATCAACATTAATTACATAGTAGAAGCTTACTTTATACTTTTACACTTTATTCTACACCGGCGTCATATGTATGACGTGTCACTGTCATAACACTGTTGAAACACAGTCATGGTCGTGTCATAAACATTATGTCATTGTGATTTCAAACATTTCAAAACATTTTATGAAGGCTGTCAATAAGCAAAATTCGGTTATGGTAAAGACAGTCCAAACAGTGTCAACTTTTTTGTGACCATAAAACGTTCATGACACTGTCATGTCATGCGAATGACGCCAGCGTCAAGTGAAGTGTTAACGTGTTAAAACTAGTGAAGTGAAAGCGAAAGCCCATTGGGAAACTCCAACTCCCATTGTCATTGTGACACAGCACTCCACAGCACACAAGTGAACACTGCACACAACGAAATTGCATTTATGCCTCACCCGTGCAAGGGGGCAGCCCTCAGTGGCGCCCCATGGGGAGCAGTGCGGTGGGACGGTACCATGCTCAGGGTACCTCAGTCATGGAGGAGGATGGGGGAGAGCACTGGTTGATTACTCCCCCCACCAACCTGGCGGGTCGGGAGTCAAACCGGCAACCTCTGGGATGCAAGTCTGACGCCCTAACCGCTCACCCATGACTGCCATATTACTAATATTCATCTAGATTTTTATTTGTAAGAACTAAGGATTTATCTCCTCTGGATGGTTCTCATATCCAAGCACAGGTCTTTGTTATGCTAGCCCACCACTTATGAACAAATCTTATTTACAACCACTCATTTCCTTTATGGCTGTGTGTGCCCCTTCCTCTGCCCCTCCTCTCCTCATTTTCCCAAGTGGAGAAGTCCATACTGTTGTTAAAATAGAGGGTAATAATAAAAATCATCATCCTCCTCCTCCTCCTCCTCCTCCTCCTCTTCCTCTCCTCATATTCCTCCCAGGTGGAGAAGTCTAGCGCTACCATATTGTACGAGACATATTAGTTGGTACAAGATAAGCCTGGAGTAATTTTACAGGATTTCGACAAGGAGCAAGTACATCATCAGAGCAAGCATGTCATCTAGTCGTACAATCCTTAATTTCCCTCGGGAGTAATAAATTATACTCTAGGTACATTGTCAGTTGTTCCACATAGGAAATGAAGGACTGCCATATAACCATTCATTCAACTTTGTGTACTCCTCCTCCTCCTCCCCCCAGGCCGAGAAGTCAAGCGCCCGCGTGAAGCAGCTGAAGCGGCAGGTGGAGGAGTCGGAGGAGGAGTCCCAGCGGGCCACGGCCGCCCGCCGCAAGCTGCAGCGCGAGCTGGATGAGGCCAGTGAGGCCAACGACATGCTGACCAGAGAGGTCTCCTCGCTCAAGACCAAACTCAGGTGGTGCGACAGTGACCTCTATCTGTGAATGTATGTAGTGCATGCATCCATCCACCACCACGCTCAACTTATCTTACCCGACTGCATTGTTTTACTGTCTGTGACCTCTTTCATTCTGTTCTATTTGTGGTGTCTGTCTGTCTGTCAAACATTCTGTCTGTTATTGAAGCAATTCGGTTTACTGGTTTGACAGCCCTGTTTTTTTTTTTAACAGTATTCTTTGCACGTAGTCCTATTTTTAAATGTTGGATTATCTGTGCACCGTTTCACACTAACTACATTTTTGACCCATCACTTAACTCCATACACTGTACTGTATGTCTTCAGTGACAACAAATGTATTTCACAACACCTTTTCGTAAAACGCATGTTTGCCTGACTGTCCACACTAACTCATAAATGGCGCGACACACAAATTACCTCACAGGACAGAAGCAGATGGGATCCCATTCACTGTTTGCTGAAAAAGCATAACTGCATAATGCATAAATAGCATTATAACTTCATCAAAACACAGCATAGCTATCACATTGCCACCTGTCAGATTAAGACATGGTCATTACCTTTGATATTGCCAAAAAAAAGTTATAACATTTTAAACAGTTATAACATTTATAACAGTTATAGCATGAACGGGTCCACTGTGAACACACATCCTCATAATGACACTGAATGATTTCCTGAAAAGTTTCACTGAAACCAATTGCCTTGATGAACAGGCTCCATCAAGAGCATAGGCATGGAGCTAGCTAGCCAGGTGTTTGCTTTAGGTCAACAGGTATCCTCTTAGGTCACGCACAACTCCAATATTGTCCCAAGACCTGAGGCCTATGCTACAAAGTTGCTTCAGGAGTAAACCAGGATAAGTTAAGAGGTAAATCACCCAATAGAAGTGCCTGGAGTCATCATTTTTTTTTAAGAAAACTAGAACTCTGGTATTAGGTGATTTCCCTCTTAACTTGGGTAAATCATCTAACTTAGCTAAACTTAGGTAAATCATCTAATAGAAGAGCCTGGAGTCCACATTTTCTATGAAAATGGGAACGCCGGGCTCTTCTATTACATGATTTCCCTCTTAACCTGGTTTTCTCTTGAACCAGATTTGGATTATAGGCCCCTGGTGGGTTCACAGGCAGGCAGCACAACATCCAGGATGTTCCCGTTCCAGTTTTTCCAGTTTTCCTCATCAGCTGTATCGGGATAAGGCTTTAGGGGCTCAGTCTCTGTGTGGATTGGAATTGCAGAGGGTTCTTATTACACTTCTGTCTGCAGCAACAACGTTGGCCTGCGACTGTGTGTTTCAGTCCTCCTGATCAGAAACAATTAATCTTACGGCCAGAGGAACAGCTGGACAGGATAACAACTTCAACTCAGCCAGTAGAGCATGCATGGGATGTTTCCTACTAATCCTCTCACTTAGCCCGACCAAGAATGCAGACTAAATTGATGAGGTTTTTTTTCCCTTGTTGACCTCCATCCATTTAACCTCTGTCTTCCTCCCCCTTTCCCTTCCCCAACATATTGCCCCCCTCCTGTTCCCTGAATCCCAACATATTGCCCCCCCCCCCTTTCTCCCATTCCCTAAACCCCAACATACCCCCCGTCAATTTCCATCGACTCCAACATACCACCCCCACCCTCTCCTGTTCACCCAACCCCAACACATCTCCCCCCCCCCCCCTCCTCTTGTCCTTTGTGGCATTTGTAGGCGTGGCAACGACCCCTCTGCCTCCTTCAGCAGTGGTCCTCCTCGGCGCATTGGTGGTGGAGGTGGTGGTGGTGGCGGCAGCTTGATGGCGAGTCGCAGGGGGGCGATGGAGAACCCAGAGGTCAACAGGGAGAGGGAGGTGGAGGAGGAGATGGAGGTGGGGGGGCGAGCTCGCTCCCGCTCCCCCTCCCTCTCTCCCATCTCAGAGCCACTGGAGGGGGAGGAGGAGGATCTGCGGGGGGAGCTGAACGGAACTGCGGACTACGATTAGAACCTTGCTCACACTACCCTTGACTCACCAGTACCCGGCCACGCTGCATTTTCTTGTTCAGCCCTTTCCGGGATCCTGGCCATTGTAATGGGGGTATGGTTTGTTTACAGTTTTTTAACGTGTTAATGTACTCCAAGTATCATCCCAAACAGGGCTGTATTAAAAACACTGTGGTGCCCCCGGGCACTACACATTGCAGGTGCCCACTTTATGAACAATATTTGTAAAGTTTGTGTCGTCTGGTGCCCCCTAACTGTCAGTAAATGGTTGGTGCCCCTGGGCACTGTGCCACTGGCCCTTATGCATAATCAGGCCGCGATCCCAAAAGATACACAACACCAGAACACATCTTGCAACATAGCAAATAGTTTTTGGATGATATTTGTAGATGCTATTAAAAAAACACAAACAACCCATGCCCCTTTTAGAATTGCCAGGGTCTCAGGCAGGGCTGGACAAAAAAATGCTGCGTCGCCAAGGGTACTGACGAGTTCAAGGTAGCGTGAGCAATACAACTGCATGTTGAAATTGGCAGGAATTCTCCTTTAACCCTTCCTACTGTTCTGAATGATTCAACTATAAAAATATTAGTAAATTATGATTTAGGTAGGCCGCTGAGGAATCCAGGACTTGTGGTTCTGGTTTCAGATAGTCCCAGATCTCAGGTCCGAAACTGAAGTCCTATCAAATTGTTTTAGCCTGCTTCTAAACAACTATTCTATTTATAATCACGCCAAACCATAATCATACTTTTACCAATTAGCTTATACCACTCGTGTCTAGCACTATAAGTGCATATTTTATTTATTTATTCTAATTTTTGGAGTTTATCTTTCTTTGAGGTTTTCAAAAACAGTGCTTTTAAAGCCAACATTAATGCATGTTTGATACTATGGGTGTTAAAAGCACAATGTTAATCTGTTATTCATACCAACAAGTTCTTTGTAATGGTACAAAATCACCATTAAGCGACCACGACGTGCTGATGAGTTGAAGTTTGTGTAAACCCTTCACGCTTACCTCCACACTTCACTGAGAAAATAAATTGATTTCAAATCCCTGATGCTGTTGTATTCAAATACGTTTCAACTTTTTTTAGGGCTTTTGATGTGTTGGGGGAGGCTTTTACACCTTCATACATGTGTGTGTGTGTGTGTGAGTGAGTGTGAGAGAGAGAGAGAGAGAAATGAACTTGACTCAAAAATAAACATAATGGTTTAGTACCTCAACCCCCCTCAAATACATTTTGAGACAACTACAAATATTTCATGAATCTTCAGACAACTGCAAATATTTCATAAATCTTTATTGTGCCATTTGGTAAGAGATACTTGCTTGGGTTAACAAACACATCCTCTCAAGTGAACATGTAACACTAAAAAAAGCACTGACAGGTGTACAGACTGGTGACACACAGAGCTACAAAGAGCAACACACTGTGGCAACCAACCTGCTGGATTTCAGTGGCAGACGTTAAAACAAAACATAGCACTTGTTTAAACACACACACCTTTCACATCCAGATACAGGCACAAATGCGCACACACACGCACACTCAAACAAACAAAGCACTCATTTCACACACACCCGCTGGAATGTTTAACAGGTATGGAGACGTTTTCAAAATGGCCCCCCTGAGATCAGTGTTAGTTTAAGCTAGACAGCCTACTGCCCTAAATTACACTAATGTTTACCTACTCTTCCATCAGTGTCTCTATAGTTCTCTGGT
The DNA here is from genome assembly GCF_034702125.1 of Engraulis encrasicolus. NCBI lineage: Eukaryota > Metazoa > Chordata > Actinopteri > Clupeiformes > Engraulidae > Engraulis > Engraulis encrasicolus. The sequence continues at coordinate 33,080,877 of NC_085858.1, read as the reverse complement.
ACCACTACGGGGGGAAAAATACATAAGAGGTACAACTGAAAGTGAATGAACTCCAGTCACTCTTAAATTCCTAGCTTTTTAACATAAAACACACATGCCCTTCACTGAAGTTTCTTAATAATTTGTAACATTCTAAACACCCCCCTCTGTAGTGAGAGATTTACTTATTGGCTCCAGAGTTTGAACTCCATATAAAAATAATACATAAACGTTCTCAAGGCTGTTTCATCCAGACCTATGGTGTAACATTTGAGGTAACAGGAAAAAAAAACACAAAATGTACTAACAAAGGCCCAAAATATTGTGCAGACAGAGGTGCAAACACTTGCATCCGTGCTAAGGCAAATAATTGCTTTGTAAGGCACAATGACTTGGATTATTACATTTAAAAAAAGAAAATAGTACATCAGTTCCAGTTACGATCATAGTAGGCCTTTAGGTATGACCATCAGTCAGTGGTGATCACATGAGAACAAGGCATTACCATTAACAAAACACGGACTCTACAAGAGCGTCCCACTAACGGTGTGTTAATATAGGCCTGAACCAATGATACAGTAAGACCTCCTTGGCCTGAACCGATCCTCCTGCTAAATATTCCCAACGCACAAACCCTGAGACATTCAAACACATTTTTACAAAAAACACACATAAAAACAGCAGCAACTCACACGCGCAGTGCACGCACGCAAACACAAAACATGGTGAGAAAAAACCCCACCGCAACACTTCAGTTCATACCTACGGTAAGGACAAACATAACAGTCATAACCATCCATACAGTATCTCTATCTTTAGTAAGGCTACGTAATAAGAACTCTGTTGTGTTAGTAAGATGAATGAGACGATTAACAGCAGGGACTAAAGCCCCCCCAACAGGATGACAACAAATATAATCTGACTGACATTGACAATAACAAAAACACGTAACTCTTAATGCATATGGCGGGTAAAAGACAACTCACAGCACTGTGAGAATCTGTTGTGCCAGCCATTTTGATCGCGTCATTACAGTAAATACACTCAGTAAACCTTTCCCTGACTCTCTCTCTCTCTCTCTCTCTCACCTTCTTTCTCTCTCTTTTCAGCTACATTGGTACCCACTTTTGGGTTTAGAACTCATTCAGTCACTTGTTTCCTTCCACATACTTGCTTCCACTTACTCTTGTACTCTCGGTCTGTTCTTCAAAAAAAAATCAGATATCTAGTCTGTGTTAAAACCTGGATTTGCTTTTACTCCAAACGTGAAGTTAAATGTTGCTCAAGACTGGAGAAGGGATATGGCTGCGGAGACTCAAGAGTCCAACACATTCTGTATGGAGCAGGAGCTGTAAAGTCTTAAAAGTAGTGATGGACATTCTAACGCATGAAACTGATGTAGGTGGACACAGTTTTTGAGCAAAATGATGGTATTTCTTGATCATGTTTGATATCATGTTAGGGGGAGAATAGAGCAATAAGGTGTTTAGGCCTCCAGCCTGCAGGTATAACTCCAGTGTGCTGTAAAAACAAGACCCTTGCTTCACTCCTACACAGAGTGGCATAACAGTTCTTCCTAGATCTTCCTCTTGTTGTACACAACGGTGTGAATATATGAAAGCATTTGAGAGGCAAATTAATGCTGTGAATTCTTTTAAAAGAAAAAGGTGAAGTGTGAAAGTGAAGCCAGTCAGTCCAAGATCTATAATCCTTCCTCGTCTTTGTTTTGCTCCATTCCATTGAACTAGGATTTCTCCGCGCAAAAGATAGCAACACTACCAGGTAGCCACTGATATCTCCCTCAGACACCATGGGGCTCCTCTTCTGCCTGGTAAGAGGAGAGGGAGGGATATTGCAACTGAAGACTGGTCGGTCCTCAAGGAGGGAGGAGGAGGAGGAGGAGGAGGTGAAGATGGAGGAGGTGTGGTGTCTTCAACTGGCTGATGGGAGCGAGGTGATGAGAGGTCAGAGAGGTCCAACATGGGCTGAAGTACCAGAGCCGTGCAAAGCATGCTGGGAGATCCTCAAAGCACAATCTTGGGTCCCGGTCCGAAGTCTAACCGCCTCACCAAACTGGTAAAAACACAACAGAGCCGGTCACAAACTGAAGCCACGCACTAAATGGATCACTGACATTTTTAGAAGCGGACTTTAGGGTGAGGAGCAAACCACAGCTACTGTCACTATTGTGTGAAGTTGGTACATTAATTAATTGTACAACAAGTTTCATGGAAATAATGTTTTTTACATGATCAATCAAAAATAAAAATAACTTAATCCATATAATAGTCACATTAGCTGTGGTTGCAGCACCTGGCTTCTGCTGCGAGAAACATCGAATGACCTAAATGCTTTCATGAAACTCAATACAAAAAAGTTCAATGTGAACTGGCTACAGAACACAGAATACAATGAAGTATATTAATAAGTATGTCTACAGCGCATTTATACAGACCACCGCAGAGGGATGGCTTTAGACACAGACACATCCATCACATTCATTCAGCAGTGGGGCTCGAGCCCTTTTAAACTGGTGCTCCAAGCCAATCCAGCTGCGTTTAACACAATGGATGCCGGGGGAAAGTCTAGCCCTTTTGTCGTGCATGAATTAGCATGAATGCTGTGTGCCTGTGTGATCCCCTTAAAGAGAGGCTCGCCCCCTTCTCAAAGAGAAGTTAGCATGAATGCTGTGTGCCCGTGTGTGTGTGGGATCCTTTTAAAATCTCCTCACCCCTTCTCAAAGAGGCCGTTGGTGCTGGCCTGCACCTCAGAGCTCTCCCGCTGGTTTCCGGGCATCCCCGGCGACGCCGGAAGGTTCTGTCGGCTCTGACTCCTGTCGTTCACATGCAGCTCCCGGCAGCTCGCCAGCTTAGACTCCAGATTCTGCACACGCAACACATGACAATTTGAATTAGTCAGGATTGTGGAGAACCATGAGACGTTTACAGTTGAAATAGATACATACATCGCTGGAAATCTGTAGTTAAAAAAAAATACATGAATTTCTTACTACACCGAAACTACATTGCTTACTGAGGCCCAGAGGAGGACAAGTGAACGTTGACATGTACAGTACACCAGATGACTAGATTATTATACACTACGCCAAAAGAAAGTGCAAAGATACAGCTCTATATGCAGTGGTACACAGAGTACACAAGGACGAAGAAGGTTGAGGCAGGATAGAGTTCTGGATGTGGCCATGTAGATCATCACGGTAGAGTATGGTGCGCACATCCAAAGTCACTTGTTGCAGGTGCCAGATCAAAGTGTCAGAGAGTTCAAGAAGTTATGTCTGCACACTGCGTACTGATCTTCGATGATCTAGAGTGATCCGAGACGTTGCAGTTTTAATTTAAAAAAACTGTATTTTTTGGCGCTTATTCCGCAGTGTGCAGACCTACCTTCTTGAACTGAGAGCTCTGAGAGTAGGCATAGCTATGCAATAGGATCACCATGTGGGATAGATAGGCAGAGGTGGAGATCTTCAATAGTGGGGATGTACACTAGGCTGGAGAGGAGAAGGATTGGTAATAAGAAACAGAGGCCACATCTATTTCAATCAGCCTCTGTTCTGGAATAAGCACATGACTAGTAAATAATAAACAGGCCCTCAAGTCATACACCATGGAGAACCACTGTGTCACTGAGGGATACAAGAAATGTCATATTATGGACATAGGGTTGCCAGATTCGGTGGCTTCCAACCCAATTGGGCTGTTTAGGATTGTAGTGTATGGGTAAAAAAAACTTGGGTGGGTTATTCCTGTAAATTTACAGTATGGCCATAGAAATCAATACATTTAGTTCAAACTAGGTGACATTTAGAGACTCCAGGCAGGTTTTTGACCATTTATTGGCCTGGAAATCATCAGTCACATCTAGCAAACGGCAGACTCACCCCCACTTTCCTCAGCAGCTCCCCTACGATGTTGAGAGCTGATATCCTTGCAGAGGTAGTCAGCGGGCTCCCGACCATCCCCTCGCCTGCAGTGGCACACATGCACAACACAAGCAAATGAAACACTACATAAAGCTGCCTCACAAGTGAATCACTTACCAAATTGGATAAGTCTCCATTATCCGATTGATTTGTGCTCAATACAATCCAGGTTACTCACTGAAAATTCATGAATAGCCTTGAAAAATGCTAATCTAAAACCATGGCTGACCTAAAACATTTCCCCCCGCTGTCTACATGTCCATGCAAACATTTACACATAAAGGAAAAATGGGCACACACACATAGATACAGACACATGTCCTCCCCATTTCCACAACACGCTTAACGGTACCAGTGTTTCCCAGAGAGTGTATGTTAGTCAAGGTGTTGGGGCGTTACTTAAAAGTGTTTTTTTTTTTGGCTACGCAACTTTAGGAATTGCATTAACAACATGAAATCTTTATCTTTTCAGAAGCCTAGTCAATGTAGTAGGTGTTTTTTTGTCAAGGTGACCACCTTAGCAATAAAGTGCTGAGGGAAAACCTGGGTACAGATTCCAAGTAGCAGCCAGGGTACACCTGTCTGTGCGGTGTACTCACCTCTGGTTTGTGAGGGTGGTGGGGTGTTGAAGGTGGTGGAGAGTATGGAGGTGGGTCTTGTAGGGGTGGGCAGGGCGGAGACGGGTCGGGATGGGGGAGGGGTGGGTTCCGATACCTCCGCATCCTTGCCCAGGCTGAGAGACGGCTTACGATCCGTAACTTGCTTCTGCTTCACGGCCAGCTCCTGCCTCAGGTCTATGAAGAAAAAGCATACACACAATCATGTCATATTACATAGCCACACAGGCAAGAAAACATGCATGTCATGAATGGACATTACATAGTAATACAGGCATCAAAACACCCACACACAAAGAAAAACACATCTATACATGCACATGCACGCACACGCACGCACACACACACACACACACAAACCTATCATCGTTTCATGTATGGGAGACTACATAGACATGCGCACACACAATGTGCCGACTTAACTCTCATACAAACATAGCAACTAAACAAAACCAACAAACAGTGACACAGAGAACACAAACACAGTGTTTCATCGGTCACAAAGAGGCCTTTCAGCTGGTATCAGCAGTGCTAACCACAAAGCAACACGCTCCAACTGTACTGCCAATCTCACAGAGGGTAGAAACGCTTAAGTTCACAGAGTGTAGACTGTGTAGACACAGATGCACACACACCAAAAACTCTAAGATAGAAGAGTAAATGTGCCTAATGATCTCATCAGCAGGCAATTGGTGAACATTTTAAAACTCATCGAGAGTTTGCCTGATGAAGGTCTAGGACTGAAACGTTGTTTATTAAAGAAAAACAGCTAAATGGTCAGTGTGCGGGAGTTTTTTCAAATAGTCTGCTGAGCTACCCAAGGGCCATCTCCGACTCACCTGCCAGCTGAAAAAAATCCAAGTAAATAAAAAAGCACATCTTAAAAAACTTTTGACACCATAAACATTAGGACTCCTTGAGCACTGCAACTGGCATCTCCTTATAAAATAACTAATGTCTTATTTACACTTGGGGAGAAAACCATTTGTGCAGCCTTATAAAAATCAAATAACATCCCAACAACAGGAGGTGATGTTGTCTCTGTGGAACGTAATGGAATTGAAAGGTTGTCTTGTTTGAATTCAATGTCCTGTATTGTAACTAGGAGGCTTTGAATAAAAGCGTTGGCTAAGTGTAATGTAGTGCAATGTAGTCAAGGTGTACTGAATTGTTTAAAAGCCATGCAATAGCTCAGAAGCTTTAAATTTTGTTTGACAAGACTCCAATGTGCTGTTAAAAACTGAAATGTGAATATTAAATACATAAACAGTAATCACACACGTAGTAGTACCTCTGGTCTCAGCCTTGAGCCTCTGTAATGTAATGTAATGCAATACGGTATAATACCTCTGGCCTCGTCTTTGAGTCTCTGTGCTGTAATGTAATGTAATGTAGTGTAGTGTAGTATAATATAATATAATGTAATATTATGTTATGTAGTGCACTACCTCTGGCCTCATCCTTGAGTCTCTGTACTGACTCCAGCAGATTCTCCTTCTCGTCCAGTTCGCTCTCCAGGAAGGCGTTCCTCTCGATCACGCTGTTCATACGCTGCTCAAAGTCCTCCAGAGACATTATTGTGGCCCTATACAACACAGCATGCCGTAAAGGGGTTAAAAACTGGGTTATAGCTCAGACTTTGCATCTTATTATCCGTACGGAAGATTTTCTTTCGGTACTTTATGGCCAGGTAAGTAGTTTTACACTAAATAACATGCCTTTTCACCATACAGAGACTCGTGTTGTATTAGCGCACATCAAACAGAAACTTGTATGAGCCTGTATTAGCCTATATGCCTAATACACGTTGCTTTCGTTGATCCGCCACACTGAAACGGCAATTCTCATTATAAAGGAAGTTTTTCTTCTTTTTTTCAAAATACCATACCAACTCGCCAAATGCTGGTGAAATTTCTGTTTGGCTGGTAGAAAAGACCAACTCACTAGCCAATTTAACCCATTAGTACGTGTGTGTTTATCTAGTAAGATCAACATCTGATAGCCATTTTGGCTGATGATGAAAAAAGTTAATTTAGCCCTGGGTGCAAGAGTCTGTGGTGGAGCTCAGCTGGGCTCTAGCTAGGCTGTGCCCTCCTAGTGACGCAACACCTTCAGCATTGCTTCTAGTCAGGCCAAGAGGAATACAAATATAGTTTTTGAGCTCCCGAAAAATTGGGAAATCCTCCCACTTTGTCGGGAAGCAAACTAAGGGAGACGAGTCAACCATGCCATTTGGGAAATGTTAATTGTTATGCTCTTGGTCAGACCAATTCTCGAAGAGATTTGAGAGTCGATGATAACCAGGCTAGCTGGGCTCACCTCTTGGCTCTCTCCAGGTTGTCACTAAGCATTTTATACATGTCTAATGATGTTCTCTGAGGTGCATTATGGGTACCTCTTGGCTCTCTCCAGGTCGTCGTTGGCCTGCTCCAGCTCCCTGATGTACTTGTGCAGCTGGTCCTTGATGGCCGTGGTCTCGGCCAGGTCCCCCTCCAGCGTGGAGATGTGCCGCACCGCCTCGCAGTGCTGCGTCTCGTACTTCTCCTGCACACCACAGTCACAGGCGTCGTATGAGCAGCTGACACTAATTATGTATAATTCTCAGAGTTTTTTCACAATTCTGAAACAGTCAGTTCTAATGTAATGATGCCATGATTACTGACTACAAACATGTATTCAGAAATGCCCTGTCCCATGGGAACTCTGTTATATGCTTCATGATTTGTTAGACATAAAAGGGCAGGCCCTGCCGTCGCCAAACGGTAGGGCCCTCGTCTATCATGCGGCCGACCCGGGTTTGATTCCCGGCCCCTTTGCCGGGCCTTCCCCGTCTCTCTCTTCCCACTAGCTTCCTGTCGCCAACTTCACTGTCCCATCATAAATAATGTCAAAAAGACCCCCCAAAAAGAGACATAAAAGGGCAACATGAGAATATGAGCATGAGCATTGGTATTTGGCATCTGTTTTTGTTTTAATCCATTTTTTGATAACAGAAAGGTCAGATCAGCGCATCTCCCATCAGATAAACTGGTAACTGCTCCTCAGAAGCCAACAGAGGGAATTGAGACCATCAGCTTCTAAATCAAGGAGTTAATGTGGACAAGATCCATGTCTGGTGAGCAGGCAGCTATCTGCGGACAAAAACTGCATGAGGGAAAAACAAAAACACCACCACAAAAATGGCCTCCCATGTGTTTAGGCATGTCAAGCCCTCCTTCTTTTGCATTCCAGTGCATGTTCTAGTTTCCAATAACGACAAAAGGGATTCTTGGCTAGTCAAGTACTCTAAAAACTTTAGTTCAAGGTACAATTTCATTTATGAGCAATGAAAAGTTTTGTGCTCTAAAAAAGATGTAGGAAAAAATCTAGAAAAACTTGATGGGCTATTCGTGAATAAATGGGAATTTCCGGGAACTAACCCAAATAAACTGGGAATTATTAAAAAATATGAAAGTTAAAGACATCACTATACTGCCCTACAATCTTAGAACGCAGTAACTCTGAAAACGGCAAACTGAGAAAAAAGGCTTCAAAGTTTTCCATATGGCGCGACAACTGTGTTGTCGGTAAATTGGTGGTGACACTTCCTGGTAATGCTTGTTTAGGATAGAAATTTAATGCACACAAAACCCCCCCCCAAAAAAACAACATTTATGTGTCTTTTTGCCACAAAAAACAGAGTTACTGCGTTCTTGGCTGGTATTACTGCCACAAAATGGAGTTACTGCAGGAGTTACTGCGTTCTTAGCTTGTATTACTGTCTACTCCCAAACCAGTCCCATTGGAACGTGCAGCAGTAACTCGCCGATTTACTGCGTTTTTGTTTAACCTTTTTTGGGTCATTTTTGCACTTTCAAAATGAGTTTTCTCCAAAACGGGACGGTGTTGGACCACCATTTTTGGACACAAGACAAATGAGGTAGTTTAGAACCGATATCCGATATAAAAAAAAAATCGACCATTTTGAGTTACTGCGTTCTAGTATTGCACGGCAGTATAGTGGGTAGAAAAACATTGCAACATAATCTTGGCTAATAATAAAATTTATGTCAAAGTTATGCATAATATGCTGTTCCTTACCCACCAACACATGTAGGTTACAGCAGAGATCAATGCTGCCTTTGACACACATTTTTTATGCCTAATCTTTTGCTACTACTTTGCAGTTATGATAGAATTATGTAAACCTACTGCATTAGTCATATAACGTCCTACAGTACATCCATAAAGGGATTGATATCTAGGTTGATCATGCTGACGTGAAATACAAACATTGAAAAAAGCAATCCAGGTCAAACGTATGATCAGGCTATATCCATCAACCTGTCTACACGTACACACAATGTTGAACAGGGCTATCAGGCTAGACTGACGCACTCTAGTAACCTACTTGCTGAGGACAAAAGGCATTATATGCACTCACCCATGCCCTACAGACCACACAGACATTAAAGGGCAATTCCGGCCAGTTTGGATTCATATCCCATCTTGGGTGGACCCAGGGAAAAGGATGAAAGGGGAAACCGCGAGAAATTTTCATGCGTGCTGCGCAAAGTTGTTCAATTGCGCTGTTTTCGGTTAAACCCTGGCCCGTCGGGCATGTATTTGACCTGTTTTAAAGCTCCTAGCGTGCATTAAAACCCTTTTGAACGCTTTGGCCGTGGTGTGTGGGTCCATACAAGTCGATCTAGTGGTTCACAGTTCCATTAGGTAGCACAGATACGATACAACAGGAGTTTTCAAAAGTGGCGCACCTACCTCTTTCAGCTTCCGCCTTCCAACTACGTCCGCAAAATGGTTCGCCAAAGTGATACTTCATAGTAATCCATTTTATTTTTGTCCACCAAAGACGAGCCACAAGAAACATATTCACACGTTCCCATGTCCTGTGTTGTTATTGTCTCGCAGATTCACTTCTCTGTCACTGAACGCAGTTTAGTGACGTCACGGTGTCACATGACTCCTGGAAGGAACGCTATTCGCTCATCCAGTTATTATACAGAAGCGAGAGAGAGAGAGGCGCTGTCGTAATATACTGTTTGATATTTTGAGATGGATCCTCCGTTGGGGTGGTTAAATTGAAGAGTTTGGTGGCCATGGTTATCTTTTTCGAACCAGAATATTTGTTACAGATAAAGAATTATTCCTTCCAGGAGTCATGTGACACCGTGACGTCACTAAACTGCGTTCAGTGACAGAGAAGTGAATCTGCGAGACAATAACAACACAGGACATGGGAACGTGTGAATATGTTTCTTGTGGCTCGTCTTTGGTGGACAAAAATAAAATGGATTACTATGAAGTATGAGGTAGGTGCGCCACTTTTGAAAACTCCTGTTGTATCGTACCTGTGCTACCTAATGGAACTGTGAACCACTAGATCGACTTGTATGGACCCACACACCACGGCCAAATCGTTCAAAAGGGTTTTAATGCACGCTAGGAGCTTTAAAACAGGTCAAATACATGCCCGACGGGCCAGGGTTTAACCGAAAACAGCGCAATTGAACAACTTTGCGCAGCACGCATGAAAATTTCTCGCGGTTTCCCCTTTCATCCTTTTCCCTGGGTCCACCCAAGATGGGATATGAATCCAAACTGGCCGGAATTGCCCTTTAATTAAATAAGGGTGCGGAACACATCGTTCCTCTTTTCGGCCCAAGGCCTATGTACTGTAACCCCAACCCTCTACGTTACGGTACCTCCCTCCAGATCAGCTGCTTGCCTGATCCTCAAAGGACCACTGTTGATCACTGAATGTGAGATTGTAGTGCTGCCGCTATTATTACCACCTGCCCTCCAGACAGAACTAAAGGACACACAACTGCCGTCTCCTCATCCGCCATCCACAGACAGTACACAGCAATGAGTTCTTGTGTCAAGCTGAAGCCAATGTGATTTCAGGGCATGGGTATAATACTGATGAAAAGCTGGCAAAGAAAGCACCAGGGAGACACATGTCTCAATTTAAGCCGTCTGTGGGTTTCCTCCAACCGCCAGACCCAAGGCTAGGCTACTCCAACCACAATAGGAAGCCGGGGGTGAAGATAGTCCCCATGGCGAATGGGATGTTTTGCAAAACTCAGATTGCCCATAGACACACACAACTCATTATGGAAGATTGTTTCAGCAGTCGAAGAGGACACTTTCTGGTCAAAAAAGCCAGCCGTTCATAACTATTCAACTATCCATACCCAACTGTCAAGTGCTGACTGTTCAGAACTATGAATAGTGTGGAGGCAAGTCTGATGAAGTAGGTCAGAAGAGCAATGCGTTATCTGCAGAATTTGATAGGACTTGATGTCAGCTAATCCATCATGTAAAAGGTAACCTCATATAAGCAGGAAAAAGATCCATCTGCAATTACAGTGTGGTTGAAGCCACTGTTTTTAAGAGCCAATAAAACAGAATTTCTTGGGGTTGGGGTTTTTGTGCAATTGATTAGGCTTTGGTCTAAATATGGTGTTCAAAAGGACTTTCTTCAGAAACACATACACACGTGATGTACAGACACAGCAGGCATACTTCAGTGCTTTTAGTTTCCAGTCATCCTTGGGCAGCCACTTTAAAGAGACAGCCCACCGTTTCATACAAGTTAAACAGTTAAGTTTTTCCCTTTCTCCTGAGTCTCTTAGTCTGGTGAGACCACTTCAAGTTCCAAGTGAACAATCATCGATTGGATCGCAAGGGCCCAGCAAGCTTTCTAGAAACAACGGAATGTCACTTAGGTCGCAGACGAGATGGGTGCAATATGTTTGTTTGCATCTGTACGTTTCCATTTGTATGCATGTAGGCATGTGCAATATGTTTGATCTGTCATGCGATTTTGTGTCATCCGTTTGCTGCTAGACAGTAATTTCTTTCGGGATCAATAAAGTAACTCTTCTGCTCCTCACGGTAACTTATCGTTTTCCAACTCCATGCACAGGCAGTTGGTCAGTCTACACTTTATGTTTAAGGTTATTTTGGCATTGCGCTTCATAAACCTTCAGAAAGCACCATACTGTAATTCATCAGCAACGCTATCCTCAGGGTACCTTATACTTCTCCAGCTCCATCTATGCTTAAGGTCATTTTTGTTTTGCGCTTCATAAGTCACCACACACACGTCTTTGGAGACTGCATCCTCCCAGTAGCCTACCTTGTAGTTCTCCAGCTCCATGCGTAGTCGGTTGTTGGCGTTGAGCAGCTCCCGGTTGCGTGCTTCGCACTGCTTCAGCTCCGTCTCCAGCTCCACCTCGTAGTCGCGGCTCATCTGCTGGAACTCCTGCAACTCCTCCTGGGCCTCTGCCGCCCTAGTACACCACAGTAAACAGCCATTACTCAGTGCACATGTGTGTTTACAGATGCACTTTACCTTTATATGGGCACAGTCTATGTACAGTGACTCTACACGGTTAAACAAAGTATGGCTCGATAACAAGCACACTGTCAAAGTCCTATGCGGATGGGGTATGTAGCTAACTTATTTGTGCCCCCCCTCAAAAAAAACCTTAATTCAAAGTATTCTGATAAATAATAATGTAATATTGCATTAATAAAATAAATGCTAAAATGGTCAATGACAGCAGAATACATAACAATGGAAAACCAGATATAAGTGTGTCTGTGTGGGGGTTTTGTATTTGTTTGTTTGTTTGTTTTACCTTTGCTGATGTTGGGCAGATTGTTCCTTCCAGTAATCCCGCTCATCTTCAATGGACTCGAAGGTCTGTGGCTCGGAATCACTCATGTCTGTCTGACCGAGTTCTGGCAACTCGATTTCTCCAGTGACCCTAAGCCGAATAAAAGAAACAGTAGTTATTACTTGTTAACAGCGTCCTATCAAAAATGTTCTTCAAAAATCTGAACTCAAACTGTAACACAGTGTTGCATATCTCTTAGAGTTTCGCGCGGCAAACTACAAGTGGAAAAGTTGTCCAAGCAAAAATGCCAGGAACGTGAGAGGTGGGACGGGAAACGGTCATCATGATGTATGTTAGTGACTTGTTGGTTGAGGAATCCCCTAACAGGGTGTGTCGCACAGTTCCACAGTTCTACATAGTTATCCCCGGAACTTATTTGAAAGGAAAATAAACTCAGATTTACTCTAGTTTAAAACGAGGAACCAGTCCACAAAACATACGTAGTCCAGACCCAGAATGTCCAAGTAGAGATGGCCTACTGAGATCACAACACTCGGGCTTGAGACACAATTCTAGTTCCACATAACGGGTTGTGTCAAAGGCTCGCGACATCAAACATTTCACTACATAAAGAGACACGATCAGGGGCGATACTCTTTGGGTGTCTCTACCCTCTCCAGGCATTGTTCAAAGCTCTTGGGTCTTTCCCATGAACACAACCTGATGAATTGTTCATTAGCCAGACGGGTAGTGTATTGCTACTGTTACTTCTTTTAGGAAATGTAATACTTGTAAATACGATAACGTACGCTTCTTTATCTCACTTCAAATCGTTTTAACATGCCACTGGCCAGACACAACGATGTCTGATTTAGTTTTCTAAACTGTGGACAGCGTTGTATTCCCCTGACGACAACCCATTGTCATTTCCTTCGCCATTTAGAAGAGGAATACTTGAGTTTCTGGCATTTCGCAAGCTGCTTAGCTAATGCTAACTAGCTCGATACTTACCCCGTCAACAGTTTTGAAAGTTCAGGAGATATGCGTGTTTGACGTTAAAATCCAACAAATTTTATCTGTACCAACAGAATACGCGAAATATGTTGCGAGGCACAACTCCCGTTTTGTCTATTTAAAATCACGACAAAATGTTAGTCGGCAAACAATGATACCGCTTCCCCCTTTTGGGTGGCTTCCTGACCCTCTACTCACTTGTTCTTTCAATGAATGCATGGGAATTTGTCATTGGACAATATATAATGACATCGTGGTACTGACGTGCTGTCATTGGATAGCCGCTTTCCTTTGGAATGTTTGGTTATGATGAGGGCTGGGCTATTAAAACATCTTTGGACATTTGTTTAGGAAGTTAATAACAATGATTTAATAACTCTGTCATCGTAATAAAGTACACACAGAATTTCAGAGAGGTGTACATTATCTCTCACAACATGGTTAGCTGCTAGGTCTACTGGGCTATTTGACAGGACAGGAAAAACACAATGCTACAATATAATCAACTTATAGGTTACTAATGTTACATTGTTACCACAAGCAGGGCTATAAATTAACCCTTTCCCAACATTAGTCCATTTGGCTGGTAGGCCTAGATGTTGATTTTACAGGCCAAACAGTCAAAGCGGCTAAGTTTTCTTTTCTACCAGACAAACTTTATTTTCACAAGCATTTGACCCTTTAGCGAGTGTTAATTTAGAGCCCTTGATACAATAAAGCATTCAAGAAAATATTGTTAGTATGAAATCGAAAAGTATGAAACATGAAACTTGAGGAATTGTTGAGGGAGGTAGACTGACAAATTCCTGTCCACACACAATGGCACACACACACACACACACACACACACACACACACACACACACACACACACACACACACACACACACACACACACACACACTTGATTTACATGGAAAAAATTCAAATGCAATTTTAAAAAAGTTCACTATCTCATATCCAGGATATATTTTTTGTGCATGAAAAATAATAATATAAATACATATAAACATATGAACAGAAAAAAATAATGTTTCAAATCAGTCAGGATTATTAAGGAATCCCATCAGTTAGATTAAGTCAGCATTCAGATGGCCGTGGCCTCTAACATCAATAGCATTTCCTGCCTTGCTAATCCTGTTCTGAGGGATTATCCAGCCCCGTGCAACAATGGGAGCAATGAAAATGACAGTTTATGGCGTCACAGCAGTCCTCTTTTGGTTGCCATTTGATAGGAGTCTTTCACAGCGTATAAAATCCACAAATCTATTTTTGCCAGTGTTTTTTTGTCTCTTTTAAATGTCCCAATGTCACAAACACAACTGTACAACTCTGATATGTTTGCATGGTGCAAGCACAGAAAGAGGAATGTTTAGGCCAGCCAGTCTACATCTTGTGAGATGCTGGCACAGGGTTGCATGTATCCGGCCGTCGTCGTCGTTGCCACAGATGCCTCCGAGCTGAACAGCTTGCTGTAGTTCATCTGAGCCAGGGCTTTGTGCTCCAGCCTCTGCTTGATGAGGGGCATCCACACCAGCCCCGTCACCAGGAACATCAGCCCCACGGAGAGCAGTACGGGCCCCACCAGGTACGGCACGCAGCCCAGCTGGGTGAAGTACAGCAGGGAGGCGGCGGTGCCCGCACCAAACACCAGCCCACCCACCGCCAGGGTCAGGATGGGCTTACGGAAGACAGTCCAGAGTCTGCGCTTCGGAGGAGACAGGGTGCTGCTGATCTTCAAAAAAGAGGGGCAGGTGGTGGCGGTCTCCATCTCTCCAGTCTTCTTGCCGTCAGCCACGGTAAGGAGCATCCTACAACAGGAGAGAACTCAAATCATGCATCTCAAGGGGACAGGAGACAGCTGGGGTCACTACCAAACATTCTAGAATAGAACAGAGCACTCTAGAATCTTTGGTCAGTACTTTCAGTATTCTGTGTAGGCAATCCTCAGACCTCCCCCTCCCTCCACTTTTTTTTTAAACTGTGCTCATAATTCTAGGCCCATTTTCCCCAATACTAAGAGTAGTATTCCTAACCCTCTGTACATTGACTTCACAGTTGTAAGGATGCCAGTGTTCAGCAAAAACATACAAGACATGATGAGACAGCAGATGTACACATGTATAGGTATAGAGAAAGGCTGATGATGGAGAAGGAAGGACATTATGCTTACTTCAGGTCAGCAGCCAGGCTTCCCTTCAGCCATCCGGTGATGGTCCCTGTCACGGTCACGGCTGATCTGTCAGTGCCAAGCGGAGGCTGAGGACAGTGAGTGACAATGATGGCAGTGAAGCCCCACCCATGATGCCCGCCAGGACAGGGAGTGGCCACATGCAGGCTAGACTACAGTAAGAGATTAACATTGGCAAATAGCACTCTACTCTCTCCCCATTTTGGAGCTGATCTGCCACTGACAGACCCACTTACAGTATGCAGTGGCAAGTGTTGAATAATAAAAAATACTGCTGCACATATCTTTCAGTAGTTGCAAATACAAGGTTGCACACCAGGAGGTATCAGAAATCCTTCCCACTAGCCACACTACATTTACTATTTTGATACCAGACCATCACAAATATTCCACCACCTATGTTTCGAGTCTGGCTGAACCGTTGTACAGTATTGAAATAAACTTGCTGTATGCAGAAATGGTCAGTGTATTTATGTACAGGATTTGATGGCACTTATATCAAACAGGAAATATTGGAAGGTTCATGGAATGGACAAGTTTAAAATGACTGAACATTCAGTGTGCACATGTGAAAGACTAGTTTCAACTAGACAAGTGATTCATACTTTGTGTGCATTCTCTATGCTTAAAACAAATAATCTTAACTTCACATCACATACATGTTGTAAAGTTGCATCACCCAATCCAATGGAAGTGAAAAATAAGAAAGCAGAAAAGATGAGCAAGAGAGCTAGATGAGTACAAAACCATGTCTTAAAATCTCTACATCATAATTATCATGGGTCTCTAGACAAAATCTAGCCTGGTTCCTACCAGACCTCTGTGTCTGTTCTGGAGCCCCCTGGTGGCGATCAACACACACATAGGTCTGGGAGCAGGATTCTGTTTCTCCACTCAAAAAATAAGTGGAGCATATATTGCTTCAATATCAATAGCAGCTCGCATTGAGAGGTCACAGGACATATATATTATAGACTATATTCACACTTTAGAGATCAACAGAAAACATGTTTGAAGGAATTTTGTTGATATTGAAGCATTAAATGCTCCGATTATTTTTTGACTGGAGAAATGGAATCCTTCTACATGCTCCCAGACCTAGTAGTGGAGCTCACGACACTGCACGGAACTACAGGTCGGGCATGAGCCAGGCAAGACAAAATCCCCTTCTGACAGCGTTTTATGGGAAAAAAAAGTGCCGTTTTAGTCCCAACTCGTTTGACTACTTGCCAGGCTGAGTGAGCACTACGCAACAGACTGCCTGCTGACTTGGCTGCCGCCACAGAGTAAATCCTTATGTATCTCATGACCTTTCCTCTAGGATTAGTCGGAAACACACAGAAATGCAGCATTCCCCTCTCCACTCTGCCCAGTCATGGGTAAACAGTGAGGGCGTTAGAATTGTAGCCAAAGGGTTGCCGGTTCGAGTCCCGACCTGCCAGGTTGGGGGGGAGTAATTAAACAGTGCTCTGCTCTCCCCCATCCTCCTCCATGACTGAGGTACCCTGAGCATGGTACCATCCTGTGATGAATTGGTCCGCTCACTGGGTATTAACTCCAAAAATAATTGATTTCACTTTTTACATGGCAACGTTTACCTTAGGCCTGAGGAAGATCCCTTTACTGGATCGAAACGTTGCCATGTAAAAATGAAATAAAGTATTTTTGGAGTTAACACCCAGTGTGCGGACCACTTCATCACACTGCTTTACACTTTTTTGTCTGGCACCTGGATTACTGCCTTGTGGATTTGCGCACCCCAACTGCCAAACACCCTCCTGACTCCTGCCACACTGCTCCCTTTTGGGCGACATTGGGGGCTGCCCCCTTGCACGGGAGGCATAAATGCAATTTCGTTGTGGGCAGTGTGCACTTGTTTCCCAGTTGAGCTTTCACTTTCACATAAAAGAAATTAGGTGGCCTCTTGGTCACAGCTTATATGAATCAACTTTTTATCTGCGCCAATAAATATTTGATGATCAACTTCAGGCTCCAAACAACATACGTTATCTGCAGAGATGTTTGTGCACAGACAGATATTTAACCAGCTCACTGGCATTGCCAAATAAATCATTAAAATGCAAACTATTGGGGTCAAGTGGTGCATTGCCCTACTGTACCAGACCAGGAATTGTCTTAGAGCTCTACATGCCTATGGGTACCAAGTTTAGAATACAGCCTGGGTCATTTCCCAACCCAGTCTCTCTGTCCCACTTTCTTCGTGTCATGATCTTCACTGTCTGATCCACAATTAGGGGGAAAAAAGCCCATAAAACTTTTTTTTTGGGGGGGGGGGGGAAGCTAATTATTGGCTTGATAGGTATATGAGCTGATTGACAAACTTGTCAATCCATCTCTACTTCATCACTCATAACAGAATAATGATAGCATTGCCAATAATTATAATTAGCAGTCAATTATTTTAGTTACATGTTGCCCAATGTCAACTCAAAACCATAGAAAATTGGCGAAAATATTGAAAAAAGATCACGAGATCAATGATGTAAAAAATGATATCCCCAAGGAACAATGCACAGCAGTCAGACGTGTCCGTACACGTGTACCAGTGTGTTCTTAAAAAAGCATTGAGTAGGATACTGTTACAGTAATTTCCTTCACAATAGACAGCCATGCCAAACATGAGACCAAACTTCAACTCAAATGTGTAGACATACTCCAAAGCCACAGCTTTATGAACATTTTCATTCAATGCTCCAGACTATTTGATACCTATTGCTGTGGTGAGTTTATCATGTCAAAGTGAGAGAAAATGGGTCAATTTGGAACTGCGCATGTGCCCGTTTAGGCGAGTTCATATTAGATAGTGCATCAATATGGAGGACAGACCATCATTTACATACATACAGCTCAATCCAAAATCAGTGGCAATACTGAACATCAACGATGAATGAAAAAGGTCATGCTTGTGAATGGGAAACACCCAATTCAAAAGGTCATACTCTCTAGACCTTTAAGATAGACAGAAGGTGATGTATGGAACTACAAGGGTTTACTCAAACATTTGTACCATAGCCTAGTACACTTCACCAATTTGAATGACGTGCTGACGGGAATGTTCGGGCAGTAAAAGTTCTATGGAATTCTGGGCACCATACAATACAATTTGGAATTTTAGAATCTTGCATTGTTAGAACTCATTCTTTTTATAGAATGTTCAAAAACTCACACTTGTTTCGTTCTGTACAAAGGCACAATATGCTCGGATGAGGTGGACTTCACTCAAGGTCAGCTGAATTGGCAGCTTGGTGTTAATGTGCCCTATTCCCATAGCAAATTAGCGCAGTCAAATTCAACAATGGAAAGCAAGGACTATTTCCCCAATTTAATATTTATTGTCATAGAAGTTGCTTTAATAACATGTGAACACATCTGTGCATGTTCCAGGAAAACTGCACAAGTTGAGAAACCAAAGTGGGCAAGAAGCAAAAAGGGAGACATGTACAACCAAGATATTAACATTCTGGTTTCATCCAGTTAATTTCTCACTGTTTTCCCCTGTGTGGTATAATCATCTTGTGTTTTCAGAGCAAAAAAAAAAAACTGGTCCACATAACTGCTGCCATTCTTTTTACTTTCATGGAAGCAAAACAAATCAATAAAAAAATAACAAAAAAATAATAAAAATCATCAGAGAAAATGCATCTCTTTTTGCTCATAGGAGTAGATCAGCAAAGGGAATGGGGAATGGAAGGTCTTTCAAACGGGGCCTAAACAAAATGGCATCGCTGAGCTCTCAATATGAGAAAGAGCTGACATATGTGGACTTGATTTCATTTTTTTCCGTTTGCTTAAAAACAGATATCTTTCAAGACAAGAACTGTTTGTTTGTTTGTTTTGCTTTGTTTTCAGCTGGTCTTCAGGAGGCAGAGGGGGTCTTGGGGAGGTGGCCGGGCGGGCGTCGGTGGGCCGTGAAGGGGGTGGGGGGTGGTAGTGGATGGGGGGGATCTGCGGACACTGCAGCCGCCCACCTCCGCCTCAGCTTGGTCATTCCAGAAACACCCATCATGCAACTGGTTCACTCTTTTTCAGCAACGAGCTTCAGCACCTTCCCGATGGCAATGGTTTTACCTGCAGCAAAGGAGGGAAAAGCATTTAAAAACAAAAAAAGAGCCAGATGATGCACTTTTTGTGTAAAACTCACTTGTTTACCACCACACATGATTGACGCCATCTAAAGCAAATTTGTTTATCTTGGTGAACAGACCAAGGATATGGATCACTGGAACTATTTTGTGTGGTCTGATGAGACCAAAATGAACAAATTTGCTTTAGATGGCGTTAAGCATGTGTGGTGGTAAATAAGTGAATTTTACCAAAAAAGTGCATCATCTGGCTAGTCAAGCATGGTAGTGGGACTGACATCGTTTGGGAATGTATGAATGCCGTCAGCATTGGAAATCTGAATTACATCTAAAGAAGCATGCATGTCAACATGCACTGTGACTACAGAAGCAGATCATGATACTCTCCATAGGATTTCATTCAAAACTCACACCCATCTATTTTAGCCAGGTGCAGACTCAAAATGTACAATTTCAATGTACTGAAAGGTTGAAACACACCGATGACCTCCCTTTTAATCCCTTTTCATTTCGAAATGAAAAAAGAATGTAGTTGCTTCCAAAGGTGGTTCTACAAAGTATTAAGTAAAGGCTGTGAATACTTTTGTAAAAATGAATTCTTTGTTTTTTATTTTTATACATTTTCAAAACTGTCAAGACAACTTGCTTTTCACATGGTCATAATGGAATAATTTGTGTAGGATTTTGACAACAGAGATTCATTTGTAGCATTTGGAATAAGGCTGTAAGATAATAAAATGTCAAAAAAGTGAAGCGCTGTGAATACTTTCCGGATTGACTGTACGCTGCATTCAGGCTCTTGAGATTTGAGCGGTTTCTTTTTCTTTTTTTTTATGTGGATATGTTAGAGCTGAACATCATTCTAGTGCAAACTGTAGTATCAAACTTTTAAATGCAACTTCATGATTTTACGTGCTTCAGAGGCAGATATTTAGGTTTCAATAGGGAGAGGGCACCTTTTCCCAAAAAGGGCTTTGGCTACAATGGGTTAAGGGAACATTGCCCAACCCTATTACAACGGTATACCATGTCCAAGAGTCTAAATGAACCGACCTTCGTCCCGTAGGGTGAAGCGTCCCATTTGGGGGAAGTCTTTGAAGGTCTCAAGGCAGATGGTCCCTGCAGTCCGCAGCCGGGCAATGCACACTTGGTCCTGCTTCACGAAGCGAGGTCGCGTCTTGCTCTTCTCGCCTGACTTTTTGTCTACCAAACAGATTAAGGCCTGAGGAGACACATGAAACAAAAACAACAGAAAAAATGAACATCACGATTATGATGACTGATATGATAAATTCAGACAACATCAAATCAAACACGAAAATTGATTTGGCTGGGAATAAAAATGATCCTGCAAACATTATTCCAAGCCCAAGCCCTTTCCAAATGTTATGAAAGCTATTGTAAAGAGCATTACCGTAATTTGCACTTCCTCAATGCAGGTGTGGATGTGTAGAACTGCATTGTAACCGGGACAGATGATGGACTTGTGTTCGATGATGACAATCTGTTACAAAGACACACATCAATGTTACAATCTGTTACAAAGACACAAAGCAATGTTACACTCTGACAGTGAGACTAGACATGCAGACAGGTCACTCTTCAAGTCTAGCATTGTATCGTATTCCACTGTGCAATTGTAACTGATTATGTCCTTTTCTTTAATTCATTTTGGATGACAGACATTCTGCTAATAGTAATGTAAAATGTATACTGATCTATGGCGGGGGTGTCAAACTCAGAATGACTGAGTCGTGGCCGAAAAAATTTGACTTAAATTGTGGACACATGCACTTCATCATCAGAGTTGAATTTCACACACATTCTTTCCCATCATACAGTGAGGAGAATAAGTATTTGATCCCTTGCTGATTTTGTTGGTTTGCCCACTAATAAAGACATGATCAGTCTATAATATTAATGATAAAATGTATTCTAATATGGAGAGACAGAGTATCAAAAAGATTGATTCAATGATTCAATGTGTCTTTTGTGCAGGTTACTATTAACAGGTGTGTTCAATTCAGATAACAAGTTGATTGGAAGTGCCATTTGATCTGCGGGATCAGAACTCTTAATAGTTGGCAGGGGATCAAATACTTATTTCTCTCAATTAAATATAAATCAATTAATATATATTCTTTAGAATTAATTTCTGGATTTTCTTTCTGATATTCTGTCTCTCCATATTATAATACATTTTATCATTAACATTAAAGACTGATCATGTCTTTATTAGTGGGCAAACCAAAAAAAAAATCAGCAAAGTATCAAATACTTATTCTCCTCACTGTATATGGTAGTTCAAATATTCTTGCCTTCATTGCCTTGCACCTCATTTCAAATGTGCCTGTTATTCTGTTGAAAAAGACTGAATTGTTTCATTGTCCTGGGCTCACTCATTCCTGTGACACCAAATTTCATGTTCAAGTCTTGTTACGATACACGAATGGTGCATGTGGGCAAACTGTTATACATATTTGAAATGATCTCGCGGGACGACTAAAATGACTTAGTGGGACAGAATTGGGCCCCGGGCCGGAGTTTTAAGATGCCCGCTCTTTGCCAAGGCGAATTATCAGTTGCCTATTACCTGCGCAGCTCAGTGTGAGATAAATGTTAACTTGAACTTATGTAACAGGTGCCAACTAGCACCACGGTTTGAAACCACCACAAACCAGCATTTCAATATCTTGCAAAAGCTCAATTATAAAGTCATTTTCTCATTTTCAAACAGGATGGTAAATGAAGAATAGTCCCCAAAAATGGTTTTGGCTAGGGTGACAGCGGGGAAACCTAGATGTTTCCTCCACAGAAGCAGGGCATCAGCAAAACATGAGCCCACAAGCACAAGTGGAGGACGCAAGGTCGCATACTGGAAAGCAGACCTAGTGTGAGATGAGCTCGGTCCCAAGACTCACCTGGGCGTCAAAGGTGCGCCCCGTGTGGCAGAGGTTCTCCCCGTTGCAGAGGATGAAGCCCGGAAGGATCTCCTCCTCCTCAATGCCCTTCAGCCGCAGCTTCAGGTTCTCCCCTGGTCCCGCGTCGTCCGTCTCCACATCGTCCGAGAGCAACGCCAGCACTTCCACCGTGTGCTGCACACGCAAAACGGTCACACTTAGAATTTCACTCACTGATGCAGCACGGTCACTAGCATGTCTCACATGTGTCTAATGTGCTGGTGGCACACCATTCCGCATGTATATTGCCAAAGCGTTCTGCATGTCAACCCCATGCCGTCACTAAAGTGTTTCAGTGGTCACCAGAGGCAGACTGACCAACACAAGATCAATAGAATGTCGCTCAACATTAATGACAATGTCTGTAGGCTACAGTAGGCCACCGTAGGTCTCTGCCTATTTTTTGGGAAAGGGGCAGTATATTGCGAACAAGCTCTGCACGGAAGGCCTATGCAACAAAAACAGAGATCTATTTTCTGCCTGGGGAACATGGACCGGGCAACCACATAGGCTGCAGCACTACTACAGACAGAGACTCCTGTCACCAAGCCTGGCTTTTTATATATTTACATTTTCTCTTATGTGGTATGAAAGAGAGCAAGAGATGTGGCTTAAACCTATGGATCCTGTTGTGTATTTGTATTTGTTCTTATAGACATGCTAAATTAGAGGAGAAATGGCAAAGTTATTCCTTTGATTACAACACAGTGCAGGCCTGATCATTGGTGAAAATGAGTATTAGTTTAACTGTATAATAACCTCACCCTGTTGGGCATCATGAATAGTTGCTGTCCTTTGCTGATTGATCCCGACTCCAGTTTTCCAAGAATAACAGTGCCCATGTCCTGACGTGGCAAAGCAAAGGAAAATAATTCAGGCTAGGACACAAATTCAACAACACGGATTACAGCATGTGAATGATTTAGGTGTGATGTGCTCTCTTTCTCTCTCTACTCACCTTGTATTTATCTACAATTGGTAACCTGACTGGTCCGTCACTTGATCTGTTTAAGTTTGGCAAATTGTCCAGATGTGGAATGAATGGTAACCCTCTGCGAATACACAAAAGCCAACATTTTGGAGGGAAAAAGGTGTTAGTTTCAGAAATGTAACTATGGAGAGTAACAGAGATCTTTTTTCTGTCTTTTGCCAAGTTTCTTTCTCATGTGTTAAGTGAAGACTTTTACTTACGTATACCAGGTGCACATTTCAGCTGGTTCTTTTAGATTGGCTCCCGTCAGTCCAGAGCACGGCATGAAATGAATGTCTTTTTTGGGGTTGAAGCCGACCTTCCTCAGAAATGGCACAAGTTTCTCCTTACATTCTTCGTACCTGAATTAGGTTGACACAAAACCAATAACACAACACACAGTTAAAAATCAGGAAGTTCAGCAATGGGGCACCTAAGTCTCCACCCCTTCCGGGCGGCTTGTGGGGCTGGCAACGGAAAAACTTTTGACTGGGCTGTAATGGACTGATCAAAGCTATTTTCCGACCCACCTCGCATTTCCCCTTCGATCACACATATGCTGTGCCTCAGAATTAATAACAACCAATGGTGTGCTTTTCACTTGGCAAGCGATTTTTGAGTTGTGTGTGTGCAAAAATATGTAATTATTTGGACTACACAACAGACGTCGCATGTCCGACGTGCAGCCACTTAAGCCACGGTGCAGCGGTAGGGTTGGCTGTGCCTCGGTTCACGTCAGATATGCGAGGCGCACGTGTAGTCTCCAACACAGTTTTGCACAAAAGCTAAAATAACGTTTCTTGCGTGCCGAAAATGAGTGGTCTTACGACGCAAATCCAAACCTTTCAAATTCACTGTCATCATATGTGAAATCCGGAGCACATGCCAAACGGGATGAGGATTTAGCTTGACTCGCTCCATTAACTCGCATTCAAAATTTTGCGAGCTCCAGCCCCATAGATCGGAAGTAGAAGGGCGCGACTTAGGTGCCCCATAACAGGACTGCAACAACAACCGAAAGACATAACACTTATGGAGCGTTTTCATGCCGACTGAAAACCAAGGTGGTGCCTGTACCCACACTTAATTAATTTTGAAGCGACTGATGTGCTCATGCCAAAAATCTAAAAGCGTTCCAATAACGGACAGAAACCAAGTAAAACTTTCAGTAATTAACGTCGATTGCTCACTGGTGAGCACTACGGACCCCGGTGTAACTTGTGCAGGAACCACCACCACCATTATGGCAGGCCTGATAACTGCTGAAATGGTACCAACCTCTCCAGGCTCCAGTTAACTGTTGGGTCGTCCATTTTGTTAACCAGAACGATCAGATGTTTGACTCCCGCAGTTTTGGCCAACATGGCATGCTCTCGCGTCTGTCCACCCTTCTCAAAGCCCGTCTCAAACTCGCCTTTCCTGGCGGAGATCACCTGGGGAATGAAACACAGACAACACTTGAACCTGTATAAACTTATTTCACTAACCATCAAAAATAGAAATGTGTAGTAAAACGCCTACAAATGCAAAACAATGGTGCTTTCTTGTTTCATTCATACTCTGCCTCCAAATTTGGCAAGCACCCACACACGCTATAGAACTCCATACTTTTTGATTCCTTTCTATTCAAACAGCTCCCTCTAGTGTAGGATGCCATGCATTACATCTGAGAACACAAAAGAGTCCCAGCCGCCTTTCTTTCTTTCTTTTTTTTTTTTGGTGACGCTGCAGTTTGAGTTAGTTGGGAGGTCCATCCATTCAAGCCAGCTGACTCACCAGCACCGCCAGGTCGGCTTGTGAGGCCCCGCCGATCATGTTGGGGACGAAGCTTTTGTGGCCCGGCGCGTCCAGGATGGTAAAGTGCTTTTTCTCGGTCTCGAAGTATGCACGTCCGACCTCCACAGTCTTGCCTTTGTCTCGCTCCTCCTGGTTTGTGTCGAGAGCCCAAGAGAGATACCTGGCAAAGGGCAGCACAAAATGGTCCAATGACACGATGGAAGGTGCTTCATGTGTTGCTCAAAATCCAATTTAATAACTCAAGTTTGGCCATTAAACAATAGCATTTTCTAAATAGCGGAATTTCTACATTTTATTTTATCCAGTTAGTTCATTATCTTAGTTAAATCTTTTTGCATCTATCCAATCCCGTAAAAATGACCAATATTGAACTAGTTACTGGTGGTCACAGTTATCAGCGCCCTTACAATACTTTTAGTGGCCATACATCTTCCCAAAAGCTTATCACTGCTTTTTTCAATTTTATTTACTTTGGCATATTCATGCAAGATTAAATGCGTGTAATATCTTGAATGAGGAACTCCACTCTACACCCCCATATCTCCCCAAGGAACTGGAGAGGTGTTTGGGGTTTGTAGAGGTGTATTCTGCTTTATTCTTTATAATAATCTCACCAGGTCTCCCTGTTCTTCTCCTTTGCTTCCCTCTCGTATTTCTCTAGGGTTCTCTTCTCCACCATGCCCGTCAAGTACCTGCAAACACACCACACAAGAGACCCCAAGAGAAGAGAAGAGAAGCGAACAGACCACAAGAGAAGAGAAGAGAAGAGAAGAGAAAAGAGAACAGGTGTCAGACAACGCTGTAGCCAGTCAGTCGAATAAAACGTACAAAACAGCCAAGACAACAAGGTCAAAGAGATGAGGGCCAAGCTCAGCGTCACGACTCACATGATTTGACCTCCAATCGTGGACTTGCCAGCATCTGGAAAGCGAGACAGAGGGAGAGGGGGAGATAAGAGAGGGAAGGGAAGGGGAGGGGGGGTAAGTTCACAGCTGATAAAACACCAGTGTAAGGTGACAGGGCCTATGCTAGTCTGGAGAGAAAGCGGTGGGACGCATGCAGCACACTACACTACTAACTTATGCAAGGGTTCCCACTCTAAGTCAGATATGAAATTCCATGACTGGAAAAACTTTACGAGATTCCATATTATTCCATAAAATGCCATGACCCGTGGGAACCCTGTTATGCTCTTCTTTCCCCAGGTCTATTCCAGTGGTGTTCAAAGTGGGGGCCGGGGACCCTTGGGGGGGCCACAGCAGGTTGTCAGGAAAAAAATATATGAAATAAAACTCACAATAAAACAAACAATTTAATAAATTGAATAACTTAAGTAGCCAAAAATAAACTAAAAAATAAGCTCAACAATCCCAGTGGAATCATTTTCTTCTTAACAATGTTTATATACTGAATGTACTGTGCTTTCTTTAGTACTTGAATGGGTTTAGGAATGCACCAACTTCATCGAGTGATCGAAGGTTGCACAGAAAAAATAATGTGGCACGGCTCATGAGGGGGGGCCTTGGCTGGAATCTACGGGTATATGGGCCTTGTCATGGCTAAATTTGGGAACCCCTGGTCTACTCCATCATGTCAACAACACACAGCATCCAAATCAACACTTTACAAAAATGTCACAGTGAGAAAATTAAAAATAATCCAAACAACTTCCCACAAAAGCAAGTGTGCTTCAAAGAAGAAAACAAAAAACAGCCACACCCACAAATTGCCTGGTGTATTTTTGCTCACAAACCGCCCCATGACCTGCACAATTCACATACATCACTAGTGTGCAAAGCAAAGTTGTCATGAACTGAAAACATGTTGTAAACTCTAACTATGAATGTCGTTGAGGGCGAAGCGCCACTGATGGCAAAGGAAAGCCTCACTCATGGCATGTGCACACGCACACGCACGGAGAGCAGGAAAAGAATTCTTATCTTCAAATCTGCCTTAAAACATTTGCCGTTGTCAATTTGTTTAAGCACATGATATTGAGCTGCATGATTGCATGAATTGTGCTATAAGTAAGAAAGTAAGTATGTAAGTCAAATCTTGCAGCCTAGTACAGCAGCTCCTCCACCTCTTCCCAAATTTCCTGGTATTTTAGTTCAGCTATTTTTTTTGTCTGCATTTGTTCTTTTGAGTAAGCTATCAAAAAGCCCTTAATTAATATCCTTCTTCGTTTTCTTGCGGGTCATGGACTGAGCTGCCAAAAGCTCCCATCAGCTATTCACATAGTTATCATCAGTCATCATTTGCTCTTGAGCAACCAACTGACCGACGTGTCCAATGAAGACGACGTTGACGTGCTCCTTCTTGGGGGCGTCTTTGGGGATGGGGGCGGCCTTGTGTGCCGGCGTGGTCTCCTCCTCATCCTCCATGCCCTCGTCCTGCGGCGACTCGTCTGCCGCCTGTGCCGGGCTCTCGTCTATGCCGGAGCCGGAGCCCGATCCGCCTCCCGGCTCCGCTTCGCTGGGCTCCGCACCTTTCTGGTCCCACGTCTCCTCCACCGCCATCTCCGCATCGCCGTTCTCCACGGGGGGCGCTGGAGAACAACAAAATGAAAGTGCGTTTTGTGCCATTAAGTTAATTCTCTTGGAATATATACAGTCCCAGGAAAAAGTTTGTACACCCTTTTAAATTTCTTACATTTCTGTCAAAATTGATCATAAAACATGGTCTGATCTTCCCGGAAATCTCAAAAAGGAACAATCAGAGTCTGCTTTAATTAATTCCACCCAAACATTTACATGTTATCATATTTTTATTGGTCATAAGGCCATAACATTCACAGGAGAGCAGGGCATAAGTAAGTACACCCTTGCATTAAGTAGGTTTTAATCCTCAGTTAGTTGCAATATCATCAACCAGACTTGTCCTGTAGTTGCAGATCAGATTAACAAAACAATCTGTTTGTATCTTGTCTCCCTTTTCTTTAGAGAACTGCCTCTCGTCAGCAAGGTTTGTGCGATGTCTTGAGTGCATAGCTTTCTTGACTTCATGCCTTATAATCTCAATTGCTTTCTGTAAGGGCTTTGACTGGGCTATTTCAGAATGTGTATTTCATTATTATGAAGCCATTCTAAAGTTGATTTGCTTCTAAAGTATGGGTTGTTGTCACATTTCAGGACCCATACTCTTGTGTGCTTCAACTGTGTGACAGACTTCCTCACGTTTTTTCTGTAAAATATCACAATAAACTTGAGTTCATTGTTCCACTGATAATAGCAAACTGTCAAGGGCCTGAGGCAGCAAGGTAGCCGCATATAATGATGCTCCTGCCGCCATACTCAGAAGAGGAGATGTAACCAAGAATAGCTAAAAATGGGATTCATTCTGCCAATCTAAAATGAATGGGGTTTCTGTCCAAAAAAATATTGCTGCACCTTTGAGGTTTGCGAAAAAGCATTTATATGCTTCATAGAATTACTGCAAAATATTCTGTAGACCAACGTTGAAACCAAAGTTGAATTGTTCAGGGGAACACACAATGTCATGTTTGGAGGAGAACTGGAGAACCACACCTTCACCAAAACATCATCTCCACCTTTGAGTATGGTGGCGGGAGCATCATTATATGCGGCTACCTTGCTGCCTCAGGCCCTATTCAGTTTGCTATTATCAGTGGAACAGTGAACTCAGAAGTTTATAAAGATATTTTACAGAAAAAAAGTGAGGTAGTCTGTCACACAGTTGAAGCACACAAGAGGATGGGTGCTGAAATGTGACAACAACCCATACTTTAGAAGCAAATCGACTTTAGAATGGCTTCATAATAATGAAATACACATTCTGGAATAGCCCAGTCAAAGCCCTGACAAAAAACAATTGATATTATATGGCATGAAGTCAAGAAAGCTATGCACTCCAGACATCCCACAAACCTTGCTGACGAGAGGCAGTTTTCTAAAGAAGAGGGAGACCAGATACATCCAGATTGTTTTCTTAATCTGATCTGCAACTACAGGAAACATCTGATTGAGGTTATTGCGACTAACTTAGGGTCAAAACCTATTGAATGCAGGGGTGTACTTACTTATGCCTTGCTGTCCTGTGAATGTTTACATCTTATGGCCAATGAAAATATGAAAACTTTTAAATGTTTGGGTTGAATTAGTTAAAGCAGACTCTGGTTGTTCCTTCTTGTGATTTCCGGGAAGATCAGACCATGTTTTATGACCAATTTTGACAGAAAGGTAAGAAATTTCAAAGGGTGTACAAACTTTTTCCTGGGACTGTACAGTAGTTTCGGAGAAGACAAACACAGACAGGTCTCAACACAGGCCATGAGGGTCGGCTGAACTAGCAGATTTTGGATTGAGAGGTCCACACATACTTTATTTTTAATTTCATGGTGGAATAACGTTTCGACCACTGAGGTCCTCTTCAGCCCTTCAGGCCTCTGAATAAGACCTCAATCGCCAAACCATAATTCTGCCATGGAAGACTAAAAAACAACAACATTTTTTCTGTGTATGGACCTCCAATTCAAAAACCTGAGTCAGCCTTTGCCCTGCTCTTCACCAGGGATGTGACACCAACGTTAAACAGACAAATTTCAGCCTTTAAATTAGCGTTTCTCAACAGGGTCTCCATGGCCAACAAGGGGGTGTTAGGGATGTGTTAGGAAGTGTACCGGTGAGAGAGGATGGGGCGTAGTTGCAATTAGGGGGCATTGTACACAGTGAAGTGTAAGCTTTACAAACTATTAGTAGGTGGTTTAGTTAGCAACCCCTTACTCCAGGCCTTGGAATGCATTGTAGGCAGGATTTACAGCGGCTGGCAAAATAATTACACCCGAATTCGGAACTGGTCGTGAGAAAGCAGATTGACACCGCGTAGTGTAGTGTGTCACATTATGATTTTTATGTATCATGCATGTATGACATTTGATAGAACTGGACACAATGCACACACAGTATGTAGTGTAGTGACACAGCAGCTTTTCTCCACCATGCTGTGTGTCCCCGCCTGACCATTACCAACGCTTTAGGCTTCCTTTAAAACAGCAGCCAAAATGCTGACAGTGAAACGGGCTGTAATCTCCATGCAGAAGGGACTTCAGCTAAATCCTAAGCAGCAGCAGGTACAGCTGATTAGTGCTCCCTCAACAGACGCGTCTGCACAGCAATAACAAAACCATATCAGACCCCGGGCATCATAGCTTATGTTTGCAGAGTACAACTGTTTTGACAGCCAATCCAGTTAAAGAGCAAGGGAGAGAGAGAGAGAGAGAGAGAGAGAGAGAGAGAGAGAGAGAGAGAGCGAGAGAGCAAGAGCGAGAGTGAGAAGGATATAGAGGAGGAGAGAGGCGGGAGAGTGGCAGGGGAGAGGGAAGGAGTAACAGAGGGAGAGAGGCAGAGTCAATCATGTGCTTTCGTGTCAGTCAAACCACAGGCCTCTAAATCACCCACTAACACGCTGTGCACATGGGAGTTCCCACACTTTGCAGGCTAACACATGAAATTGTGCTCCCTGCTCTACTCTGCCTTCACAGCACTGGATCCAGCCATTGCCTTATTGAGCCCTTCTATTAAAGCTACTGCACAGCACGCTGAATTATTAACTCAAGTGTGGGGAGCCCTCTTGGACACCTGTTAATTGGCCGACTGAAGGCCCTGTTAGTCGGGCGAGAGCCAGACTCACAACCGTGGCCTGGCCTCCCCTCTCAAAATGGTCTCATCTTTTTTTGGTAAAGATATTTTTTTGGTATTTTTGATATTTTATATTTTTTGCCTAATTTATGATGGGACAGTGGAGGTGGCGACAGGAAGCGATTGGGGAGAGAGAGACGGGGAAGGGCCGGCAAAGGACCCAGGCTGGGAATCGAACCCGGATCAGCCGCATGGTAGACAAGTGGCCTACCAGCTGGCCACGGCAGGGCCCAAAGTCTCATCTACTGGGGTGGTGAACCATTCCCTGAATCTGAACCTACAAGGCGTGCTGTACAGGTTCTGACAGGCTACACTTGGGTCAAAGTCCACACAATGTGACCTACATAATAGGAAGATATGAACGGGAATTCTCTCTGCGTGTGTCACCATGTGTATACAACATGGTAGTCTATGGAGGGTTGGTGATTTGGACGACCAGAGCAAATTTCAGCAGTTAGAGCCAGAGCCATTATGTGATTGGTCGCTTTGGTAACTTTTGCTGTACCCACATGGTTAGGCTAACACTTAGGGAATTTAAAGGACCATATCAAATTGCAAGAGAATTGAAAGACTGAAGCTTAATGGTCCATAATTCACGGCCACACTGTGGAATTTTACGGAAGGACTAGGTCTCTGGGGCGCTAACCACTTAATGACAAACGGACTCACATTGCCGGCACAATAACTAAGTCATGATGCTGACTGCAAAGGTAACACATTCAACTGCTCAATTTAACATTATATATACAGTGCCCTCCATAATTATTGGCACCCCTGGTTGAGATGTGTTAAAAGCCTTAAAATAAATTCAGTGTTTATTGCAGAAGAATACTGTCACACTGAAAATTTTAGGAAAATGTAGCCTTCAACTCAAATGAATTGTAGGAAAATAAAAAAAATCCCTGACTAAAAAATAATTATTTTTCATTAAATCACCTGTTCCACAATTATTGGCACCCTTAACAATTCCCAGGAAATAAATATAATTGAAGCATTTCTGTCATTTCTACAGTAGTTTACAAAGTTTACCAGAGTATGTAGGAACATTTAATTAGTAATTCATCACTTCCTGTTTCCCTGGGGTATAACTATGACGTGACACCGAGGCCATTTCTCTTATCCACTCTTAAACATGGGAAAGACAAAGGAACACAGCATACAAGTGAGGCAGATGTGCGTCGACCTTCACAGGTCAGGCAGAGGCTACAAGAAGATTGCCACTCAACTGCAGCTGCCCATATCTACTGTGAGAGGAATAATTAAGAAGTTCAAAACAACTGGAACAGTGGTAAACAAGCCTGGACGAGGACCCAAGTTTATTTTGCCACCACGCACAGTGAGGAGGATGGTAAGAGAAATCAAAATATCTCCAAAGCTCACTGTTACAGAATTACAACAAATGGTAGCATCCTGGGGTCACAAAGTCTCCAAATCAACCATCAGGCGCTGTCTACACGCCAACAAGCTGTTTGGGAGGCATGCACGGAGTAAACCTTTCCTCACCCACAATCATAAACGCAAACGTCTGGAGTTCGCCCAGCGGTATTGGGGCTTCAACTGGGACCGTGTGCTTAAGTCAGATGAGACCAAGATTGAGCTTTTTGGCAACAAACACTCTAAGTGGGTCTGGCGTGCCACGAAAGATGCGCATGCTGAAAAGCACCTCATACCCACTGTGAAGTATGGGGGTGGGTCAGTGATGCTGTGGGGCTGTTTCGCTTCCAAAGGCCCTGGGAAGCTTGTTAGGGTGCATGGCATCATGAATGCTTTGAAATACCAGGACATTTTAAATCAAAATCTGTTGCCCTCTGCCAAAAAGCTGAAGATGGGTCGTCACTGGGTCTTTCAGCAAGACAATGACCCTAAACATATGGCCATATCTACACAGAAATGGTTAACCAGACACAAAATCAAGCTCCTCCCATGGCCATCTCAGTCCCCAGACCTCAACCCCATTGAGAACCTGTGGGGTGAGATGAAGAGGAGAGTACAGAGGAGAGGACCCAGGTCTCTGGATGATTTAGAGAGATTCTGCAAAGAGGAATGGCTGAAGATCCCTCTTTCTGTCTTTTCCCATCTTGTGAAACATTATAGGAGAAGATTAGGTGCTGTTTTGTTGGCAAAAGGGGGTTGTACAAAATATTAACAACAGGGGTGCTAATAATTGTGACACACATTATTTGATGTCAAATAATTATTTCTTTATGTGGGATTTTTTCCCCACTGAATAAATGCACTTGTATTGAAGGTTGGATTTTTCTCTTTTTTTCCATTAAGGTCCCATATTATTTAGAGAAAAATAATAATAATTGGAAGCTAAAAAAACACATCTCAACCAGGGGTGCCAATAATAATGGAGGGCACTGTATATATATATATAAATTACATTTAATATTATTTTGGCACAACACTTATGTTTATTGAAAAAAGTTCATTAAACACGGCACACTGTATACTGTTCTTTTTTTTCTCTTTATTTTTTTTAAGCGAACCATGTGTTTCGCCTAGTGCGTCTTCAGGTTCGCTCTTGCGAAGTTTTCCTGCCTTACACCTGCACCTGGACAACTGAAAGGTTGTGCACAAGGACTTCTGTGCTGTTATGTTTATATCTTAGCTAATTTACATTCTGTGTTGCGTATTTTGGCGTAGACAACCAGCAATCCACACCATGATGTTGCTTGCAAAGCACCAAACCGTGTTTTGTGTTAGAGCTATGACTACATACTACAGATTGTTTGAAAGGCAAAACTCAAAGCTCTCAGACTGTTTGTATGTTCCTTGGTTCAATAATGATGGAAAACTATAACATGGCTACAGTTCAGTTGGGATTCTATGCATCATCCCTCAGCTTGCAGGTGCATCACAGTGGGACAAACATCACCTCAAAGTAGAGGCTGGAGCATACTGCGGCTTAGTTTTTAAGTTTTATGTGCGAACACCCGACTAACGTTTTGGTGTTGCTATTCTTTAGAAGGTGTACACCGAAACGTTAGTCTGGTGTTTGAACATAATAAAAACTTTAAAACTAAGCTGCGGTGTGCTCCAGCCTCTACTTTGAACTAAAATATGGCTAATTTTAACATAATTTATGTTTGTTAGATCACTAAAAATTGTGACGTCCCTTGAATTTTTGATCGCCATCTACTGCAAGTCAGTTCTATTCGTCAGAGTAAGAGTTCCCATCACCACACATATTCTATGTTGGAGTGTCTTGTTTCCTAACATTGAAAAAAAAGGGAGTAAAAAAAGGAACTTTCTATTTTCGGCATTGAATGCATCAAGTACACAAAGCATATCTAATCCACAAACACATAAAATAAGAGTGACTGTATGTGTATTTTTCCGAGAGGCCAAGGAAAAAGCCCCTTAAGCTTAAATCAAACTGAAGTTGAGGGTAACGGATTAGTAAGGTAGATTCCACAGCAGTTTGCAACAAACCAGTTATTGGAATTTGTAGTACTACTCGTTTTGATTATCATCACACATCGACACATCCCATTTTGAAAAGTGACAAAGAATTTTTTTTTTTTTTTTAAAGATTTTATAGTACCACAACACCCGCCAAATGTATTCATTGACACTTAGCAGGCATCAAAGCACAGCAGTAAGAAGAGACTGTGGAGTTCCAAATGTCAGCTCACAGCACTGTAGCTCCTCATGGGGCTCTGATGTGATGTAACACACCAATCTGGACCCCGTTTCTCAAAAGCATCGTTGCTAACCAGCTAGCAACTTAGTAAGTTGCCAATGGGAAAATGCATTGCAACTAAGTAAGTTGTTAACTTAGTTAGCAACAACACTGTCCAGAAACGTACCCCTGTAGTCCAGTGCCACTAAAACAAGCAGCCGAGGCCCTGCTGTGGCCAACCGGTAGGGCGCTCGCCTGCCATGCGGCTGACCCGGGTTCGATTCCCGGCTTGGGTCCTTTGCCGACCCCTCCCAGTCTCTCTCCCAATTCACTTCCTGTCCACCTCTCACTCTGTCCCATCAAATTAAGTAGAAAAAGACCAACAAAAAAAACCTTTAAAACATTTTTTTGAAACAAGCAGCCGGTCCTAAACATGTGTTGTTGGGGCTTGCACCTAGCCTGGTCCTGACCATCCCATAATACTACCATTTCATTTCGTATTTATGGTCTGGCATTTGTTTGCTCTGAAGCGATTGTAGAAAGCAGGAAGTTTGCACTCAGTTATAGTTTGAAATTATTGGACACCTCTCACCCAATCGCTGGCAGTTACTCAACAACAACATAGCGCAGACCAATGGCTCTGGCGCAGATGTGTACGTCATTGTCACGAGCGTTCTCCCCCTTTCGTCCCCACGTGGGGGGCGTATTCGATTATTGGCTGTTTTCTGGGGGGGCGTTGCAATCAAAATTCTACTGCTGCAAGCACTCCACAGAGAAGCACGGCCAGACTACAGTAGTGGAGCCAATCCTTTGGCGGAAGTACGTAGGATGGCTCGCGAGGCTAGCTTGCACCATTGTGTGTACCAAGACCGGAGTAAGAAGACAAAAACTCACCGTCTTCTTAAGGGTGATTTATGCCTCGAGACCAACTTCCCTGCGTCGTGATGCAGTGAGCCGCGCAGTTAACGGAGTGAAGCCCGCCCCGCCCCCCCATCATGCAGGTACTCTGGGGCACCTCCCCAAAATTGTGACTCAACGCAGTGAATGATGCAGACGACAACGGAGTGAAGGGCAGGAAGGAGAGAAAATCTGTCTCTGATTGGTCCTGCCGACCAGCCTGCTATGCCTCTTTCCTCGAGAACAAGCTACTTCCTTGTTCTAACCTTCGTCGGGCTACGGACTGTGAGCAAAGAGGTTGGATATTTATAAAGAGGAATCGAAACACGCCCACTCAATGCAAAAGCGTGTGCTCAAAATTCGGTCTCCTAAGGGGGCGTTGACCCTCCGTCTTCTTCTCTTTTTGTGGTTTTTGCACAAGACGTGCGCTACTGTCGAGGAAACATTCCGCTTCGTGCGACCTATCCTCGACAAATGAGCCACTTCTTTGTTTCAAAACTAACGCGGTGGCTGCCAGTGCGATCAAAAATGCACGTGACATAAAGAAGATTAATGTTTCAATTTCATTGTCGTCGAGTCTGTGAAGCTAAAAAACAACCGACACGTCACAGTTTACTCTTTGTATTGAAGGCAGTTTGAACAATCATCTCGCTGCCCCTACCGTCGCGACGGAAACGGATAGCGTAGCTAGAATGGAGCTATAAATTAAAATTCACTGCGTTGACTCACTCCGTTGAGGCTCTAAATAGAGCATAACCCACCCTTTATGCTGGCAGAAGGAAAAGACGTGTTGCACTCTGGTACTTACCTACAGGTTCTGTGACCTCCATGCTGGCAACTGTATCACCACCTGCAGACACACAAAAAACTAATCAATGTTTGCTGAATCTTCAGGAACAAGGCACTTGATCAGCAAAACAAAAATGCATTACAAAAAAAACCAAAAAGATAATGCATCTACTCTCAAGACGTGACACAATATGGGGCAGTTTGGAAGATAGTCAGTTTGATTAAACCGACTAATCTCTGACAAACAATGTTACTTTTATATTACTTGCGTGCTCCACACACAAACAGTCACAGCAAGCAGTCGTCCTTACATGTACACACACGTAAATTATGCACACCCGGGTGAGTACTGACACACTGCCCCACAATTTTCAAGACGCGGTGGCAGAGCTCTAGCCTGCTTGCCAGCCAAGTAGACAAGACGAAACGCAATACGCCAACCAAAGACAATGTCAGACAAGATGGCTAGACACCCAGAGGCACATTCTGGTTAAATAGCTTTACTGCACATCTCATTGAGTCATTTCAGTTTACTTATTTAGCCAGAGCAAATCACAAGACACTACAGATGTGTGAGGCTAGGCAAGTGAGGTAATTCATGAAGAGCAGTAAATGTATCATCAAAACACACTGAACTTTCCCAAAGAAATTCTGTTAGTCAAGGTGAGTGGGGTGGTTAACTGGTATCAGAGGTACGCGACCATAATGATCAGAGAAGCTATACTGTGCGGCAGCATATGAAATTACGATATGAAACACCTCAAACGTCAACCTATTACAAATTCGTCTAAAGCAACTTTAGAATTTACATGAACAATATAAAGTGGTAGGCATTTCATTTCAAGGTGAGCCTTAACTTAAACCCTTGTTTTATGGATGAGTGAACTACATTTTAAACCCAGGGCAAATACAAGGGGTCAGTACACATCAGGCACACAGGCCTGAGGGGGCCAATGGAGGCAAAACGCTATGTTGGACCCTGCCACACACAGCCAGTCACTTATAAACAAACAAGCATGCGGATTAACCAACCAGGTACGCTTGACATGCCAGAGATGTGGATGTTGTTAGTCTGCTGTTTACAGAAAACACTCGGGTGTTGCTTCAGGCCAGACATCATCTTCCAGACAATACAACAAGACAAACTCTCACATTCCATCCTTCTGAAACTTCTCATTTAATCCCAGGGGGGAAATTGTAATATGCCATTGCTTCAGAAATACTGTTGCTGTTAGATCGTCTCTGATTGCTCTCATCTCACATAGATCTATTGTAACCATCCAGTGAACAAAAGAGATGTCTTAGTTAAGCAACTACTTGCAGTTCATACTCTGGATATTCGAAAGCAGTGTCTACAGTGTCCACAACAACATCAGCTGTTTTTAAAGCACGTCACCCATCAACATCACAGTGACCCTCTGATGAAGACGGAAGTAACACCGTCGAAACATGTCAGGTAAAAGATAAAAACTTTTACATGTCTTAAGGCAAAAGAAACCACTAAGTGTTTAAGTTAAACAGTTAGACATAATGAACTTAATTCATATGATAGTGTCTACAGTGTGTTTTACTGTACCAGGTACTGATGGATTTTTGTCAATAAATCTATACTTAGTTGGGATCAAATCCCCAGGTCCAGTTATGATGACTTTGGGATGCAAACAGTCAGTCAGTGACATTGGCATTGTGAATACTGCAATTGACTTACAGTCAGTTACACAGTTAATTGTGAGTCAATATGTTAGTCAATCAGGTGGACTTCAAGCAAGTCTTTCTGTCATTTTTACAATCCACAGAACACTCATTTTAGGAAACCCACACCGGTCAAACAGCTTTCAAGACATTCAATTGCAGCCAGGTAGCCTATCAGATCAACATCATGCTGACCACGTCAACAACGCAGACTCAAACTTAAGTTACATTTCCATGCTCGCTCGCATTCAAGAAATAGCTTTATGTTGCCTTGCCAAACCACATCGCATAGAAACAACTGTCACATGACTTTCAACTAGCAGGACATACTTGCTGCTAACGTGTACAGCTCGCCGGTGATGTCTCATACCAAGTTAGCACCTACCATCTTCCCTCCTGGCGGTCGATTTCCACTTCTAAGTTAGGTAGACTACTGGCCAGCTAGCACAGAAGTTACACGTCATTTATTTACCACATGGAATAACAGTGGCGAATATGACACTCACAGTTGCCACTTATAACGTTCAGGTCCACATGGAATAAGACGCTACGCCTCATAACTTACAACACTGAAAATCATACACTTTAAAATGTTAGCAGGCTAGTTAACAACTATTAGCTATGTTAGCTAGTAACGTTTCCGTTTAACGACCATGATGCAAGTAGGCTAGCCATGGCTACACTAGCTTACACAGGCTCATAAGTAGCAAGTAGTGCTACAGAGTCAGACCAAAAACCTGAAGCTGTATGCCGACTTAAATGCTAGCAAGCTAGTGCTAGCTAGCTGACTGGCTACGTGCTAAGGAAAGCACTAAATCACATAACGTGACCGCGAACTTACCACCAGAGTCAACATTGTCCGAGGGCCCTTTCTGAGCGAAGGACGGAACAAATTCTGCCGCATTAATATTCGGGACAAACGGCTTGGCGTTCACGTTAAGGGCAGTGAAGCCCGACAGTTGCTGGTCGACGGGGGCCTCGCCATCGTCCTCCTGCTCCCAAGAATCTGGGGCTGTGTCTCTCGGGTCCATCGTGGGTATGTGAAATTTTCACTGTACTTGAGTATAGACTAACGTCGGCTACGCAGTTACTTTTGTGTCCACCCCTTAACCGGTGTCACCCCTGAAAACGGCAAAACTTTCCCTCCTGTGTCTGCAGTGGGGTTCCGTTTTTCGTAGGATAAACCAGCCGGTTTCTCTCGACGAGGGGCGAGAGAAAGAGAGATTCGAGTCAGCACTCAACGCGAGTCCTCGTGTGTGCTGATGACTCTCCCCGACCAAAGGGAGCGACATCCAAAGGGCATTGTGGGTATTGTTGTCCTAGTGCTCTAGGCACTGCCGATGATCTAAAGTTACAACGCCATTCCGAAAACTACATTTCCATAGATAGACATGACCCCTCGCATGTAGTCATACCTGACCCCTTTTAACTGCACATTCAACACATGAAGAGCCCCGCGAGAAACGTTTAGACATGGCCCCTAGCCAATACATCTATCCAGGGTGCAGTTTCATGCATTCTACAATCTTGAAAAGCCCATCCTTTCACCCTTACTGACCTGAGGGAGATTTAAGTTGCATATGAAGTCACAGCGGAGGCAAGAACATTCCTTTGCAGCCCCCTCCCCCTTACTTATTTCCACAGTATCACACTGTAGGCCTACCAAACAGGGGGCCCCAAACAGGGCCACCAACTCCATAGTCATCACAGAGTCAGATAGAAATGTTTAAAATATCATGATAGTGATTTTTTTTTTTTTTAATTTAAGACTAAGCTTGATTTTTTTTGGCTGTCGTACAACTTAACAAATTTGTAGTCAGTCTAATTGACACTCGGAGACAGCTAGGAAGAAACATACCCATAGAGGTCAGGTGTTATCTGCATTTTAATACATTGGATTGGACAATGTTTTATTCAAATCAACAGTAGGCATATTCTGAGGTGGATCAGCAGGTGTTGGTAGGTACAGGTTTTATACAGTAGCTCAAAGCAAAAGATAGACAATCAAATGATTTTTTTTTTACATAATATTACTACACATTATGCAAGGATACTCCTCAGATAAAAAAAACGTATTATGTATTATAAAAACAAAGCCCCCAGTATTCAAGTAATTTAAGCATTTATCCTTCTACAGGCAAACCCAAGTTATTTATTGCACCAGAGATCAATGTATAACATATATATATATATTTTAAAAAGATACAGGTTATGTAACATAAACAAAATGCACTTGGTGGCAACACAATTAACAACATACAGAAGTATGTGAGAATTGAAACAACAAGCAGTCAGAAGTATATATTAAAATCAACTAACTAATTTCCAACAACGAAAGTCATAACCGTAAAGAAAAGAATGTCGCATGGACAACATAAAATAAACATTAGCACAAGCTATTCAGGGGGTCATTTTCATCAAACAGATAAAAAAATTAACACATACAGTGCGTGACGAAATAAAGATTTGAATCAATGGAGCATGAACCAGTCTCCAGAATTGAATTCCGTTGGTCTTCTACACAGACTCTCACTCACTCAAACATGGCATCCAAACACACATCATTAGAAAAATACACTGATACAATTTGACTTCACAGTGAGTGCTGCTGTATCACAATCACAAGTTTGTGTAAAACACGAGTGTTGACTGGATGCTATTAATAAATAACATCCTACATGGACGCCTAATATTTCACAACAAAAAGTTGTGTATTATTCATGTTTTTTCCTGAATTTAGCAGTTTTTTTTAATATAACAATAAATAAATAATTAAATCATCCTGATTAAATTAAGACATTCTGTACAAACTAGTGCAATAAGGCTATTTTCTCTTTCTTGGTTTTTAAAAATATCTGCATTAGTCTGGGTGCATTAGTCTCTTCAGCACTGTATTTCAGGTACAGTAAAACCTATGCAGTGTTTTAGAGTACACAGTAGAAATATGAAAAAATGCAAACAAGTCTTTGATTATGAAGGTAGGCAAGGCCACAACAGCCCTTTTTTTTGGTTATGTCTGCAATGGGCGTGTGAATCAATGTGTTTGTGTGCGTGCTATAACAGAAAATCCTCAGGCACCTGAGATGAAAGAACGGAAGTAGGCAGGTATGGGCTGCATGGGTAAGATGGCAAGGGCAGTGCCCCTCTCAAAAGTAACATACACTAAGTCTATGGCATTGTTACATCACTGTGTCCTGTCTATTATCACGTTTTTAAAAATCTAAATTGTGTCCCTCTAAGATAAGACCACACTGTTGGCCTGCATGGCAATGTCAATATATGACTATGTGTTTACAATATTTACAGTGCATTACTGAAATCTTATATCTGGTCATTTAGTTTTGTTTGCATATCAGCGTGAATGAGACGAGTTGATGTCAGTTTGGCTCCAGGTAATATTAAAGGTGATGATCTACGTCTACACTTTTTTTTCTACTACTTTTCCAGTTATGGATCCACAGACAGTGTTTCTCTTCCAGTTTGTAAAGGTTCTTTTTTATCTGATGCCATCAGCCTCCTCTGACTCCTGCCCGTCAGGTTGGCGCTGGTCTTCGGGAGGAGGGGCGTCAGGAGAGGCGGGGTCAGTGTTAGCAGGGTCAGGAGAGGCGGGGTCAGTGTTAGCAGGGTCAGGAGAGGCGGGGTCAGTGTTAGCAAGGTCAGAAGAGGCGGGGTCAGTATTAGCAGGGTTAGGAGAGGCGGGGTCAGGAGAAGCGGGTTCCGGAGAGGCAGGTTCTTCCTGGGCCGGTTCCTCTGCCACCTGCTCCTCTGAGGCGGGGGGCAATGGGGTGGCTTCTCGAAGCGCCTCCTCCACCTGGCCCACCGAGCTCGTTTCACTGTACGTATCCGAGCCAGCTGCTGATCGCCTGAACAGCTTTTGTCCTGTTGTTAAATGGAGAAAAAAAACAGAGAGAGTTGACAAAATGTTCTTGTGAAAACAATGTTAACGTATGGTAATCTATTTGTATGGGTGACTACAATGTCCCTTAAGCTGAGAACATTACCCATCCAGCAAAGCACGCTATTTGTCCCAAAGCCAAGATTTTATTTAAGTTATATTTTGGTGTTGAAACCTAAGCACATTCTTGTAATTGTTCATTCAGTGAGTGCAGTTATTCAACAGAGCATACAGGCACAATACATATACAATTGGTCTTAACCCATTTTAGCCTAAGCCCTTTTTGGGAAAAGGTGCCCTCTCCGGCTCTCCCTATTAAAACCTAAATATCTCAGCCTTTGAAGCACATAAAAACAAGAAATAAGTTGCATTTAAACCTTCATTTTGCACTAGAATGTGTTCATTCAGCTCTAACATACCCACATTTGTAATAAAACAGCTAAAATATCAAAAACCTGAATGCAGCGTATATGTTGCTCCAGGACACAATGGGTTAAGGTAGAAATATGGTATAACAAGTAGGCTGTCGCCACCTAGTGCCACTCAATTTCATTTCACTATAGGTTATGCATCAGAGCTATTAGTCGACCATTCACATTTCCAGGAAGTGTTATTATTTTTGTAAAGATTTTTTTTGGTCTTTTTGAGTTTATCGGCGATAGGAAGGAAGGAGAGGCAGACAGGAAGCGAATTGGGAGAGAGATGGGGAAGGGTTAGCAAAGGACCCAGGCCGGACTCGAACCTAAGTCGCCGGTGTAGCAGCCCAGTGCCCTAACATTAGAGTCAGGGGTCGGGCCCAAGAACTGTTATTTGTAGACAATTTGTGGTAGGCTCAGCAAGTAGAATTCGTAAAGCTGCATTTTCCACAAAGTCAATGAAACCAGCTGACACAGCAGACCAATGATATAATATTAGATTGAAATAATCCTAGCTTGGCCCTGCCGTGGCCATCCGGTAGGGCACTCGCCTGCCATGCGGCTGACTTCGGTTCCATTCCCGGCCCGGGTCCTTCGCCGACCCCTCCCCATCTCCCTCCTCCCTCTCCCACTCATTTCCTGTCCTACTCTTCAACCCCCCCCCCCCCACCAAAGAAATAATCTTAACTTGCATGAAAGAACAAACAAAAATTCTTCCACCCATTTCATTTTGGAAGGCAATCTTAAACTATTATGAACTATTCATAGCTACACAATATATAAAGAGATGGGCTTTACCTGGAAAGCGTCTGGAGGCAGAGGTGGGGGTGTCTGGTGAGCCCGCTTTGCCCGCCTGAGCTTTCTGTGAGTAAGCGGTTTCTGAGGTGTCCAAGGAACCTTTGGAAGCAGAACAATATCAGTGTCAATGTCAGAAATGTCAGCATGCTCATGTTATCAAGACGCTACAATCATATAGACTCTGAACAGAGCGTAACAGACGTAAGCTACTCGGTTACAGTGGCCTCGTTTATATGGGACGTTCAATTCTGAATTAACTCAATTTCATTCCGCTTTGAAAACAGCATGTAAACGCTAAAACTTTATTCCAAACAAATTGGGTGGTTTATTCCGTGCCGAACAACTTTATTCCTGTATCATGTACGCTTAATTCCACTTTAAAAACAATTCCGGTGGAATGATCACATCAGGTGGACTGACGCCTATTCCATTTCTGTGGATGAATACTGTAAGTCTATTTCAGAATGAATCAAGCAAGTTCCATCTTGAAGCAAAGCCGGTATACACAAATACTGATTTCAGACAGAAAACCATAGAAAACATTGGCGTGTATGTTTATGCATTCGTTACTGGATTACAACGTATGCCTGCTTCGAATGCATTGAATCAAACTGAAAGGTGTCTGATGACGTTATGAGAAAAAGGCCAATGCTTGCTCAACAGTACCTGAAACTAGGCTGAAGGTCTGTCCTTTGATGGATGACTGGGAGGGCGAGAACCAGTTGAACATGGAGCCAACCAGGGGAATCTGCCGCAGCACCCCCTATAGGTGAGGAGAGGAAGGGGGGGCGTTGGAGGAGGGAAGGATTTGTCCGTTTTTTGGTCCGTTAGACAGTTCGGGAGGAGGCACAAAACAATTGAAAATTCAAGCCCACACAATAATGTAATGTAATATGATCTTTCTGTTGAACACACACACACACGAACACACACACACGAACACACACGCACACAATGAACGATCGCACATGCACACGTCACATACTGTACAAACACGGTCACTCACACACATGCATGCATGCATGCACGCACACGCACCTCTTCCATGAGTTTTGCTTCGTTGGCTTTCTGCAGTTGTAGCTCGGCCTCCAATATGCCTTTTCGCACCACCTCCGTCATGTTCTCTAGCAACTGGAGAACACACATCAAAATCACAAATATCAGGTTACTGGTTTTGTCAAAACTTGTCAAGGTTTTCCTTTGGTAGGATTGCTGTTGTACAGTAGATGCTGAATGAGGGAAAGCCCCTAAAAAGTCATTCTGTGCTGGTTGACAGTGTGTGTGAAAGAGTACAGAAGGATCAGGAAAGGACTGGAGCAAGAAGTTTGATTTGTACCCTCCATGTCAGGACTTGGACAATCAGGACAATCATTTTGGCCGAAGGGCCACATTGGGTGAAGAATATTGGCCCAAGGGCCAGATATCGCGGGCAACTTGCCCCGTGTCAATAATAAGAATTACTGTACCGTGACATAACTTGTCAGCTTTGCCATTCCAGCACATAATAGGCCTATGGAAAGGTGTTTAAATGTAGCCCATGTACAGTACTTGGTTAACTTTAAGTTCACAAGACCCCTGTTTTAGGTAGTCATTTGAAGAATGTTGAGTGACTATGAAAAGTTGTCTGTCTTGTAAAGGCTCTGCGGGCCACATGAAATGGCTCCACGGGCCGCATGTGGCCCCCTGACCTGAGTTTGCCCACCTCTGCTCTATGACTACTGCATGAACTACTACAACTATAGTCTTAGTATAGAACAGGGGTATTCAATTAAATTTCAAAGAGGGACGGTTTTTCAAATTCCTTCCAGTAAAGGGGCCGAACTATACGTACAGTTGAGGACGATATTATTAGCCCCCCTCCTGAAATTAGAC
Source organism: Engraulis encrasicolus (assembly GCF_034702125.1). Taxonomy (NCBI): domain Eukaryota; kingdom Metazoa; phylum Chordata; class Actinopteri; order Clupeiformes; family Engraulidae; genus Engraulis; species Engraulis encrasicolus. The sequence goes on along the minus strand of NC_085858.1, from coordinate 33,036,034 downwards.
ATATCTCTTCATTGATCATTGAGAATGATCATTATTAATAAATGTGTGTTATTCTGGAAACAAATACACCATGGAGATAGTATCCAATAAGTTAAATTTGGACTTTTCCATTTTCACAATGAGTTTAAACAAAAAAGTGTAAAAATGGCAAGGACAAAATTATTAGCCCCCTTATCATTAATATTCAAAACAGTGCCATTTATTAACAAAAATTGACACCAGGCACTATGATTAGTTGTTAACTATGTTGGCACATGTCCTACCAGGGATTTTGGGCCATTTTTTTCATCGCAAATAGTTAAGCTGGTCCAAATGGCATGGATGTTGAGGATGGACATTCATTTTCAGCACTCTTCAAATACTATCTAAAGGATTGAGGTCTGAACCACTCCATGACCATGGTTTTAGTATCCTTGAAGAAAATTTGAACTATTTTGGATGCAAGTTTTGGGTTATTATCTTATTGAAAAATCCAGTGAAGATCTTAGCTGCCTCTATGAGCATATTTTTGCAAGGTCACTTTCCACATTCTATCATTATTTTCAGTTTTTATGGTGCCGTACACCCAAACAAGGTTTCCTGTGGCTGAGGCTGCCACAGAATGATGCATCCACCACCATGTTTAATTGTGGAAACCATCTTATAACGATTCAAGGCCTATCCCTTTCTTCACCTGACAGAAGCAGAATTCATGCATCAAAGCAGGTGCAATTGAATATCATCAGATGAAAGCAGAGATGTTCAAAACTCATTTTTGACTTTCAAATGTTCACAGGCAAAGCTCAATAACACTCTGATATGCACTGCCGTTAGTAAAGGGGTTTTTTCTGTGATGATGGCCCCAAAGCCCAATATGATGACAAGCCCTAACAACTGTCTTTCTTGGTGGGGGAAAAAACTCCAGGTGAGGCCAGGTCAATAACAATCATCTAGGCAGGTGTCCAATGCTTCTTTGGTCTAATGAGGCCAAGCAGTTTCCACAGTTACACACAGTGGTGGGGGCATCAAGTTTAGTCTGTTATTCAGCCTCAGACACAGGGAGTCTGGGTCTGAATCTGGATTGCTGGGTCTTCCAACAACATTGTAACCCAAAGCATACATTTAGATTAGTTCAGAGGTTCTTCAAGGACACTAAAACCATGATATTGGAATCACCCGCTCATAGTCCAGTCCTCAATCCCACTGAGAGTCTGTGGTTAATGTCTATGCTCAGCATCCATGCGATTTGGACCAGCTAGAACACTTTGCAGTGAAGAAATGGGCCAAAAATCCCTAGTGGGCTATGTGCCAACCTAGGTAGCAACTTATCAGGGCCTGTTGTCAGTTTTGGTTCATAAATGGCGCCATATTGACTATTGATGATAGGGGGGCTAATAATTTTGTCCTTGTCATTTTTACCCTTTTTTGTTTAAACTCATCGTAACAATAGACAAATCCAAATTCAACTCATTGAATATTATCTCCATCAGTGTATTTGTTATCAGAATAACAGAAACGGTTAATAATGGTCATTCTTACTGAGAAATCAAGAGAAATGTCTAATTTCAGGAGGGGGGCTAATAATATCGTCCTCAACTGTATGTATTCTGATTGTCGACTGTCAATGAAAGAAATATGGGAGGCTGCATTGAAGTGGGGGGTCTGGGGGTCCTCCCCCACAAAGTTTTGCATTTCTTAGATGTAATTTCCTGCATTTTTACGTCCCGTGTCCCGTTTTAGCTTGATACAGAACTCGTACTTTTATATCTAAATTCCCGAAAAACGATTCTGTATTTTAAGGGACATGTTGGGGGGGGCCAGAACCTTGCTTTCCAAGGGCCGCATCTGGCCCCAGGGCCGCCATTTGAATAGGCCTGGTGTAGAACATTACCTTCCCACTTTCTTCAAGGTCCTTTCCAGAGGAAGCAATGATCTCCGCCAGCTCTGTGACATCCAGATCCTCTGTGGCCAGTCCCAAATATATACAGTTCTTCTCTGTGCCAAACTCAGGACCTGAGCAGTGACAGAAAAGGAGGATTGCTTACCAAGTGTCAAAGAACACTGATTCCAGATGATGAAAACATGTTTACACAGACACGGGTATTTAGCAGGCACACCTGCCAACTGAAAGACAATTAAGACCTCTTGTGTGCCTTGATTACACATAAAAAAAGTTTATTAAAAGCAGATTTTTGTATAAAAAGGAGACAAACCGCACACTTCAGGTATTTTTTGTGTGCAAAGAAGCTTTACTTGACTTGCAAGCTTTCCGTCCTTAGACCTTCATCAAGTAAAGCTTCTTTGCACAAAAAAATACCTGAAGTGTGCGGATTGTCTCCTTTTTATACAGAAATTTCTACTGAATCCTGCACCTTCTAAACAGATGAGAGGTGGCCTATCACAACTAAAAGCAGATTTTTAAAAATCTGTTCACTTGTTTTGATCTCGATTCACCATTGTGACAGGCATGTTATACAAAATATGAATTTTAGGGAGCTACAACCGTGTACATGTAAACAAAAGGCCCAAAGCAACGTGTTTACAAAAATAGTAGTAAGTAGTAAAGAAGTAAGTGTAAACAGGGTCTAAATGTATAGCATTGGATGCTATTGTATCAAGTGGTCAGTCCAGTAACATGTATAATGCCGTGAACATTTACCAGTAGAAAAGCACATGTCTGAATCCAGTTCCATCAGTTTCTTCAACAGGTCTCCATTGATCTTCTCCACATCTCGTTGCCTCTTTTCATCGTCATCTTGTTCACACCTAGGCTCGTACCTGGGCATTTATAGACCATACACAGGTTTATTACAAAACCTCTCATTAGTTAAAACAGCATTTATTTCATTGAATTGGCAGTAATACATGTTTACTGGTATTGCAAAATTCCCCTTTGTGAGATTCAATGCCAGGCTAGGCAGTTCCAAATGTGTCTGCTGAGATGCCTGCTTGAAAATCTACGATGTTTGGGCCTTGAACATTTTTCATCCCAGCAGTTGGTAAACATGTCTACTAAAATTTGTGAGGGCAAATGTGATTTGCAGTGTCCCCCAGGTCATCAGCCCAGATCTGCAGTCCAGGTTTTTGTGTTGTTTTCAACCCCTAGACTGCAGATGTGGTCAGGCAAGTCTTTGATCGCCTATACACCATGTAACTGTGGTTGCAGATAGTGCCTTTTCTAAAATGATGATGAAATAACTCTGCACTGAATCAGTTGTGATAAGTGACATAACTGACTGATTCCCTCTGTAGTAACTTCAGTATTTCTATATTGCATGTCTGTATGTGACGACTTTTGTACTAATATTGCAACATACAGTATGTATTTTTACAGAACCCAACCCATCATGTACGTAGGTGTGGCCGCAGATAGTGCTGTTACTGAATCAGCCAGTTTGCTGTGATAACCTGAGGCGGACTTTCCATTAGACAAACCTAGGCAATTGCCTAGGGCCCAGATCAAATCTGACCTCCAAAGGGGCCCCAACTGTAAACACGTAAAAAAATAGGCTTGATCTTAATTTGTCATTTACGTTTAAGTAATTAAAGATATGAGTTACTATATGAGGCATAACACTAAAATAGCACCAGAACACAGAATTTTGTGTCTGTATAATGAATTCTGAGGCCCCCATGTTTATATTTCGCCTAGGGCCCCAAAATGGCTAGATCCGCACCTGGTGATAACGAGTTATAACACTAGGGGTGCAACTCACAGACAAGGCACATCTCTTTCAGCCTTCAAGAATCAAGTAAAAACTCTTCTCTTTCGTGACTATCTACTACACTAATGCTTGAACTGTATATGTGTGTGTGTGTTTGTACTCTACTTAATCGTGTGCCAATGTACCTTTAAAATAAATAAATAAATAAAAATAAAATAACCCTACTTAGCATCTGCACTAGTTGTTCTGTATATTTCCAGTGCAATTTGTTTCTACTAGTGACGTTGGCTATGATCATGTCCTCGACTAAGTCGCTTTGGTTTAAAAAGCGTCTGCCGAATGCAATGTAATGTCATGTAATAATGAAATAATGTAATGCAACTCAAACTAGTTCCTCCTGTCCTTTCTTGTTGCTTGTGGGCTCTTGCCTTGGTGTTTCGGGGGCACTTCCACATTCAAGTTCAAGTTCAAGTGCACTTTATAGTCCAAAAATCGATTTAACAAGGTTATCACAGTAGTTTGAAATTGTGTTTGACCAGTTTCCAATGTGCAGTTAAACTAAACGTATAGATAGGACATTGTCATTCAATGTCCTGATTCAATGTCCCGATTGCAAATGAGATTATGCCCTTTGAATTTTTGTGAGATGTTGAATAAACTTCGATTATGAATTACGTCGAGGAAAGGATGGCAGGAATTAGTTTGAGTTACACCCTTCAACTAGTACTGCATATACAGTTTAATGTACTGACTGCTGCCCCTCATGACCTTCCATGACCCTTGACCTTTTGACCTCCTCTTCTTACCTTATGGCTCCCAGGCCAGGCCAGCTGAGGTCGTCGATGTATGTGAGGGCGGTGTGCTGGTAGATCTCCTCCCTGAAGTCCTGCCTGTAGCGCACCGTGCTACTCAGTAGAGGCACCATGTCATTCAGCTTCTCCACAAGTGCCGTGATGTCACACTCCTGTGTCCCAAGCACTGGGGAGGTCAATAGAAAGCCATTATTACGGCCATTATGTACTACAGTAGTACACTTGATAAGGTTTAAAGCATCTCTTTAGAAGTGAACACCATGCAATGTTTAAAATAAAGTATAAATGATGTACCAAAGTATAAATAATGTACTACTGCAGACTACCAGACAGGATAACAGAGATGATATTCATAGCAGTTTTATGAGAAAAGTTGTGCTACTTTAATAATAACAATAATTATGACATGCTATTTTTTTTAGTCTGAGAACTTAAATGACCTCCCTAAAGGATGAAGACAATTACATACAATCACCCTGCAACTTTCCTCAATATGTTCAATTGTTATCATCTTAATTGTACTTAATTATAATACATAATAATAGACCATAAGCTGTCTAGTTTGACAGGTCCAGGGTGCGCCTGCATCCAGAGAGGTCAATCCCGGGTTCCGAAAGTAAAAACTAGTAGCTAACATAGTTAGCAACTATGTTTTTGAGAAATGCACCCCTTAACAGGGTTTTTAGAGTCTCTATGTCCAAGTCAAACTAGTACACATCCAGTCCAATCCAATCCAGTTTTTTTGCTTGTGGCTTGTGGCCTCTGTGTCATCCCGCCTCAGTGGAGAAAACAACAAAGTACCCCAGCTGTCAGCCTACCAACCAAGGCACAGCAGCTTTTTACCCATTCAACATCCCAATTGTAAATGAGAAAATGACCTTTGAAATGTACTTTTGCAAGATATTTAGTAAAACTTCGATCATCAGCGACATCTTGCCTCGCATCACGAAGCCACGAGCAACAGGAAAGGACCGGAGGTACAAGTTCGTAGTAACCTGTCCGTAGTAACCGGATGCAACCTGTCCGTAGCAACCTGCATCCTGTCCGTAGTAACCGGATGCAACCTGTCCGTACCTGCTGCGGTCATGAGGGGGTTGAAGCGGACACATGTGCCCTCGTCCTCCAGTTCCACCACGTCTACTCCGCTGGCAGGTACCTGCTGAGCCAACTGCTCTCCCAGCTGCACACACAATACAATCTCCATCAGGCGAATGGCTTGATACAACCATTAGTGTAGTACAAGTGTAATGGTCATTATGTCTTCTTAATACAATATAACTTGATAAAATAATGTAAAAATTTCTTCCATTTCAGACATGATGATAGTTTTTAAGATTTCACCTTCCTGACATGTCTCGGTAGCCTGATAAACCAGCCTAAATGTGAGACCGGAGTAATTTAGTCTGGCCCCGATGAACGATACCTCCGAAGATTGTTGATGAGAACAACCTGTTGTTTTTTCAAACCGTGCCGGCGCTCTGACCAATCGGCGATCTTTGCCGTTGATGTGCTTTGCCAACGGTGTTGCGAGCTTAGTCGTCACTCCCTCAAAACCCCGCCCGCTTTGATTCAAAACAAATCACTGCGCTGTAATTGGTTTTGCCGGACTCAGGGCACAGTGTTCAAAACGCTCTCAGATCCGAGGCCAGACCCACTCGCAGCTGAAAATTTTCGGCGTCCCAGCGGGTGGCGCTGGTTTACCAGGCTAATGTCTCGGTGAATAACTCAGTCTTCTTCAGCCTGTCACACTTAGGTCATTGTGTGTGATTGTGATTATGTGACCTTTATATAATCAGCTGATAAAATAGTTGATAGTTGAATAGCTGAATAGCTGATAGTTAAAAAAAACTATCATGTCTGAGCTGAGTTAGAAGAACGTTCAAATTATGTTGCTACTGATGTATTACATCTTTCTGGGTTTTTTGAAAGAAACCTTACAGAGAAAAGTGTATGAACTGAATGTCTCACCAGCTTAGATGCTGATGGCATATTCTAGGAAATGTTAATGGGCCACTGTTTTTGTACAACTTCACATAATCCGGACAAGCAAATACGCACAAAAGGTAATTATGAGCCGTACCCATCTGTTCAGAGAGTCCAGGACTTCTTTCTCTCCTGGGAAATAGCCTTCAACAGATCCACCACTGGAGGCTGAATAGACAAACACAACAAAATAAACGTATGCAATAGAAGATTCTGTGCAGAATTACTTTCAAACCGTAACATGCATGAGGGATTACAATAAGAATTTCAGCATTTCTAACTAGTTTGTGCTTCGCACCATGGTGCACTAATAAAGTCATGGCTGGCAGGCTTTACAGTACGTAGATCTTGGAAAGTAAACTGGTCCATTTCAGAAAGACTAGGCCAGGGATGACCGCAGCACTCAGATACTTTTCGGTTATTTTATTGCGGTGCAAACATAACATTATGTTTGCACCGCAATAAAATAACTGAAAAGTATCTGAGTGATCCAGCTCCAGTGACTTCCCTTTTACAAGTATGTCTATCTTGTTTGTTTGTACAAAGTGTAAAGGAAGTCAACAGTGGGCCTATACTACAACACTGGTTCAGGAGTAAACCAGATTTACTTAAGCGGTAAATCATCTAATAGAAGAGCCTGGATTCGGCTCTTCTATTAGATGATTTACCTCTTAACTCAATTCGGTTTTTACTCCGGAACCAGCTTTGTATAGTATAGGTCAGCGGGTGTCCTCACCTGCACTATTATCTTGGGAGAATCTGAAGACCACAACAGGGGAACTCAGCTCATCCTCGACCTGCCAGAGAAGCAAGAAGACGGGGGCACAGAGTCACACCTGAGACGCAGGCAGCACAAACCCCAGCCAGTACACTGGAGGAGGCACAGTCAGGCTATTGTTCTCTCAAGAAAGGAGGAGAGAGAGAGAGAGACATCGAGAACAGTACTTCGTCGGCATTGCCAATGTGAGTTTGTGAGACTTGTGAGATTTTGTTAGAAAAATGCCTCGAGGGTAATGCCATGAAGATGCTGTAAACGTATCGGAGACTGGACTGGACTGCAGGCAGGACAGGCAGGCGGTGCTTGTCTGACTGGTCAAACACGTCTTGTGCAGCCACTGTGGAGCACTAGCTGGGCAGGCTTGATCTCATGCAAACTAAAAGCCACGTGGAAACGAAACGCACTCCTTTTCTTTAACGTTGCCAGGAAAAGGGGGGCCTAAAGTAAAGCATGCTGCTGTGTGTGTGTGTGCTAGGCTAGCTAGCCCACAGTAATACAGTATACATAACTCAGAGAACAGAAAAGGATAATGGCTTCCGTGACTTCCATGCACAATGGACATTCCTGTGTTTTTTGCCCTCAGGTCCAAAGGTGTGCTTCCAGTACAGAAGCCTTCTCTGTTGGACCAAGCAGTGATAACTCAGGGGCCAAGGACCAGAACACTCACCTGCAGCATTCAGTGGGGCTGACTGACTTTCTAAATATTACCAAGGGCCTATACTACAAAGCTGGTTCAGGAGTAAACCAGGTTAAGTTAAGATCTAATAGAAGAGCCTGGAGTCCTCATGATCTCTTATATTAGATGATGCACCTCTTAACTTAACCTGGTTTACTCCTGAACCAGCTTTGTAGTATAGGCCCCAATAATGTTTAAGAGGAGAGGAACTAAATTTTGAGGAGAAACACCACATCAGGAGATGTTACACTGGAAATCCCCAAACCAAATGTTCTGATTGAACATTATATCTACACCAACATTAACCATTGCCAAGGGGTTAACTTTTCCAGAGGATTATGTTAGTAGTATTATACCAACAAAAACACCATCCTGCAATAGGAGCCTGCTCCATTTCTTTCAAAGTAACCATCAGAAAAGAAATGTTCCAGGGTTTCTCCAAAGGACTACAGTTATCTTCCCCTTTTGAGGTGTTTAATCCCCAAGTGTCTGCTTCCCCGACCCGATTCAAACACAGTGAGGTCCAATCCATGATGACCCAACAGTCATCAGGGCTGTGAAGAAGGCACTGTCCAGAGGACACTGAGCTAGCAACATGCCTGGGGACGCGCATCAGACCAACGGGGCACAACAGCAACAACAAACTAAAGTCAACAATAAAAACAAATAAACGAATGAAAATAACCGTACAAATAAATAAAGAAACAAACAAACAAGTGCCCCGTTTGCCCATAGATTTTGCCTTCAGTGAATGGGTGTGTGGACATGGCGAGGGAGGGAACTGTGGAAGTAGGGGTTGTGCAAATAAAAGAGGAGGGATGGGAAAGTGAGGAAGGGAAGGGAAGGGTCGGGAGGCGTGACGTGACGTGGCTTAAGAGGTTTGGTCCCACCTACAATAGACAGAATGAGAGAGCCCAGGACATCCCGCAGAGAACTCCCAGCCAGCAGGGGGAGCGGTGAGTGAGACACCACAGCCTGAAACCCAAGGCACCCATGTATCTCACTACTACAGCACACATCAGGGGGGACGCAGGGGGTTGGCCTGCCCTGTCCACAAAGGCCTGGCATGAGAACAGGTTTTATACGGCATATAGGCACGACTTTCTACCAACTTAGCTTAACTGGCCTTGCCATTCATAAGCTTCCGTTCAATTCTCGAGCATATCGTCGGACCAGGCTATAGGTACCCCCAACTCAACTAATCAGTGTTTACAAAAGTGGGATCAGTTGACTGAAAACTAGAAAGCAGATTTCTGTACGAGGAATCTACTGAAGAGAATCTGAGCAAACTGGGCTCAAATCCTGTAGACATGCCAGTTCCCTCATGGCCAACACTTCCAACCCCTTGCTTTCAGTGTACAGTAAGGCTCACACACAAAGAGTCTTACATATCATTTATATTTTACCATGGTCAAAGCCTCGAGGAGAGACACTTCGACATCAAGGATATCCTGATTGTGGGACAATACAGAAACATTTGTGTTTTTTTTCCAAATGTGTACCAAAGGGATTATAGCAATCGGGCAACAATGACTCCTCTTACAGACCTTGAGGTGACACGATGCAAGGCCATGCTTTCAAACTAGACAAGGCTGATAAAGTTATTTCATTTAGTTAAGTAAATAAAACAAGCATTAGAGGATTAACTTATAGTGTCTTTACTCTTTATCTTATCTGTATATTATACATGTGTATTAAACTCCCTCTATATTTACTGTATGTCTCTGTATGTAATTCGGTGTCAAAACGTACAAATTAATGCAAAAAACACACAAAAAGGCACTAACAATAATGAAAACAGAAATAACCACTTAGCAATAAAGCACAACGTACATCACAAAGACGTGACCAAAAAAGCTCCATAAAATGCAGGCAGTAAAAAACTAAATGACTTATCGTCCACTCACCGAGGTCTTAATGGAGGACAGCGTCTTCAGATGCTCCAACAGCTGTTGACTCTGCAGAAGAAGAAGAAGAAGAAAAAAACGGCCTGAGTAGTTGGCACAGCTCTCTCAGGATCCAGGCAGTCATTCAGTTAAATCAGTCCGTTATCCAGCGCCACCCAGAGCAACGTGTTCTGGCTGCGTTTCCCAGGGCATCATTATGTGCCCCGGTGAATCTGTGCCAGGCTGGCAGGCTGACAGGCAGGTAGGCGGGAGGATGGTGCCAGGGCCGTTTCAAGCTATTTGTGGACCCTAGGCAAACAGGGACTTGGTGGCCCACCTATTGATGATGTGTACACTCACTTATCCGTGTCCTGTGTTTTTTCTTCTCTTCAAACTACTGGGGAGGAGAGTCCCACAGGAGAAATTTATATAGCAGCATGATTTTTACTTTTTGTTTGTTTGCATACTTTTCATTTACTTCCCATTGTTTAATTTAGGAAGGTGCTGCCACAGTCACAAAGCTGGTATTGCTGCCGTTTGAATACAGGCAATAGTACATAACCAATCATTACCAGGAGGGGGCCACTTTCAGCTAGGGGCCCTGGGCAAAGGCCAAGATAGCTTGTCTGGTTGTGTGCCAGGCCTGGTGGTATGGTGTAGTGTGCAGTGCAGTACTTACGAGCAGGGTGGCACAGGCCTGGGTGGTGTGCTGTAGTGTGCAGTACTTACGAGCAGGGTGGCACTCCTACAGGCCTGGGTGGTGTGCTGTAGTGTGCAGTACTTACGAGCAGGGTGGCACTCCTACAGGCCTGGGTGGTGTGCTGTAGTGTGCAGTGCAGTACTTAAGAGCAGGGTGGCACAGGCCTGGGTAATGTGCTGTAGTGTAGTACTTACGAGCAGGGTGGCACTCCTACAGGCCTGGGTGGTGTGCTGTAGTGTGCAGTGCAGTACTTAAGAGCAGGGTGGCACAGGCCTGGGTAATGTGCTGTAGTGTAGTACTTACAAGCAGGGTGGCACAGGCCTGGGTAATGTGCTGTAGTGTAGTACTTACAAGCAGGGTGGCACAGGCCTGGGTAATGTGCTGTAGTGTAGTACTTACGAGCAGGGTGGCACAGGCCTGGGTAATGTGCTGTAGTGTAGTACTTACGAGCAGGGTGGCACTCCTACAGGCCTGGGTGGTGTGCTGTAGTGTGTAGTGTGCAGTACTTGCGAGCAGGGTGGCACAGGCCTGGGTGGTGTGCTGTGCAGTGTGCAGTACTTACGAGCAGGGTGGCACTCCTTATCCTCTCCACGATCCCATCATGCCCCAGGTACTGCAGCGAGAGCCAGAGGGGCAGGGCGCGCAGCTTCTCCACCGGCTGACTGGAGGTCAGTCCCGCCGCTAGAGACTGCACAGCATCAACATCAGCAGTAGCAGCAGCACAGCATCCCCATGTGGCATGGAGGTCAAACAACAAGGAAGACGAAGGTTGCACGGTAAGATAAATGCAGTGTTACAGTAATTCAACACTCTGGGGCCAAATACACTAGAACAGGGGTTCCCAACCTTTTCCAACTTGGGGCCCACTCGAAATTGTCACAAATGTTCGGGGCCCACCTCTGACCCGATTACGAATGAAACTCACATAAATCAGCAGCAACACACACCAAAATGTGATTATAATTTTTAGAATATTATTTCAAGGCCCACTTGGTATACCTTCAGGGCCCACCAGCCCCGGCCCAAAGGTTGAAAATCACTGCACTAGAAGATGTTAAATTGACTCTCCAAGTGTTGCATTTTTGCCTTTTTTACTGTTCAGGTTACAGTCAGTGTGATGGATAGAGAACATTTTCAGAGGACTTTGTAACAAAGGACTGTGCTAACAATGCAGACAAAAAAGGCTTTATAACTGCAGCGACAAAGCACTGACTAACTTAATTGGCCTTGGGATATTAACTGTGTGTGAATGATCTTGCTATGCTTTGCTCACCAATGCTGGGTCTTCGTGTCTGTAAAGGGTGACTGCTGGCACAGCGGGCAGTCCGAGCCAAGGACCCGGAGTCAACGTCATACTGTCACTCTTGGTAGCTGCCTGAATAGATAAACAGATAGATAGAGAGCAAAAGCCGGAGGGAGGGGAGGGAGGGAGAGAGAGAGAGAGAGAGAGAGAGAGAGAGAGAGAGAGAGAGAGAGAGAGAGAGAGAGAGAGAGAGAGAGAGAGAGAGAGAGAGAGAGAGAGAGAGAGAGAGAGAAGGGGGAAATAGATAAATATCACCATGACATTGAAGCATGCGCTTTGAGGACACCTACACACAGACACACAATTAGGAAAAAAAACAGACAAACAGATATTTTCAACCATACAGTATGCATACAGTAATAACAAACACTACACAATAGTCTTCCGACGCACCATAACTGGAGATGTGATTTGACCCAAGGCCAGCGTTGCCAAATTGACCCTGGAAAACACAAAGATAAGCAAAGCATGAAAAACAACCAGCTTATTTCTATGTCCACTGATACTGTCAGAGCACTTTGACCTTCATCTGTGCTCTACATGTGCAGTTGATTATCGCCCATCAGTGGAGACAAAAAAATGGCGAAAAAAATGACTTTTCCCAATGTCAAGTATTCTAGCCTTGGTAGTGCAGGGAACGCCTAGTGATTGGATACTACGGGGAGTATATCCAATCACTGCACGTTTCACGCACTACCAAGGTTAGAACACTTGACATTGGGAAATGGTCTCTGTCTCTCACTAACCACTTCAACTTTTAGGGTAACTCACCCCTCCACATGAAGCCATATGCTGTACTGGACACAGAGCTCCTTTAGTCGGGCCAGTTTGTCTGTGTGACCGGCTCCCGGTGTTCCTGAGGAGGAAAACAGAGGAAGTCTGATCACCAATGACCCTTTTATTTTTATGTTTATTTAATTTTTATTTTATTATTATTATTATTATTATTATTATTATTATTTTACCTTATGTTTTATCTTAATGTTTTAAATGTTCTTTGACTCTAATTTATTTCCTTCTTTCTTCCCTGTTTTCTTTCTTTTTGCATTTGTTATTTTTGTGAAGCACATTGAGTTGCACCCGTGTATGGAATGCGCTATACAAATAAACTTGCCTTGCCTTGCCTTGCCAATGCCAAGTTAGGGCATTCCAAATGAACCCAATACTGTCTAACACCTCCTCTGAATTTGTACAATCTTAGCTGAGAGGTTTGAGGTCTGCTCAAGTTTTCCTCACAAATATGTCCCCAGGTTTGTCCAAGGCTGAGTTTCCCCCTGACTCGAATTCTCTATTATGGCATTGTACAAGTGAAACACGATCTGTCTTGTGTCTTTTTTGTGAAGCATGCTGAGCTGCTTCTACTGCATGAAAAGAGCTAAATAATTATAATGATACAAATAATAATAACCATCATCATCATCATAATCCTCTGCATTGTCTTAGTATTTTCTATCTGCCATGAAAAAAAAAAAATCTTGATTCAATAAAAATGGCAAAACTCTGACCTGCATTGGCTATCAGCAGCAGCGGAATCTTCCCTGTGTCAGCGTCATCTTTAATGAGCTTGTCCAACAGGGCCACGTCCTAAAAACATATGAAGTGAGCATTGCATCAAACATGCATCCGTTGACATAGCTCCAAAACTAATATGAAAATATAACAGAAAGTCTTCTTACAATTTGGTGTTGCGACCCAAACATGGTGTTGCATGGCACAGTGCAAAGGCTGGAAAGAGGAAGGCCAAGCTGAAAAAGAGGGAAAGACATTTGAGGTTCATCAATACCGGTAGTTAATACAATTGTGTAATATGGTTTCTCTGAGCTGAGCCCTGACATCAGAACAAGCAGGGCTCATAAAGGAGTCCAAAAACTGCAAATGTCTAGAACCAGCCAAGTAAGTCAAAGCACATGACTCACATAACATTTGAACTGAATTGAACCTTTTTGAAGTACACGTTTCCTCCAACTCTGTCAGTACACACAAAAAGATAATGATATAACTAGCCATGATGCAGACACAAAAATCTGTAAAGCACGGATGGATGAACGAACAACCGGAGAAAATAGTTAGGTGGAGGTGATAAAGAACTGTTTTAAGTCCAGGGGCAGACTAGTCTGGGAATTCTCATACTGCATTTAGTTCTACACAATCGTTCCGACCTTTGCTTATGTCTAATGACAACCACCTATGATGGAGACACCTACGATGGCTTTCTTTGTGAAGTCATGAGTCAAGTCAAGTGCACTTTATTGTCAAAAATCTATGTAACAGGGATAGGACAGAAGTTTGAAATTGCATTTGACAGTCTCCAATGTGCAGTTAATCTGAAACATATGAGTAAGACATTGACAACTAGAAGCACTCAGAGAGCGCAGACCTCCGCCAAGGAAGCTGCTTCATAGAACATTTGACTATGTTATACTCTAAGTCTTTAAAAAGGTTTTAAAAATCTTTTAAAAAGGTCCTGGTTCCGGTTCGTGCTCCAGATCACCAGAATTTAATCACTTGTTCCTCGGGTCATTACTAACAACTCCACAAAGTCTCCGCCAAATCCGTTCGCAAGTTTTTGAGTTATCCTGCTGACAGACAGACAGACAAACAGACAAACCAATGCGACCGAAAACATTACCTCCTTGGCGGAGGTAATAATCTCTCTCACACACTCTCTCTCTCCCTCACATGCACGCACAGCTGATGTCTTGTTTGCTGATCTCACCTGGCTGCAGAGGTGCTGTCCCAGGCCTGGCCTGCAGGCGGCGCTCTGGTAGATGACGGGCTGTTTGGAGCTGAGCACTGTGAAGCCATCTGTGGAGTATTCTTCATAGCGGGCGTTGATCACCAGCCGACACACCTTCACCAGGCCCTCACGGTCATCCTCGTGGTAATATGCAGAGCCATTCTCATACCTGCCAACACAGCAAAGTATATTACTCAGACAGGGTCACGGACAGCTCTTTTTCTTTAGGGCTTTGTTGCCTTTATTTTTGAGAGGACAGTGGAGGAGAGACAGGAGATAAGAGGGAAGGGAGAGACGGGGAAGGATTGGCAAATGACCCGGGCTAGAATCGAACCCGGGTCGTCGGCGTAGTAACCCAGTGCCCTACCGTTAGGCCAGGGCAGGGCCGGCCCCTGAAAGCTTTCACTAGGCCTGGCATGAAGTGATCTGAAAGGGCCCCCCTTCATATGCATACAATGCAATAGGGACTTGATTTTGGGCACTCCATCGCTCTAGGCCTGGGAGAGCGTACCCCTTTGCCCCCCCCTCCCCCGTCTGCCCTGGCTCAGATCATCATGGTTTTTTCCAAATTGGGGCAGTACTGGATGTAGATTTTCTGTCAGCATCATATTTCATGAAGTGTATAAAAGACAGAGAAGATATCAACAACACTTTGTTACCAGCCGTGTGCATTCAAGATGCTGCATCCACATGACTTTCTATCCCTGTTACTGAGGAACACACGGTCAGCACTGCATCAGCACGTGACAGCCAGACATCGTTGTCCTTTGACAGACAGTACAGTGCAGGGCAGCGCAGCAGGTCCTGCAGTAGGAGGGATCCCTCCTGGGTTAGGACTTACACAGTAAGGAGCGTGTGGAACAGCATTCTGCATCCAACATATTCCCGGAACACAGCTACATTCCAAATGAATGAGGTGTTTACAGGTACATGACCAAATCAAATAATTCCACCATTCCATTTAAAAATGGAATATTCCACACATGTAACTGCACTAAGTGGTATACATGGTCACTCCTCAGTGTCAAAGGAGTACATAGGTTAAACCCCGCACATTGAATTTTCAGATCTGGGAGCAGGACAACAAAACAACCAGATAAAAAATTTAAAAAGGTCCGCCTCAAACAGGGCTGTTTGTACACATTTTTTTTTTCTTTTCTCTGACGTTTCGGGTTTTCAATGGAAAAAAAAAAGTGGGAGTAAAAAAATCCTAGATGAAGCAGACTTTCTCTTTTAACTTATGCTTATTGCTCATCACTTACACGATACCTTGTTCAGCGACCTTGGGTGTTTTGAAAGGCGCTATATAAAACGAAAGTATTATTGTTATTATTATTATTATTGTTATTATTATTGTTATTATTATTATTATGCTTCTTGCTGACCTGAATAGTCGGCAGAGCCATAGCGTGGTGTCGGAGAGGATGCGCGTGGTCAGCTTCCGGAACCTCTCGCGGTCCAGCACGGAGATGTAGGCCGCCAGGCTGTGGCCCAACAGTGCCATGTGGCCCTGCTCCCCCACATACTGCATCCTGCTGTGGGGACACAACACACAACACACATAAACATGTGTGAGCGCACACTTGCGCACACACACTCAGGCGCACACACACACACACACACACACACACACACACACACACACACACACACACACACACACACACACACACACACACACACACACACACACACACACACACACACACACACACACACACACACACACACACACACACACCAATAGCATGGCAGATGAACAGGAGATAAAGGACTGTTACATGTGGCCCTGCTCCCCCACATTCTGCATCCTGCTGTGGGGACACAACACACACACACACACACACACACACACACACACACACACACACACACACACACACACACACACACACACACACACACACATATGTGCAAGCACACACTCATGCGCACACACACACACACACACACACACACACACGTAAACATGTGCAAGCACACACTCATGCACACACACACACACACACACACACACACACACACACACACACACACACACACACACACACACACACACACACACACACACACACACACACACACATATATATCAATAGCATGGCAGATGAGCAGGAGATAAATGCTGTTACTGGACAGACACACACACACACACACACACACACACACACACACACACACACACACACACACACACACACACACACACACACACACACACACACACACACACACACACACACACACACACACACACACACACACACACACAGGAGAGATGAGCAGCAGATAAAGGGTACTAGGCATGTGGACTCGTCAGTTAAAGTAATCAGTAACACCACAATAGGTGGGTGGAGAGTTAGCTGTGCTGACTGCTGCTGGACATACAGGATTGTGACTAGGAAAAGCAAATACTGCCGTAATCTTTTGGATAAAGAAGGCTTCATTTGTGTAGGTGGTTTGGTTAAGTGTACAAAGTGCGGCTGAGACAAAAAAACAAGCCCAAATTCTTCTGCTTCAAACCTTTATCACAGTTTCTTTACCAAGGACATAAACCAGGCCACTCAAGAAGCTTCCGGTAACCTAAGAATGCTATTATAATGCTAGTGTATTATGTCCCAAAACATGACCAAAATGTCCTGGTTATCTTGCTTTCATTATGCTGATTATCCTCAAGGATCTGATCCTGATTATCCTCAAGGATGGGGATATTTTTTCTCCTCAAGGTAGTTTGGAAAACTGTTTACAACATAGAAGACAATGAAGATCACGCAATTGACATTGTGTCTTAAGGCTTGACAACGCTGAAGGGGGCTAGTACTGCCAGTAAGGACTGTTTGGTTGTGAAGATTCTTTTTCCATTTTTTCAAAGGCTTCAGATTACAGTGACACCACTGGTGGTTTTGGCCTGTCTTGGTGCCTGTGTCTCCACATATCCTGCGGGCAATTATGAAGACATGCTGAAGCTACCTGCCAGACGAGTCAGCAGTGGCTGTATTGTTAGGAGGAGAATTAACCATACCCATTAATTATGACAGGATTTAACCATACCCATTAATTATGACGGGACAAACACTCACCGCTGGCCCTGTTTATCTTCGTCATCGTGCATTAGATTCTGTACCAGCTGAAGAATACTGCCAACATCCTGGCCACTGAATGACAAAGAACCCAGAAGAGAAGAAATGTGACAGTCAGTTTTTGTCAGTTTTAAAAATCCATATGGTGAAGCACCATTGCACATCATCAAAATGTGTAAGTCCTCATGATCAACCAGTGAGAAACAGCACCACACTGTGTTTATACACTATTCACTTTAGTGTTCTGGAGGCAAGACACAATATAGGATAAGAGACATCATGATTAAGCACTGCTAATACGGGGGCGTAAAGTATAGCGCCGCAGCCCCCGCGAGGCAGGGGGGCCCATACGAGTCAATAATTGATAAATGATGATTTATTTATCTGTAAAAGCAGGAGGACTTGACTTACTCCCCCTGTAGTGGTCCTGGAATATCCCTCCAGCTGAGTCTGCGTTGGCCCGCGTCGCAGTCTACCTCCCTGTGAAAACACAACACAACACAACACGCTACATTACCAGACCAATGACTCGTGCAACTAGGATACTTTTATCCCAGCATGAGGACAGAGAGAGAGAGAGAGAGAGAGAGAGAGAGAGAGAGAGAGAGAGAGAGAGAGAGAGAGAGAGAGAGAGAGAGAGAGAGAGAGAGAGAGAGAGAGTGAGAGAGAGAGAGAGAGGGAGATGAGTAAATGGGTGATGGGGGTGGTCTAGGTTTAGAACTTCCTTCTGCACTGATAAAGTGTTTACATCACCACTGATACCACCAGTGAAGTTAATGTGTAGACAAGACATCCGGTTCAAGAAACCATTGTAGACAACTTACTGCAATAGCCAGTGGGCAAACTGAGGTGCAGAGGTAGGAAGTTACTTAGCGGCATAGACAAAACTACTCCATCACTTACTTGTGCCCATTTTCAAGGATCTTCATGGCATCATTCAGATTTCTCCCCATCTCTGCTAGCATGGGGTCCATCATCTGAAAAGACCATCGGAATTTCACAAGTCAGTGGTGCGTACTGATATCAAATTAATTTGACGAGGGCAATAGAGGTTAATTTAGCACTTGCTCAGAAAAAAAACAACGCATTTCCCCCTCCAGTGATGATTTCAGGTTAATCATTTCCTATTGGGTGACTGCCCTGGATCCTGAATGAGATCCTCCTGGTCATGAAACATCTTTACACATCCCGGTTGTATTACAATAGTTTGGGTGTGGCGTTTGGCTGACAAAAAAACCTGTTTAAAACATGAATCTGGGACCAGAGCAGGTGTCATGTGACAGTGGCATAGCCTTGATGTTTACTGTAATTCCAACACAAATAGGCCATTAAATCTACGTCCACGTGAGAAAAAGTCGCGGAGTAACTTGGGGAGGACACAGGCGAGCTATTAGCGAAATTAAATGACCAAGCTCACTTTCCAACGCTAATGTGAAATACGCGCATCAGCATTGGCACAAAACAGAACCTCTGGCAGTATCCCCGCGATCGACCGACAGACCGAGCACATAGCTGAAGATACGTCACCAGATGTAGACTAGCTACAGCTAGCAGTATATTTAAATTCACAAGGTTCTGCGGTTAGCGAGAACACGCACAGCTCCTAACATATAACAATGGGGGAAACGGCACTGAGAGAACAATAGTCCAATTCACACAAACTACGGTAACATAACGCTGTAATCGGGAGGGGATTCCAGTTTGTCCTGCATTACCCTGGAAATGACAGCCTCGCCTTTGACAGCCAGTGCGTATCCTGCCGCTTACGTTACCTTGGAGAAAATGACAGCCTGCATAAGCGAATGGCACAATTACCCGTTGAAGAGGCTGCTCCATGCTTCTCGAAGCCAGCGAAAAGGGATTATCTTGATCCCTCCAGTGAGGTGTACGGTTGAGATCGTAGGACGCTTCCGAATGAACCACTTTGGCAATTATCTCCCGTCCCCCACTTACTTTACTGTCCTCTCTAGCTCAGCTGCAGTTTACTTCCTGAATGGGAGCCGCGGCGTATTCCACGCTGGCAGCGCTGACGTATGTCTAGAACGCGCTCACTCGCCCGCACAACTGCTAGAAATAAACACTGACTGGTGGTCAGCCGAGTAGGCTACAGTAGTCTTAGATTGACTGGAGATGCAGTGGAACAGAGATCTGGTCAGTGTGCCATCTCAGGGCATAAATAATGGTTAGCCTACATCTAAATAATGTAGCCTACATCTGACATGGCAGCAAATTGTTATTGGTTTCAATGATCGGCTGTGATGATCCTGGTTTACAAAACTGTAAATATAGAATAAGTGCTTTGCTGACAGATAGTGTAGGGGGGGGGGTCGTGACCAGGGCTATAGCCTTACAGTATCATGACAGTGAACCACTTTACTTTTATCCCCCGTCTGCAAGCAACTGATGGCAGATTTGTGTT
>NC_085858.1:32973516-33011016 GCF_034702125.1 Engraulis encrasicolus | reverse complement strand
GGTTTTAGATGTCATGACACCAATGGGTATACTTATTGTTTAGCCGTCCTCTCACCTTCTTGTGAATTGAGACTAGCCATACTAACTGTGGTGCTGCAGGGGGTTTCACACATCATTTTGTCTGACCGCGCACACTATCTTAAACATTTCAAATTCTATCAAGATAGGGAACCAATCAATTTTGAGCATTTCCTTTTTGTGTTTTGTTTGTTTATTTTTTTGGTCTTTTTAGACTTTATTGATGACAGGATAGGGCTGGGCGATATGGATAAATAACTATATCACAATATGGATTACTTTATATCACGATAACGATATATATCACGATATGGCACAATTACATACATTTTCAGTTATTCTCTTTATTTGCTCTTTATTTTTTCATGTCGCAAAACAACCTTTCTTTAAAATGGATCTTTTTATTGTTATTTTTACAGTTAGGCCAACATGAACTTATAGTGTGTATTGTAACAACATGGAATGCAATTAAATGATATTCAATTGTATTCAACTGATAAAATTACTATCATGATATAAACAATATAGGAGAAAGGACAATATGAGAGGTAGACAGGAAGCGAATGGGGAGAGAGACGGGGAGGGGTCGGCAAAGGACCCGGGCCGGGAATCGAACCCGGGTCAGCCGCATGGCAGGCGAGTGCCCTATCGGATGGCCATGGCAGGGCCAATTTTGAGCATTTCCAACAGCTTGATGGGTCTTGGAGAATCTGGTCTTATCAATTGTAACTTAAACTAGCAGCATACAGAGGCATTTCTTCTTTTTTTTCTTTTTTTTACTTTATGATAGGACGGTGAAGGTGGTGACAGGAAGCGAGTGGGGAGAGAGAGATGGGGAAGGGGCGGCAAAGCACCCGGGCCGGGAATCGAATCCGGCATGGTAGACGAGTTCCCTACTGTTTGGCCACGGCAGGGCCTGCATATGGAGGCATTTCATTGTGAACATGAACTAAGTCACACCAGTTGCATCCCCGTCACTGAAATGGGTTGACAATGCGAGTAGGCCACACCAAATATTTGCATGAGCTTTGAAGTCACAAAAACCATGCAGGCTTTATTGAGATATCCTTGATGATGCCAAGCCTTGAGATAGCCTACAGGCAAAGAGGATGTTGAGGTTTAGATGAAGCCTGGTGTGATGTAAGTGATGTATCAGTGTAGGACCAGATATTTCTACTGGTGTATGTGGGTATTAACTCTTTATTACAGGATGAGGTCGCATCTGCCATACTTTGGTTGTCTGTGCACAGCGGCGTGGAACAGGGGGGAAAAACCCCGACTCATTCTCAGGGCCCAGCCCACCTGGGGGGCCCACCGGGGGGGGCCCTATGTAAAATGTTCATCTTGTTTTGCTTTTTTAAACATTATTTTTACAATAATGTGTCAATACATGTTGGTAATTTATGTGATTCAAATGTTCTCTGGAAATACATCTGTTAAATTGGATATCCTAGCCTGCAAATAGGCTACAATATATATCAAACACCCCCATCATCAGTACGCATTGGTTTAGTCCGCCCTCTCGCGGACTTTTGATTGCACAATATGCGTAATCAACACTCACTTCATTATAGGCATTAAACGCAGCAGCCGGTTAGCAATGAAAGATGTCTAAAACACCAGGCTTTCACAAAAAGAATAGAAAGGCAAGAGAGACAGGGGAAACCAGATGAAGCAACTGCTGCTGATTTCTTGCAAGAAAGGTGAGCCCAAATGTCAAATTTACCGCCTACAGTAGGCTAACTGGTTATCTCATTCCCATTCCGTGTGGCCTACTGATAGCCGGAGTCAGATTAAAAAAATATTATAGCCAAACATTTTTTGGCTATAATTGTGATAGTCTATTGAACCCATATTTGTCTTTGATATATTCATAACAAGTCACAAAACCAACATAGGGTCGATGTTGGTTCAAATATCCAAATAGCAAAGCTAATTTGTAAAATGAATCAAGAAAATGTCACAAACGTGAAGATGCCCCCTGTCAGATGCAAATTGTGCGAACTTGAGAGAAGGTGAGCCTATTTTAGCTAGCCTAATATCCTAATGTTGAGGAAAAGCAGTTTCTCAATCGGGTGCATCACAGACATTTGCAGATTGATTATGTCCTCGTAACGATATTAATCAACGTCACGTTCATCAGTTGCCAATGTCAAGGTGGCGGTGTGAGCTGTCAGTCCTGAACCGTCATTCTGCTTTCATTTTGCGGTCTCAACACTCTCAATAGGAAATCTCTGGTTACTTTCCCTGGCCATCTGACAACGTCCGTTGTAGCTGAAGTGTGGTAAATTAATGACGAGATTTTGACGGGGCACCAGTCTGCGTTTTGAATGCTGCTGACGCCATTCTAATCTGCGCAAAGCGCAATACAAAAGATAGGCAGAGTAGCCTACCTACCTCCGTGCTGAGCAGGTAGCCTATCTGCATTGAGTGCTCATGACAATTACCCTATTTAAGGTAGGCTACTGTGAAATAGTTACTGGCCAATTTAAATCTGAAACTATAGCCTAATCAGTAGCCTAATAAATAATGATGTGACTAGGTTCGGGGTGCCCTGACTTTAAAAGGTTGAGAATAACGGCATCAAATCCAAACAGCGATACTTTTGTTCCAGCCTATTTTAAGCGACATTCCATAGTAAGCTTCTGCCAGTAAATCACAGCTGATTCTCTATTCCTTGCTCTCCCAAAAAACAACTAACAGACAAATGACATGCGGGTGCGTGCAGCGGGCCAGTGCAAGTGAATGAATGTGTGCGAGCGTGTGTGTTTCTGTTCAGGGATGCTTATTGAAGAAAGTTCATTTCTATATCAATGTCTCATGTCTCCTTAGTGCACGAAATATTAGGCGAAATGCATTGTGAAGAGAGATTTTCCAGTCTCTCTCCTGCCCCTCACACCATAGTGATGAAGTGATTAAAAGTCATCTCTATGAATATGATAGCAGACTTTTCACAACTGGTGATGTGAAAAATAAGGACATTATGTCTGTTCTGTGATAGGCTATCATATGATTGAAAATGAGGATGATTCAAGTGAAGGGGAGGAAAGCATAGGCCTAGAGGGGTTTTCTGAGGAAGGCAAGGAGGATGACAATATTAGTCGCGCATTCGCGCGGGGGGGGGGGTGGGGGCGTGGTGGAGTGGGTGTGAGTAGGGGGGCCCATGAAAGAAGTTGTTCCTAGGACCCCAAATTTGGTGCTACGCCCCTGTCTGTGCAGCTCATTTTGAACACATGCAAGGATTTTTGCATGTATTACTGATTTTTCATTCGTCACCTCCTGTATATTGCCTTTTTTCTTTTCTGTCTTTGTTTTCTACATTTTCTAAATCTGCTCTAAAATGATATTTAGTATAGCAGTAATGCAGAAAGATCTGTCACTGATTCATTGTCAAGTCATCCTAAACAATAAAAGAAGCCCACAAATTAAACAGATTGCTTTGTGTCATTAACTTGGTATATCTGTATTAGACCTGAAGCTATTACATGTTTAGAACACATGTGTTACACAATTGGTTGTTATATGCAACACTGTCCCAATCAACAAATGAGCTGGCATCTAGCTTTAGACTTCCCTTTATGGTTTGCCTTGTTTTATTGTTAGTTTTTGGTGTCTGCTGCTGAACAGAACAACCAGGTAATGGGCAGAGACATCGAACATTAGAGACTGTATTTTTGGCTAGCTGGAAATAATGTATAATATTGGCAGGAAATACAAAAAGCTGCCATGCAAGCACCCACTCAACCAACGTATTACCACAGTTGTAGGTGATATCCATATAGGCGAATACTTCCTGTGAGCTTGTCAAGTTCAAGTTCCTCTAAGCTGCGGTCGGTTTCTGTGGTCCATGGCGCATGGCACAGTTTTTATTACATATTTTTTAATGGACACATATGCTTGTTATTTGCCCTGAACATTTTCTTTTCTCACAACTTCCGTTTATTTTCAGTTCCTCTTCAACACTTAAAAAAAGTTCTTAAGATTAACCCATGTGGAGTTTTCAACGTTGATAGGGTGATTACGAAAGGGCGCGCCCTCTGCGCGCGACGGCCACTCCTCTGTGGCAGGTAGTTGTGCACAGCGGTGAACTTCCTCACCTGTCTCATTTTACAAGCATCGCGATTGAAAGAGTTTCTTTTGAAATGTTGAACTAAAGGACAATAGAAATCTGAAAAAGAAAATATGGCTGGAGCCGTGGACAAACAGGACCCAGATTCATTGGACTCCGAACCGGTTTTTGGAGGTCTAGGACGCTGTTCCTGTGCGTTTTGGCTCGCCGTTGCCTTTGACATATTCGGTTTGCTGATTCTTATGCTTGGAGTGTTTCTGGACATATTTTTCTACGATTTTCTCATTTATGCTGGAGCGATCATTATCTTCCTAAGTCTTATATGGTGGGTGTTTTGGTACACGGGAAACATTGAGGTTCCACCGGCGGACCTGGAGGATGACATTGGTCTGTTGAAGAAGAAAGGGATTGCTGGTGTGGTGAGGCGATTCTCCAGTCGCCTGACTAATGGCATAAGTCAGTCTTTCAGAAGGAAAGGGGGGCCTCAGAGTCAAAGTGGAGCATCTCGAATGAAAAGTGGTCGCGCGGCTGGACAAGGCGCTCAGCAAGTTCCGGTGGCTGTTCCCATGGGTTCTGAAGAAGATGTACACACCGTGTCTGCAACTGTTGAGGGAGAGGTACCCGTGCCAGAAAATACAACGGAAACATCCGCTATATGAAGACTTCAACCAACTCATTTATGAGATAAGGTATATTAGGCCCTATTTAATTGAAGTGTACGAATGCGCAATTATTCTATTGCGCACTTCAAAACGAACTGTCTGAAAAGGAAACCAGAGTGTGTTCTGTTAATCATTAGTCAACATTAGCATTGAGTGGCCATGGCAGAGGACAAAGGGAGATCATATAAAGTCTAAAGTAGATGTTTATATATTTTGTAAGAATGTTAGAGGAAAACAAACGTTTTTTAATGGGGTTTAATAATTCATTTTATTTTCCTTTATTTTCGCAGACTGAAGAAGGCCCGTCAAAGGTTTTTGTTTACTTCAGGGACCTGACTTCTTACTTTTCTCTTGAATTTTTAATGATGTTTACAAGATTGTGACACCTTTCTCCTGCCCAGGGGAGGCTGGAATCAATTCTACTGCCTTAATTCTTGGGAAATGAACGTAGCCTACAAACATATGGGGACACTAATAATAATAATAATAATAATAATAATAATAATAATAGGCTAATAATAATAATATAATAATAAAAGAAGAGGAATCAGAATTTCACTTTGTGTGTCCTGAATGTGCCATAAAGGAATGGATCTTTCCTGTGTACCTGCTGCAAGAAGCTGTATTCCCTCCACACCTTGTGACCTTTGGTCAGGCGGGGGATTTTACAGAGTACCTGCCGCTTCCTCTTATCACTGTTTGTTTTCACTATCTTCACCTGTACCTGAGAGCTCATGTTTTTCTGTTAGAGCCAGTCAAGTGGGCCTACAGTTTTGAATGTACAGATTCATATTTTTTTGTTTTGTAATAAAATGTTTTTTTTATTCATCCATTTATTCACCCGTATATTCTTCATTGTGTACCTGCTTGATAATGTCATTGTCTTCCCAGTTCCCACATTATAATTTATGCAAGATTGCCTGTTTAAATAATAAATGTGTCATGAATGGGGCAGGCAGAAAGTCATGCTTGATCATTTACGGAATGAAATGTTATATGGGCTAACTTTTCCAACAGGACCTCACCTGCCCTGACAGGCCTAAAACTGGGGATTAACGGCAGCTTTGTATGTATCTCTTCATGTTCCTCAATGCTGGTTGACTATTATGACAATATTATGGTTCAATAGCCTTATTTTTGATTAACAGCAGTTATTTAAAAAAGTAATGACTACAATTAGGAAAAGTATGGCTGTCAGGTTTTAACTCAAGACCCACCATGATAGAGTACATAGAGTAGAGTAACTTTATTGATCCCCGGGGGAAATGACCAAGCTGAAAGAAATTGGTGGCGCTTTATAGCAGTTCATGCCCAATCATAGTTGTTGTCCTGTTTGACAATGCCCTGTCTCTATATCTCTGCACACAATGTAATTTAATCACATTTCCATCTGTTCATGTCTGTTTATACGATATGGCCAAACATTGATGCAATCATTTATGGTGTGAACTGTTAAGTACATAGTCTCAGCACTTGAAAAAAAAGTAAAAGCCCTATTGGGAAACTCCAACTCCCATTGTCATTGCCCATTGTCATTGTGACACAGCACTCCACAGCAACACACAAGTGAACACTGCACACTGCACACAACGAAGTTGAATTTATCCGTGCAAGGGGTCAGCCCTCAATGGTGCCCCAAGGGAGCAGTGCGGCGGGACAGTACCATGCTCAGGGTACCTCAGTCATGGAGGAGGATGGGGGAGAGCACTGGTTGATTACTCCTCCCACCGGGTCGGGAGTCGAACTGGCAACCTTTGGGCTACAAGTCTGACGCCCTAACCACTTACCCTGCCATGACTGCCCTACTTTACATTCCTGGATAGAAAAGATGCAATGATGAATCACTCCCAAACTTGTCATTTTTGACCTTTTATGTCCAACAAAGTTCAACATTTTCCTGTTCTCCTGTTTTCAGTCACTGCCTGTACAACAGTGAAACATTGTAAATAAAGCAGGGCATTTAAGCATATAACTAGAAGCACTCAGAGAGCGCAGACCTCCACCAAGGAAGCCGCTTGATAGAACATTAGACTATGTACACCCTATTTTCATTTTAAGTCTGTCTGTTTTCTTTTTGTGGAGTTAGAAACTGGAATTTTTTGCCCTGTCCTGCAATTCAATTAACTAGGGGCGTCTAGATTTATAGGCCAGCAATGGTGAAGAATCTTTAAAAAGATCCTGGTTCAGGTTCATGACCTGGATCACCACCAGAATTTAATCACTCGTTCATGGGGTCATTACCAACAACTCCACAGTTTCATCCAAATCCGTTCATAACTTTTAGAGTTATCCTGCAGACAGACAGACAAACAAACAGACAGACAAACAAACAAACTGACAAAACAACACGACCGAAAACATAACCTCCTTGGCGGAGGTAATTAAGGTCACACAACATCACCAACACGGGCCACAGCACAGAGAAGAGCTTCCAGAGTGTCTCGGGAAATTTTTTTCTGTCCGAGCCCGGCCCTGAACTGACAGAAAAGTTCTCGAAATTTTTACGATGTCTGTTTGCTTCGAGCCCGACAAGATATTCTATTTTTTTGTTCAAGTCCGACCCGGCCCATCGCGTTCTGACCAGGCCCGTCAGGCTTCGGTCGGGTTGCCATACTCAGAGAGAGAGCATGAGAGGCGGACACAAGCTGTTATTGTGATCATCATGGTGGTCAAAAACCACTGCTGCCCAAAGCCTGTTACACTGCCACTGCAAAACCACTGAACCACCATTAGAAAAGTCTGCACACATGAATAACTGATTCTGCACGAACACCATATTATTTTGATTGGATATGATCATGAATATGGCAATAGGTTCATCAGAAGATACACGAATAAAATGGAAACCTGGCCTGGCCAAGGTGCAAAATGTCATTTACACAGCAGTAAAGAAAGCCCACCTGGGGGAAACTTCAACTCCCATTGGCATTATGACACAGCATTCCACAGCACACAAGTGTTCACTGCACACAATGAAATTGCATTTTATGCCTCACCCATGCAAGGGGTCAGCCCCCAATGGCCCCCCAAGGGAGCAGTGCAGCGGGACGGTACCATGCTCAGGGTACCTCGGTCATGGAGGAGAGCAGTGGTTTAGGCCTATTACTCCCCTCACCAACCTGGCGAGTCGGGAGTTGAACCGGCAACCTTTGGGCTGCAAGTCTGATGCCCTAACCACTTACCCATGACTGCCCTATCCACAGTAAGCCAGCTGATCACTGCAGCTGCAAATTTGCTAACCTCACCTGTTCCAAATACAGGGGCATAAAATGACTGAGTGCATTAATATTATGTGGTCTTATAATCTAGTCTTTAGGGACTAACCTTGCTAGCAACCTTAACTCTAGAAACCAGTTGGACTTTAATTTTGATCGCTGTACACATCAACTGCGAATGTGTGGAGCAAGTGAAGTCATTCAAATTCCAAGGCATCCATATCTCTGCTGACCTCTCTTCATCAGTAAACACTAAAGAAGGCAGAAGTGGACTCACTTTCTGAGAGTGCGCAAGAAGGAACAGCTAGACCCAAACCATTGAGAGCAACAGCATCTGCCATGTTAATGAAACTCCAATTGCACAGAGGCTGACAGACTGCAGAGGGAGGCCAGTACAGCACAGAAGATCATTGGTTAGTCCCTACCTTTCACGATCTCTATCTATCTACTCTTGCTGTCTCAGCAGAGCCAAACGCATCCTGAAGGACAACACCATTCTGGCTTCCATCTCCTCATTCTGTTTTAATGTTTAATTTTAATTTGTTTTCTGGCTCATCTGAGTGCAAAGTAATACACTATTGCACTTAGGCCTACACATCGGTGCCAAATGGGGGCGCACGTATGACCTACCTTTTTTTGGTCTTCCAAAAGATATAGTTGGATGGGAATACCAATTTCGTTGTAGCTACCTGTGCAATGACAATAAAGTTTCATTTCATTTCAAAAACGCACCAATAATGAAATTCATTGTCTTCTGTCTGGCTGTGCCTTTTTCTAATTGGCCTACTATGTTTAACCCATAGAGGTAGAAAATAACACTAGAGAGGACCCCGCCCCCCCTTTTACGGCAATCTGTAGCGGCCATTATGGAAATTAACGGAGAACTAGGCTCACCTCTGTCAAAAATGGCTTAATCGTGTGAAAATGTCCATCAACACACTATACAAGGACAATAGTTGAAGTGTGTTGCTAACTATGTTCATAAAATATATTATTTGATTTTTAAATGTATTTTATCGACTCATATGATTTCAGTAGATATGTAGCCTGACATTTCAAATGTGGTCTTTGATTAAAGTGTTACTTTATGTTTACACAGTTTTAGTTAATTTCTTGACATGGGTGGGCGTGTTCTCCATTGACTTGCATTGTCTGAAAGTACCTACACTACCTACGGAAGTTGGGAAGCTCCAGCTGCCATTTCCCAGTGCTGTCGCAAATTGCTGTGTCCTCTCTAGTGTTATTTTCTACCTCTATGGTTTAACCATTCTTCCATTGTGACCTGTTGACCTGAAGCTGGCAGTGGCACCAGAGAAATTAGAACAGGTGGCACCTATGCACTCAGTAGACAGAATCAGAGGCACAACTTGAGTTTGCACCTCCTGTACTCTAGATGGCAGAATATCTGATTGGTTTATTGCTCATTTGGCTGTTCTACGGCCAGCTGACTACTGACGTACTTCCTGTTGTGAAAGCTGCTAAGCATGTCGGCTTTGCACGCGTTTCGATTTCTTTTCTTATGCTCGGCGATAAAATGCAACTAATAGTGTAAGGAGAACGTATATATTAGATGGTAAGCACCAATAAAGCGATGTATTCAGTGAAGCGTAAAATAATAGTCAAGTCAAGAGTGTTCCACAATACTTTGCGAAGGATAGCATGCCATGCTGGGAGCAACCTATAGACAACAAACTACAGTTGACATACCGGTATATAACACACCAAAATATTCTGTCCTTGTTGTAATTGGAAGTGTTTTGGCCGGGTACTTTGCGACAATATTGTTGAAATTAAAGACATCCAATAGTGGTGTCACATCTTAGACAAGTAAATTGAGCTGTAGGCGCCACACAAAGCCATGGACGTGGATGGTCGGGATTTCCTCAACACCCCTCCAATAAAGACGGTGCGCTTTGGTGGTAATCTTGTCAACATGTTGGCGAAATACAAAAAGGTGGGTAAATACAGCATTAAGCAAACCTGTTTACTTGCAATCACTTTGGACTATTCGGCTATAAAGTAAACACCTGTGCATGGCATCTATTTACAGGGTGACAAAGGGGATTACGAGTTATTGAAGCACCAGTTGACAGATCCTGATATCAAGGTAAGGCAAGATTGCTCCTCTCTTTTACCTTATGGTTCACACATTTAAACACATATTTGTAGTATACAAGTATTGATCTCTCTACACCCACTCTTTGGTCAACAGGATGCTCAGATCATAAACTGGCTTCAAGAATTCAGAGGCTGCGTTACTCAGTTGAGCAAAGAGCATGAACAACTTGTCTATGCTGTTTTAGTGAGTACTCTTCCTCCTCTAAAGAAATGTTCCACTAATGCCATGCATTGTAGTACCTTGAATATTAAACCATTTTGGTTAATGGTTGTGTTCGCAGAGACTTCCTTGGCTGGGTCGGAGTCAAGCTGTGGTGGAGGAGTACTTGTCCTTCTTGAGTAACCTTGTGTCAGCCCAAACCGTGTATTTGAGAACCTGTCTCAAAATGGTTGTCTCCCATTTTACTCCTGGTATGTATAAACTAAATTGTCTCATTTGTCAGTCTGACAACAGTTGGAATAGGCATCATCTGGCACTTTTTTTTTTTTTTTTTTTTTTTTAACCCAACCACCACCACCCCCTTATGGGGGACCTATATTGTCTTCCTTTTTTTTTTTTTTTTTTTAAACATTTCTCTTCATTTTTCATCATCTGGCACTTGACTTGTCCAATGTCAGTGTAGCTGGGGGAAGTTTGGCTGTACTACATCGCACTGGATTTAAGAGTGTGCCTGTGCCCCTGCAGAATTGTTCATACTTTGACTGTTTTTGCCTAAGTTTTCCTAGCAGCCAACAACTTCCCATGTTACTGCTGTACAGGCTTCCAGAGACGTGTTCAGTTTTTAAAACTGAATTGACAGAGCTGCTGTCCTCTCTATGTGCCCCTTACACTTACACCTCTGTTCTGGTTCAGGACTAAATTAATATGCATGATTCCAACCATTGTTCTTTTGCTAACACCATTTCTAAATGTTTTCAACCACTCTGATCTTACTCTGCATGTTGTATTTCCTACACATCCACACCCAAACGCCACACATTAGGTCTTGTCACCTAACCTGCTCCCTAAAGTTGTCTCCATCTTCGATCACATAGCTGTTCTTTTCTGAATGACTAAGTCTCAGCACAGCCACCACCCCCCGTGCTCCCTCACATACCAGAGCACTAGGAATGTCAATACTAATGAGCTGGCTGGCTTGCTGCGACCACAGCTCTCTGTGCAGCCACACAGTTTGTGCTCTGATGATGACCTAGTGTTATCTTCAGGGCTTGACATTGGCACACGCACACTTGTCGTGGGGTTAAAATCAGCTGTGATGGGTAACTGATTTACTCTCACTAGCTTTTTTGGATGGTACTTTGTTATGACATGTCAAAAAATATTGCAGGTTTAGTTTTCCCTGTGCTTGCGATCGAAAAGCTATCTTTTGTATCTAGTGTTAGGATTGAAAAGTAATCTAATGCACTTGCGACGCCAGTCGAAAACCCTGATGAATACCCCGATGACACGTCTGTGAAGTTCGGAAAGTCAATAAACCTAAATGACCGACTACTCAGTTAAGGCCTATATTATTTTATGATTTGTTTACATTTGTTTCATACCTTAATGGGGCTTAAGGGGTGTCTATCACACTGATTACTGATGGCAGGCGGAATGAAAGTGTCCTATTCCATGTTCGAATGTGGAGTCACTCCTGCATTGCGTTGCACATTGCGACCTCTTTGTTCTTTCATAGGCATAATGAAACAAAGGAAACGAAGGAGAAAAAAATATGCCTTCCTCAAGTAAGCCTTATAATTGTGCATGTGCAAAACGGCATGTTCATTGTGCTTGCCGTGTCTGTTTAATACAGCAAAAGGCTTGCTTTAGTTCATGATCTTGTCACCCAGGCCAGGCCCACCACCTGTCTCTTGGACCCGTGAGTGACCCCATGTCCTTGAATTTTGTTGGCCATTTTTTTATGCCTTTATAAGACAGATCAGGGATTGTGCTGACAGGAAACCAGCGGGACAGAGACGGTGAAGGATCAGGAAATGACATCGGGCCGGAATCAAACCCAGGTCACCAGCATGATTACAGGTGGTGCCTTAGCTGGTTAAGCCACAGCCAAGGCCACCCCAACCCTTTTACGAAAGCCTCCCCACTGACAGAAGGCTCTTATCTATGGATGATAGGACTTTTAGTGTGGCTGGCCCTACATTTTGGAATGACCTTCCACTTTCACAACATCAATATACTTCCCTTTCCACCTTTAAAACCTTGCTCAAAACTCACATCTACGCCGTAGGCTACCCAACACAATGCTGACTGATTGAGGTTTTATTATGTTATTTGTGTCCTGTCTTGCTTTGTTGTTGAGTCTGTGCCATCCTTCTTTGTATTGTAACAAGTGTTGCTTTTCTCGTTTTTCTTTTTACTGCTCTTTTAACATTATGCTTTGAAAGGTGTCCTAGGGTTTCTTGAAAGTCGCTCTAAATAAAATGTATTGTTATTAATATTAAAAATTTTTTTAAATGCAGCGAGGGTAACAATCCGTGAGGGTGATGTGGACATTTCCGATTCAGACGACGATGATGAAAGTGAGTGTTTTTGTGTTCTTACCATAACAAAATACAAAAGAAAATGAAATTCACAAACTTTTTTTTCTGGCTTCATGCTACATGTTGTTTTGAATACATTTTTTTCTCATATCTTTACAGACCTTCCAAGGAATTTTAATCACTGTCATCAAGCCCTGCAAATCATTTTAAGATATGTCCCATCGTAAGTATCTTTGAATGAGTCATTGTGTACAGAAACTTATATTTTTGTGTTTAAAATCCATTGTTTCGTTAAAATAAACTGAAAACTCTTGTGCTTCCAGGACTAGTAGATTCCTGATGCCCATTCTCAGTGATAACTTCCCTTTCGTCCAGAAGTCACCTAGAACTCTTGTGAGTTCTTTCTCATCATGACACGATGCTGTTATATATTCTGTCAGTGTTAAATAATCCACTTTGACGTGCTAAAATGTGTTGCTTTTTTCTCCAGGAGTGTTATGTCCACAACTTGTTACGAGTGACTGTGTACATCCCAGCTCTGCGACGAGAGATCCTGGAACTCATCATCAGTAAAATGTTATCGTTGGACGTGAGTACTATTTCCCCTCTCTGTATACATTTTGTGTTGTGTAGATATTGTACGGACAAATGCTGAAGGATTGTTGCACAATGGAAAGGGCATGTCATTGAATTCAATGCTGGATGTTGTAATGTTTTGAAGGAGTGTTTTGGTACAAATATCCATACTTCATATCTTTCTTGTATGACATTTGTGCATTGTAACTCCCCACACATTGGTCAAGAGGCATTTTGAGTAATGTCTTGTGAAATACGTTCCTATAAAACTAAATGACTTCTAATTCATGTGACGAAAAAGGAGAATTTACATAATGTACGAACACAAGATTTAATTTGGATATAAATTATTATTATTATTATTATTATTGCTAAATAAGTTATGAAGTATTATTATTACAACCCAAATCTGATGCTTGAAAAGTGTGTGTTGTGTGTGACTGCAGGTCAGTGCACCTCGTGCTGAAATTGAAGAGATGGAGGAGAGTGCTGAGCAGAGGAGCTGTGAAGCATCGCAGGACGACTGCCTGTTTGATATGGTAAGTCATCGCTGCTGCTCCGCTAGCTGGCCTGAATGCTAATCAGTTATGGCTGTAGCATGGCATCAAAGATGTCGTGTGAACGCCCCTTTAGGAGACCTTTGGTTAGGATACCTTTGGAGTCTTGAGGTTGAGAATAAATTGAGTTAATGGCACTGTAGATGGCGGTAGCGCACATCTTGCACAAACACCACAAAAAGAGAAAAAGTAGGAGGGGACAACGCCCCCTTAGGAGACCGAAATTGAGCACACGTTTTTGCATTGGATGGGTGGAGTTCGGGATATCTTTCTCTACCTAAGGAAATCTTTGATGGCACGACACCTCCGTTCCCAAACTTGGTACTGCAGAGGGTGCGGAGAGAAAAGGGATTTTGCTTAAAGGGAAAACGGCTAGCATAATTCTGAAATGGTCAGTAATGGTATTCAGCTGTATGGTTAATACATATATTTACTTTACCTATGAATTTCAAATAAAAATTTTGTAATAACAATGCATGTACATGTTTGGTATTTGGAATATGGAAGGGTGGAGGAGTCGTCAAAATATTCTTTGGTTCAAAAAACCTCATCATGAGCCTCCCAATACCCTCTTGACATCCTCATAAGCCTGCCAATGACCCCTTAGTATTAATATGATAAAAGACACTATTAAGACCCATTTTGCAACTGAGCCTACCCTCCCATATATATATATATATATATATATATATATATATATATATATATATATATATATATATATATATATATGGCCCTGCCTTGGCCAACCGGTAGGGCACTCGCCTGCCATGTGGCTCACCCGGATTTGATTCCCGGCCTGGGTCCTTTGCTGACCCCTTCCCGCCTCTCTCCCAATTCGCTTCTTGTCCACCTCTCGCACTGTCCTAGTAAGTAAAGTCAAAAAAGCCAAAAAAATACATCTTAAAAAATAAATGAAAGATGGAGATATTGATGCTTTTAAATCTCTACAGTGCCACTGTTGACTTGTTGACTAAGTCTTGCTTATCCTCTGTTGTCCACTGCCGCTGTCCCCCTGCAGGACGAGGATGGTGACTCAGGTCTGGAGGCCACCCCGCCGGAGTGCTCTGCGATGGCCCACCCCGTGGCAGAGCGCCTGGACTCCCTCATGGGCATCCTGCTGGCCTACATCAAGGACGCATGCTTCCTCAACGGTGAGACACAGGGTGCATTTTAAGGGGTTTGGAGTGAGGAGTTCCCACATGACAGTGACACATGCCTGTATACCGCAATATCTATATTACTTGCGATATTTAATATATATTTTGCCCTCTCAACTTGCCATTCTACACTTAATCATGTATGAAGCAACTGAGAGCAATGTTTTATTTCCAACATTATTTTTATTAGGAAAAACATGGGTTATATCTACTTAAAATGTCAACCTTTTTAATACCTTTTTTGACCTTTTCACCAAATTTGCTGTTATTAAAATGTAAAAACTAGGTATCGTAATTTAACCAACTTTTGCGATATGTGTATTGCAAGCTGTGATATTGCGATAACGATACATTTTCTATATATTGTGCAGCCCTAGTCTCCACACTTAAAATCTTTGTTCTTGGATGTTTTATTCCATGGCTGGATTACGTTTTGACCAGAATCTGATAAAGACAATGGCAGAAAACATCAAAGAAAAAGATTTTAAGTGTGCAGACTCCTCACGCGCTCCAAACTTTCAGGCAGCCTTTGTCCTGCACCTTTTCCTGGGATGTGCACAATTTACATAGTGAACACATCCTAATGCTTATGCTACGCTCCAGCTGCCAATGTGCATCAATATGTTGTTTAGCCAGAACGTCACTGTGGTGAACGCAGTAACAAGCGTTGACTATGTGTGTTAGCTTGCATTGTTTGCGCCAACTATGTAATCTCCCTTGAGTCACATGCATCAACTCAAGAGGCACTTATCTATGTTGGTCTGTCTGTCCATCTAAATACTTTTCTGAGTAGGTAGTTTTGGGCTCACCTCTGTGAGTAGGAGGGCTTGACACTGGCACCTGCCAACCGACTAAATGCTGGTAAAACTTGGCAGTGGCTTGTAACAGTTTCAGTCTCACGATCCACTTTGACAGGTAATTTATTCTTTGGGGTGACAAAACATAGTTGCATCAATTGTATGTATTTAAATGCAAGAATATTCCAAAGGGAAAAAACTGACAACAAAACTCTGGCTGAATGGCTAGTGACTCAGGAAAACCACTAGCCACAGTGTCCGGTGGGAATAAAAGTTAACGTCAAGCCCTGGTGAGTAGGTAGTTTTGTGGTAGTCTGTGTCCTTGTGGTAGTTTTGGACTCACCTGTGTCCTTGTGGTAGTTTTGGACTCACCTGTGTCCTTGTGGTAACTGTAGGTGTGCTGGAGCTGGAGAGGACCAAGGCTCTGTACCGGGACCTGCTGGGTGTGTTTGACAAGCTGATCCTGCCCACTCACGCCTCCTACCACGTCCAATACTGCGTCTTCTACCTCAGCAGCCTACGCCTGGTGAGTACACTGTTGCCAGATATACAATAATGATCATATTTGTACCATAGCTTTGTCCATTTTGTCCTCTTTACGATCATTTTCATTCAGTTCATTTTAGTTGCCCTGAAACAACCATTTGGCTCTTGTATGATACTTTCCTCCAAAATAGCCCCCAAAAACAATTATTTTTGAGGTTTTGGTACGATAGTTCAGCATTTTCCATCAGGCAACACTGTGGTGAGTACACAGGAGGACTCCAGAGACTGGACAAGATTGTGTGAAACCAGAATAGAACACGTTCTGTGTGCCCTGTTTTGAATTATTCTGTGAAAAATGGCTTGGTGGTGCCATCCCTCATTGCGGTCGGACAAGGAGTTTAGTTTGTGTCAAGCCATAACAGAACACACTGATGTATGACGGTGCGCGCCGCCATGTTTTGAGGTGTTTTTGAATATGTTGGTGAAAAGAGTACTAAGTGACATTGTGGCACTTAATAATTTGTCGTTTTTATTTTTTGGAAACCGTGGAATTCTTGGCTGCTCCTCGAACGAAGTTAAACTGTTTGTTTTCTCCTCTTAACCCATTTTAGCCTAAAAGGTGCCCTCTCCCTAATAAAACATAAATATATCAGCCTCCAAAACACATAAAAACATGAAACAAGTTGCACTTAAAAGCCTTCATTTTGCACTAGAATGTGTTCATTCAGCTCTAACTTATCCACATTTTTAATAAAACAGCTCAAATCTCAAGAACCTGAATGCAGCGTATATGTCGCTCCAGGACGCAATGGGTTAATCTTCTGACTTGACCACAAATTTAATATGTAATTGTATTTTTTTCTGTGTTTTTTGTTTGTCAGGGGCTGGCGGAGGCGTTTCTGGACCACCTGTGGAAGTTGCTGCAGAGCCCCTCCCAGCCCCCCATTCTCAGGCAGGCGGCCGCCGGCTACATTGGCAGCTTCCTGGCACGCGCCAAATTCCTACCCGTCTCGTAAGTCACCCATACACCGAGCAGTTTTTTAATAACCTCTCAAGGCAGGGGTGTCAAACTCCAATTCACAGGGGGCCAAAATTAAAACCTGGGATATAATGGAGTCAGTCTTGGGCCAAACTCAATTTTTAGATTTCTAAAATGCACGTGCAGGCATGCATTTAAAACTCAACGATACATTTCACAACCCTCTTATATGATGGCTTATATGCCTAAACATATTACTTTAAGTTATTGTGTTGTATGAGTGGGAGATGTTACATTGGCCTCCGTCCAATGACGTCCTATGACGTATCAAATTTTATGTTCAAGTCATGTTACTATGTATGTGGTATGTATATAGTGTGGTATGTGGTATGGTACTATGTATGTGTATGTGTACTATGTATGTGGGCCCGTCCAACTGTAACGAACATTTGTAATGATCTTACAGACCAATCAAAATGCCCCCCGGGCCTAAGTTTGACTTCCCTGTCTTAACAATTTGAGGGCTTATTTAAGACGGACTGAATGCTAGCAACTTACTTTACCATGAATTTAACGGCATGGAGTGTAGATGATCCAACTGCTACAATTTGTTGTTTCAGTGCACAGCAAATGAACAAATGTGTCCTTGTTTCTGGCTCTCCTAAAACTCAATACTTGTTTGAATAAGCTCATTGCAGTAGAAGATGCTCAGGAATCCCATTCTTTGCCTTTAAGCAAATGGATGCAGGAAGTGTTTTATTAGTTGTAAGTTAACACATTAATGATTATTCTAATTGGTCAATAGATAAGACTGGATTTTACCTGAGGAATGTGAAGCCTTCTCTCTGTGACGCACGTGTCTTTCCTGGGGTAGTTTTTCCTGGCAATCTTTAGTGTGTAAATCAAAACAGTGTTACAGGAAACAGAAAACTAACTTTGTCCTTTGTTCCCTGTTGTCGTATGTGTCCGTGTGTGTGTGTGCGTGCGTGTGTGTGTGTGTTTGTCTCATCAGCACGGTGAGGGCATGTCTGGACCTGCTGTTGCCATGGCTACACCTCTACATAGACAGCCAGGACGCCAGCTCGCGCTCCTTCTGTGACATCACGCTGCACGGGCCCTTCTACGCCGCCTGCCAGGCCGTCTTCTACACGCTGGTCTTCAGGCACAGGGCCATCGTGGAGGGCAACATGAAGAAAGGTGTGTGCACTGCAGTGAGCGGTTTGTTGAAAAGCAAGCTGCTTCTTATCTTATGCATGTCTAAGTTGTGTTCTGGGTTTAGCTCAATGATCCAAAAATACTTTTTTTCTTAGTCTCCCTATTTCAAAATTTAAGAGGTGCTATGTGAGGTGTGCAAATATGTATAACCCCAGCCATCAGTGTACTTTGTTTGTGAAAGAACGGTCCTGCTCCTTGTGGGGGGCAACAAACCGAAAGTCTCATTAACTTGCATGCAACACATCGGCTAGCCTAAAACAGTCCATGCTTCAGCCACGGCTGTTTGGCTTACAGCCGACAACACAACAGATCCTCGGCATGTTGAACGTGAACAACGCTAGTCTACAGGTCCTTGTCTTTCGCCTCTTCTCTCCCAACACCAACAGGGCCTTGCCTTGTACTGTCCCTCAATGTTATCCCCCAGGAAGGGGCGTAATCAGGGCTCTAAATAAACACCAGCCAACAGGCCAAATGATGGTGAAATTTCAGTTTGGCTGGTAGAATAGATCAACTTACTAGCCATTTTGACCCATTGGTGAGTATGCAGTTGGCTAGTAAGATTAACATCCACTTACCATTTTGGCAAGTGATGAAAAGAGTAAATTTAGAGCCCTGGGCGTAATGCACATGGTACTCGTCATGCTGGTTATATGTATAAGTTGGTTGATCTGGGTTCTCCTGTGTGAAAGTGAAAGCCCAGCTGGGAAACTCCAACTCCCATTGTTATTGTGACAGAGCACTCCACAGCACACAAGTGCTCACTGCACACTGCACACAACAAAATTGCATTTATGCTTCTCCCGTGCAAGGGGGCAGCCCCCACTGGCGCCCCAAGGGAGCAGTGCGGTGGGACGGTACCATGCTCAGGGTACCTCAGTCATGGGGGAGGATGGGGGAGGGTACTGGTTAATTACTCCCCCCACCAAC
The DNA here is from genome assembly GCF_034702125.1 of Engraulis encrasicolus. Lineage (NCBI taxonomy): Eukaryota > Metazoa > Chordata > Actinopteri > Clupeiformes > Engraulidae > Engraulis > Engraulis encrasicolus. The sequence goes on along the minus strand of NC_085858.1, from coordinate 32,991,756 downwards.
CTGGCGGGCAGGAGTCGAACCGGCAACCTTTGGGATACAAGTCTGACGCTCTAACCGCTAACCCATGACTGCCTGTGTGGTGTACAGGGCTGGCGTACCTGCAGAGCCTGAATCTGGAGCGTATCGTGATGTGCCAGCTGAACCCCCTGAAGGTCTGCCTGCCCGCCATCACCAACATGTTCGCTGCCATCACCAGGTATGTCACCGCCCGCCCGTAACCCTTGTGCTTGACCTTATTGTCTTATTCAGTGTGCGAACCTGCTCCCACCTTGAAATGTATATTTTGCGTCTACGCACCTGCTTTGTTTTTTACATGTAGAGAGCAACAATACTCTTGCCTCCTGACCCCCCGCCCCCCCCATAACCCTGCCAATCTGCTGACTTTTCAACTCGTTCACCATGTGTTCAGAACTCAAAGTGGCACGCAGTGAAATCTCACATCCAACATAAAATTCTGAACATTCCCTGCAATTCACTCCAAGCTCCTGCTCATCAGTCCCTTTCACTTCTCTTCCAGCCCTACTCTCAGTGTACAATACATAAATACTCCTCCTCTTTAAGTTTCTTCATATCACTGAACTTGTTTGTAGAGACAAGTCTTAACTACCCTTCACATTAATCCACTTGCCCGTCTTGCCTCCAGGAAGTACCAGCTGGTGTTCTGCTACACCATCATCGAGCGCAACAACCGCAGCACCCTGCCCATCATCCGCAGCTCCACCGGGGGCGACTCTGTGGTGGCCAACACCAACCCTCTAGACAGCTTCTTCCCCTTCGACCCCTACCTGCTCAAGAGGTAACCCATGCACTCATCTAAGTAGCCTAAGAAGTCTCTGACCTCCTTTTGGTTATATTCTTATTTTTGAAGTTAATTGACTGAGATGCTTTGTGTTATTTTTTGTTTCTTTCCTCCTGAAGTTTAAATGTTTCTTTTTGTTTTCTTTCTGGAGGAACTTGTATCCCAACTGCTTGCTTCGTCTTACATCATTATCTTGTGCTCTGCCATCCTTTTGATATTTGCATTAAGGGCTCTTCTTAGTCATGTATACTTATGTAATTACTTCTCTATATATTAATGTATATTCTCAGGCATACACTCGCATAGACTCATAAAATTGAGGTTGTAAAGGAGTAAAGGTGTGGAGTCTGGTTTTGCTGTCCTCTGACATGATGTCTGTCCTCTGGCAGGTCGGGTAAGCTCATCGAGCCCCTCTATCAGGTGTGGGAGGAACCGGACTGCGTGGCTGACATGTCAAAGCGGGACGTCAGGAAAGTAAGTACACTGTAGATGCTAACTTGGTAATGAAGCAAAAAAAAGTGTTCCTCATTCCACAAAGCAATTTGGCATGCTGAAGAGACTTTTGCATATATTTTCAGTGGTGGCTCTCAAAGATGCAGCCTTAGCAAAGAAAATAAACTAAATAAACTAAATATTTACAATTGGGACGTGAAAATGCATGCGTGCGTGTGCGTAGTTGATGGGAATGTAATCGTGGGTATTGTTTGTTGTCCAGGCCTCAATGGAGGAGGAGGATGACTTCCTGCGAGGGGAGACGCCCCAGGACACGGTGATGATGGGCATGACACCCGGCTCATTTGAGTCGCACCTCCGTAGCCCCAGCAGCGTGGGCTCCCCGCCTCTCGACTTTCTCCGGCGACCCTTCTAACCCCCCACCCCCCAATCCCCTGCTCTCACGCCCCTTCTAACCCCCCCCCCCCCCCCCCCCCCCACTGTTAATACCTCGCCCCGGATGGCCTTCCCCCAGTACCCTCTTGCCTTCTTCCATCCCATTCTGACTCCTATCCCCAGCCTTCCTCCAGCTGCAGTGCCCCTTTGCCTTCGGAACCCCCTCCCACCTCAACAGCCTCCAGTGCTCCCCTCTGAACCCCTCTGGCTGGACTCCTCCAGTACCTCTTTTTGGCCCACCCCACTCCTCCTTCCTGCACTGCCCCTTTATGACACCCCTCTCCATCGTCTCTCCGTCCTCCTACGCCCCTTCTGATCCCCTCTGCTCTTCCTCTCCCCCCCCCCCCATCTCTTAGCCCACCTCATCTTCCTGCTGCACCCCTCTAATCTACTACTCAACCTCCTCAAACACACCTGATCCCTTCTGATTTTCCATCAGCACCTCTTCTGATCCCATCAACAACCAACAGGGGGCAGCATAGATCACCTTTTCTTCTCTATATGGACTCTATTCGCACACAAACTCGAGAGGCAGAGAGAGGGAGTATTAGTTCACCCCTCTGTCTATGAACTGCAGTCTCTTCACTCACTGGAGTGTCAAAAGCTGTGTGTCTGAAAGTAACATTTGTTTAAACAGTGATGCTCACCAGGGCTTTTTCTAGGAATTTTTGGCATGAGGGAGCACCATGGCAGGTTGTTGGCCCCCGTGACTGAGAAATTTACTAGGGGCGCTCAAAAAAAGTAATTTATATATTTAAAAAAAATAAGTATGAGGGTGCACTCGCGGAAGTATGAGGGTGGAGCGCCCCTATTTCCCCGTTCAGAAAAAGCCCTGCTCACATCAAGATGTAAATAGCTGAAAATGGTTAAGTTGAATTTGATACACACAAATGTGTAGAATGACCATTTGAGGTGCTTATTTTTTTGGTTATTTTTCATTACAAACAGTTTTACAGGCAGTAAATATTTTAATGACCACATCTTGTTAATTAGAAGTCTGTAAGTGGTTTACTGTTTGTATTTTGTACATTTTCTTTTTAACGTTTGTTTAAAAAAAAAACTGACGACAAAGTTTGGGCTCCATATTCCTGCGACGTTGGTTAATAAGATTGAACTGTTAAAATATTTATAGAGAAATGTTTATACTTTAACGCAAATGCAAAATAGTTGGAACTGTGTTGACTGTACATGTTGTGACTGCTTACACATTTTTTTCAGGGTTTTGGCTCTGAACTACTTGATCTCCAACCAGACCACTGTTAACAATAAATACATTGGCTCAATATACACACCCGTGTGAAAGATCTGACTAATTTCAATAATCTTTTTTTATTTTTATTTCAATCACTGGGAAATTGTTTAAATTGGTCAATTTAAAAAAAAAAACTTTTCATCCCTCTTTAAATATTCCTTAATTACAATCATTTTATTTTCCAAAGAGCACACACTATAAGTAACAAAATATACAGATCATCACACCACACACTGTGCTTCACTGGAGGACCAAGCAGGGTAACGGTTTAGAATAACTACCTATAAACAGCTGTATAAACACTTTATAAATAATAAACTAATTCTCAACAAAATGTTTACCAATGTTTCTAAATGGGCAAGAAATACTATATTAAAACAGCAGACACCGCACAGTCCTGGAAGTTCATCCTCCAAAGACCAGAGGGCATGAAAGCACATAAAAATCACACAGTAGAAGTTGATTCCTACTCCACTGTGCAGTCGTAGTTTGGTTTTTACTCATTTACAGACATTTGTAAATGCTTTGATTAATGTTAATTATTATTAGATGTTAAAGTGTTTATAAAGCTTTTTTGGGTAGTTATTCTAAAGTCTTACCCCAAGCAGTCTGTACAGTACAGTATGCAGGGGGTCCCTAACAACTGATCTCTTGTCTGAGCAGCTTTAACCAGGAGCAGAGTAGGCCTCTGTAGGATGACGTTGCCACTGTATGCAGCAGCAGCTTGGTCTGTAACAGTGATCCTCAACCTTTTTTGAACAAACACCCCCTTGGCCTCATCACAAGCCTCCCAACGCCCCCTTTTGACCACATCATAACCCTGACAACCATAGAGGTAGAACACTACTGACAACGCCCCCCTAAGTATTGAGAAATTAAATGGACTAATGCTCCCCAATGGCACCTGAGCACCGCCCCCTCTCAGCTGTATCCTTCTCAACGCCCCCTAGAGCTCCCCAACGGCCCCTCTGGGGCTGTACCGCCCCTGTTGAGAAACACTGGTCTATAAAAAGCAGCAGGGCAGGCTGGTGTTGGTGTGCCTGAGTGCTCACCAAGTGCTCAGCATGTGGAGGTGATGTGTGCTGCATGACTAGGGAGGATGCCCCTGAGCCGGAGCCGGAGCCGGAGCCTGAGCTGGAGCCATCCTTTACTGACCTTGGAAATAGCTACCGCTACAGTACTGCAGAGGCCCAGTGCACAGCATGGAGGATAAACAACACTCTGGCCAGTGTCTTGTCTCAGTGGTGTAGTCTACATTTTTGTGGTGGGCATACTGTATATTTGAGCATTTTTGAGGATGGTATACTGTGTATATTTGTACTATTCTAAATAATGGATCAATCAATTTTAGGTGGGTATACTGAAATTCCAGAAATTTTCAGGTGGGTATACTGCGTATACCTGCGTTCTATATAGACTACAGGTTCAGGTGTTAACCTCTTGTACTTGGCAATCACATCACTGTGCTTTTCAAACAAAATGTAGTGATGAGACAGGAGGATATTTTTTTCCGAAGTTATTTTCTTGATAAAATTGGATATTGATATAATCATATTATCAGTGAAAGAGTTCATCATATTTGGGGATTATTGTGAAAGTTATCTTTTTTTAGTAGTAATTGTTATATAAGCATCATGACTGTTTATCTGTTGACATGAGTGATGAGTGAAATATTGGCTTCTCTGCTCATCCATTGTATATCCATGAACAATACTGAATGCTGAAATGCTGCAGCAATTTTCAGGCCCCTCACCTGTTCCAAGCCTCATGGATTAGCCATTGTGTTTGACTAATCAGGCAGACCAGATGGCATTACTACAGTGAAAAAAAATCCAGCATTCCATTAGTACCATTGAATCCGGTCGCTTTTGTGTGTGTTTTTTTAAGATCCTTTGTTGGTCTTTTTCGACTTTATTTGATAGGACAGTGTGAGAGGTGGACAGTAAGCGAATTGGGAGAGAGATAGGGAGGGGTCGGCAAAGGACCCGGGCCGGGAATCAAACCCATGGCAGGCGAGTGCCCTACCGGTTGGCCATGGCAGGGCCTACTTTTGTGTTTCTATGTCTCTGGCCTGATTGCCCATGCAGTGAACTGCCCCCTTGCTTTCCATGTCAGGTGAGATGCCCTGAATGCAAACTGCACAGTATGTTAGCAAAGATGTCCAACTAGTTTCTTGTCACTTATTGCCCTCCCTTTCATACACAGGATGTAATATGACTTGAGGCAGGGGTTCCCTAACTTTACCACGACAAGGCCCCCCCATATATCAGTAGTATTCCAGCCAATGCCCCCTGACACGAGTCATGCCACAGTATTTTTTTCTGTGTACCCCCTTTCATAAGTTGATAAGTGCACCCCTAAATCCATGCAACTACAACCGGAAATGTACGAAATGAAGCGGTGTTCACTATGCCATTTTGCTTTAGAATACTTTTCTTTTCCAAATGCCGTGGCCCCCCTAGCCCCCAAAAGGGTCCCTGCCCCCCACTTTGAAAACAGCTGACCTAAGGCATTTCTTAAGCTGATTCATAAAGAACCGTCATAGACCGGCTGTGATGCTGTTACAGGCACAGAAAGAACTGGACATTTAGTTATAACGTAGTTATATGTTGTTGTCCCTACAATATGGTCATGTTAATTGAGGGTTATGTGAGATCCAGTAAATGCAAACATAGTATCAGAACACTTCAACCACATATCAATAACATCTCTGATTAAATACCTTATTGAATTATGGTGGAATCTATAACCTCTCTGTTCAGTATGCAGAATAGAAAAATGAAGTAAATAAGAAACCACAACAAGCCATAAACTGTTCGTGCTTTAATAAAAACAATACAAGAAAAGATATTTAGGCCACATATATGATGCAGACTAATCAGACCTTACAGGACTACGTATCAGCATGTTCAAAGCAAATGCAGTTATCAATATAAACAGAATAAATCTTACATAGAACATGTTTAAAGGTAGAGTATGTCCTTTTTTTAGTTGTTTACTTCCAGAATTTATGCTGCCCATTCACAAATGTGCTTTTCATGAATATTTTTCACCACCATCAAGAATTCAATATCAAAATGACTGAGAAAATGACACTTTTCAGACATCAAATGGTGGCTCTTCTCCATGTCTGCCATATAAATGTCCAGTAAAAGACATCTTTTAAGTTGCAAAATGTACTGTACTTTGGTCAGACCAGTAAATATTATCTTATCATTTAGTAAATATTCATGAAACGATCAAGTTTGGGAATGGGCGGCATAGTTGCAATGCCTCTTCTGGCCACAATCCTACACACTCTACCTTTAATGGTTATGACAGAAGCTTCACTGATGTGTTGTTCATGGTATTTTAATATGATACAGATTATTTTACAGATTTTATTTACTGACATTTTTATGAACCCAGACAGACTAGCACTAGTTAACGGTTAGTAATGAGGACAGGTTGACATTTCAAACCATGCACAGTTGTTGTAAGTACAGTATATATGCATAAATAACATGTAGAGGTGGACATGGTATAGTTAACATATCACTGTGGTACAGCATGACCTCATGTGATGAGTTCACCAGATGATGACAAACCAAACCAAACTCTTCTGCAACGATGTTGAGTTAATACGCGCTGTATTCAATAGACAGGTGGGGCACACTCCCACACACAGTCTCTCTCTCACTCACTCACTGAGATACACATACTTACACAGAAACGCACGCACGCACACAGTCTTTGCCTCTACCTCTCTCACCCTCTCTCACTCTCTCTCTCTCTCTCTCTCTCTCTCTCTCTCTCTCTCTCTCTCTCTCTCTCTCTCTCTCTCTCTCTCTCTCACACACACACACACACACACACACACACACGGACATACACACCTCTGAGAATGCTAAGTTTGACCTCTAGAAATTCTAGTTTCTCTTAGAAGTGTTCACAGCAGAGCCTGTAGTATGCACTGTACGAACGGTGTTACCCACAAAGGACATGGAGGGAGACATCAAGAGGGAAGAAGAGGTTGTTTTCTGAACTGCAAGATTTACAAAGTTTATAACCAGCAACTGCAAACCGTAAGCCAGTGATTGCCAGGCGAGTCTAAAGCTTCTCTTCAATAAAAGCATGGAGTCAAAATATACAAAATATTTATAATGTCAGAGCACTTCTTCTTAGAACAAATACAAATGTGCATCATATCAAATAATGAGATGTGTGGAATCTGGAGCGTCCCTCCTATTGGGACCACCGAAGTACATAGTAGGAACTTCTTGGCTGTACTGCTTTCCTGTGATGCTGCAATGCATCGTGGGGCTTGTAGTCCATAAGGTGGCCCAGCAACTTGACTTGGCTGCCTGGCTCCCATCAGTGGCAACAACAATGATGTCGCCATGATCGCTCTGAGCAACTTTTCCAAAAAACAGCGCGAAAGCACTCTGCCTGCATGGTAACAAGGTATATTATTATACAAGATACAGTTGTATGTATCTGGAAAGGGGGAAAGAACGTCCTCTCTACACACAGTAGCTTTCCAGTGACAAAGCAATCCAGACGACGACGACGAGAGAGAGAAAAAAATAAAGCTTTCAACTAACATTCACTTCAAAGCCTCCTCACAGACTCTGCCTCTACAGTGTTTAGTCTCAGGTCGGGTTTGTGCCACATCCTCCTTCCTGTGAGTCAGCTGATCTTCGGGACGGTGTCTTGTCTGCCTGATGCTCCGCTCCGCTCATCTAGAGACTCTGCCGGCCAGGAGGGGGTGGCCACAGCGTCGACTGACTGTAGGAACAAGGAAACGAGGAGATCAGTTTGTTGACATTCAGACACACTGTCGGAACATGGAAACAAGGGGAGCAGTTTGTTGACATTTATCAGACACTGACGGTAGGAACAAGGAAGCATTTATCAGACAATGACTGTAGGAACAAGGAATCATGGATATCAGTTTGTTGAGATTAATCAGACACTGACTGTGGGAACAAAAACAAGGTGACAATACAGCCGTCTCCAAAAGTTTTGTCGCCTATCCATCTGTTTGGATCAACAGCTAATAACCTGACTTTCAATTCATCACATGGCTTCAGAAGTCACTCATATGAAAGCTACAACCCTCCCGAATGAGGTTGTATGTACAAAAATAAATTTCATGCACCAAAGAAAGATTAACCCTTTAATGAACACAGACAGGGCAGATTTTCACAAGACAAAAGATTTGTCGCCTATCGAACATAATGTGAAAATGAGCAGATAAGTCACCTTGAAACCAAGTGATTAATTAAAAGTCAGGTTATTAGCTGTTGTTCCAAACAGATGGATAGGCGACAAAACTTTTGGAGATGGCTGTATTGTGTACATTAATTAATAATTTCAGCAGCAAACTAGTCATTCAGTATTCATTAAATATCATTTCATATCATTTTACCTATGTTGATCAGTTTGTTAACAGCCAAAATCAAAGAGTTCTAGCTTTTTCACCCCCCAAACGATGGTCAATGGGGAGTTTAATTGACTTGTTGGAGGCCTGCACTCTGCAATCGACGTTCTAGTAAATTGTTTTTGGATTTGGGTCAATATAATTTTGGAAGTAGAAATCAGGGTGACGCAATCACAGCTAATATCACTATTGTGCAATCACAGCTAATATCACTATTGTGTGAAGTTGGTGCATTAATTCATTGTACAACATGTTTGCATAGGATAAATGATTTTATATTAAAAAAACACTAATAACTTAATCCATGTAATGGTGGCATTGCACCACCTGTCTATTACTAAAAACTGTCAATGACCCATTTCTGTAATGTGGCGTAGTTGCCAGGCCAATGCTTGGCAGTATTTGATACCGAACAGGAAGTGGGACTAATCAAATCAAATCCCAGAGGGCACTGGACTGGACTGCTGCATCAGTTTGGCATCTGTGGTGCTGCTGCACCTCCTCTCACCCCTCTCCAATTTCCACAGCAAGGCTTAAGCCATAGTGTGCATTGAGCACTGACAATGGATTTTACAGCTTGTGTCACCCCATCAAACGCAGCTCATCATTCCCTCTCTCTCTCTCTCTCTCTCCCTCTCTCTCTCTCTCTCTCTCTCTCTCTCTCTCTCTCTCTCTCTCTCTCTCTCTCTCTCTCTGTCTGGTGTTTTGAAGATGCTGTCTACTCTATTGTCAACGAGGATTTAGTATTTGCACAGTGGTTACTGTAAATTGCTTTGTTTTTCTCTTCATCTCTTTATTTTTATTTGTTTATTTTGGTTTCTTTTCTTTATGCCGTGTCCAGACCAAGAGCGAACTACGCTGCCTTGAATTCGCTGTATTCGCTCGAGACGCAGCATTGACATGTTTGATTCAGCTAATTACATAACGGCTCTGGCTTGACAGCCTGGGACTTTGGGAGATATGAACGTTCCGATTGGTTGTCGCCGAACAGCGTCATTCGCCTGCGATTAGATTTAGTTTAATCGTCAAAATTCGCTCTGGTCGCGCAAGAAGCTTCGCTCCTGGCGAATTCGCTTTGGTAGCGCAGATCGCGTGCCCTCCATAGAGAAATAATGACTTCCGTCGCTTCGTTCGCTCCGTTCGCTCCTGGTCTGTACACGGCATTAATCGACTTTTATACATTTTAAGAGTGTAATATGATCTGATTGTACACATCATGTACAAATTGTTTTAATAAAGTATCCTTAAAATTCAAAATTCTCTCTCTCTCTCTCTTCATGGCTATCCCTCTCTGCCCTGTCATAAAGACATGCTGACAGGTTGTTTTCTGTAGCCTGTAGCTGACCACCGGGACAAAGGAGTCACACTCTGTTTTGATGAACAGACATTTTCTTCCATCTGTTTTCCAAAGTATTTTCGTTGAGATACCAGTGGTGAATCTGCATAAATATCAAATCAAGACCTGCAATTGGTTTAGATTTGGATTTAGATTGCCGTTTTTCCACTTTTATATTTTTACTAGTCGTTTTCAGAGCAAAAATGTCTATAAGCAAAAGGCATAAGTGAAGGGAAAAATCTCTGTGTTTAAAAAAAATACCCATGTACATGTAAGTATATGTAAACAGAGTCTTAGACTGGTGTTGGGGTGTACAGGAGGACACTCACTCTTCGCAACACTTGCTTCCTGCCTCTTCTGAATCATGCCGTACCACCACACCACCTGAACAACAACAGAAAATAGGTTAGTTTTCCTGTTTCAATTATTGGTTTTGTTGGTTTTGGCATGTAGTACACATCGCATACACAGATAACCTCCCTTTGTGCTCACACAAACTTTAACCTTGGGGCCAACTTTAAACTTTGATTTCACCAAACACACACACTAACACACAGTCATGCACAACCACGCACGCATGTCTGTCTACGCAAACACACATACACAGTGACAATATACCTACACATGTACTGTACACAAGTCACTCACAAAAACAAACAATAACCACATGCACATGGACACAACTGCACTAATTTCCCTCCAGAGTTGTACTCCTACAGGGAGAGTCTGCATCATGTGCTGCATATGCTCACAGATTACAAGATTGCGTAATCTCAGAAATGTTCCAGTTCCATCGGGACAGATTTAGGCCCCCAACACAGCAACCGTAGTACAAAGCACCTCACACACACACACACACACACACACACACACACACACACACACACACACACACACACACACACACACACACACACACACACACACACACACACACACACACACACACACACACACACACACACACACACACACACACACACACACACACATACTGTATGCATGCCCACACTAACACACACACACACACAATCTAATGTGATTGTCTGCGTGAGGTGCTTTAGGACATTTTTTATCTTTTTTTTGTGGCAAGCAGGGCTCTAAATTAACGCACGCCAACACGCCAAATGCGGGTGAAAAATCATTTTGGCTGGTAGAAAAAATCATCCACTAGCCAAATTGGCCGGTAGCGCGCGCCCGACTGAATGTTAAACAGCTGCACGCACAGATCTGTAGCTGCCGTCTGATGAACGTCAAAACGTCGCCTACATTACCCATGAACATTAGTCCTACCGTCATGATGTAGCCCACACCCATTGGCTGACCGTTAATCACAATAAGGCAGCCTCACATCCATTGGCTGCGTGTTTGATACCCGCGCGCTGGAACTAGTGTTGATAAAATATGTTCAATGAGCGGACTAGCGCGGATTACTTTGGTTTTGTAGGTTTTGGTCTGATGAAAAATAATGTGGCAGTGGTTAAAGCACGGTTATGTGTCGATGAATGCAAGTAATAGCAGCGTTGTGACAGTGAAATAGAGTATTGGTGGAGCGAAAACGGCGCGCGTGAGTGGAGGGACAGGAGTTAGAACAGCTGTTTGTCAAAACAGTGTCGTTGCACAAGTAAGTGAAAAAAAAGATAACAAAAACTAGCGACGAAAGTAACAAAGTAAGCATGGTCTCCGTGGTGTTATTGGATATCTAGTTGACATAGCGTAACGGTAATTGTCATTCCAAGCGCATCGTAAGTAAAGCTAATATGAATTTGACCTGGAGGAACTTGAAGGTGTCACGCAGCAGCAGCATAAGCACACAATGCAGACATCATTCACGCACTGTGTAGGTGTGTGTGTGTGTGTGTGCGTGCGCGCGCGCGGGGGGGTGTCTCCTGTCCTCCTCTCGTCTCCTTCTCCTCCCTTCATCTCTTCTCCCCTTCACCTGTCTTCTGTGCATTGTCCATGGTATTTAACCCAATGTGTGTGAAGTGATGCTGTGTAGGGGATATGAGGTTTTGCAGTGTTTGGTTGTGTGTGTGTGTTTGGCTATGTTGAAAGTCTGGTATGTGTGTGACATTAGTGTTGAAGGCATGTGTTGAGTTTGTGTGAGTTGTAGGCCTATACTGTATGTGAGGTTTGGGTGATGGTGTGTGAGATAATAGGCCAGTGTTTGGCTGTCTGTACAGTATATGGGAATGGAATGAAAAATAATGAAATGCAGGTAATAAAAATATAATTACTAAATAATTATAGAATAGACTGAATTATGTTGCGTATAATATTCATATGGTTTATCTGTGTTGAGGACATAGTTTAATAAAATAATTAAAAGCAACATAATTAACGCATGGTTTATTTTGGTGAGAAAAAAATGGCTAGTTGACCTTCCATTTGGCTAGTAAGAAAAAATGTCTACTAGCCAAATTGGCTGGTGGTGGAAAAAGTTAATTTAGAGCCCTGGTGGCAAGAGTCTCTTACACTCTCTCACTGCACTGAGTCTCTGTCTGTCTGGTCAATTTCTTTTCTTTTGTTTCTGTCAAGTTGATACTTGACGGCTTGAATGCAGGCTTGCCTTTAGCTTGTATCAGTGACATACATTTGGAGTCTCTAGTAAAGGAGAGAAATCACAGCACACTGGTCTTCTTTGCTGGTAGTTTATTTGGTGAACAACGTGCTTCACTACCAGCAAAGAAGACCAGTGTGCAGTGATTTGTCTCCTTTACTTGGATTACTTTTACAGCATATCACCAGCAGTGGTTGTGGTTGTGGTTGTGGTTGACAGTGGTTGTGCACGGGAACTCTACTTTTAGTACTACATTTGGAATCTGTTTGGTGGAAACGTAAACCCCACCCTCATGACTGAAGATCAATTGGACTCTCTCTTTATGCATGCTGGACATATCTGTAATGTATACAGTCACAATGTCCTCTATTGCCTCTTTTCCACTGCTGTTTTTCTGGTAGGCCTACAGCTCAACACAGCGCGACTCTCTGTCACCACTTTTTGCTCTTCGATTGAGACGCGTCGTGAAAAGCAAAAAGTGGCGGCCGAGTCGCGCTGTGTCTTGCTGTAGGCCTACCAGAAAACCGGCAGTGGAAAAGAGGCATTTGTGTCTGTGGTTTGAGAAAGGCACTATACCTGAAATTTCTACATTACTACAAATCACTCAATTCATATGGTACATTACACAATATACTTGTACAATTTCTTTGCAGCTTTTACATACATTCACAGAGCATAACCGGAACTCACACATTCTTTGCCATAAAGACTTCAATGCCTACAGGGTGATGAAAACCTATACATTGTAGCACACCACATCTGACCAATATCCAACTTCATGAAGACGTTACTATTTTTTTGTATAACCTTATGAATTTCTCACCTGAAGGCTCGGTGCAGAGGGAGCACACGCCGTCCACCAACTCCTTGGCTTCGGCAGCCAGCTGACAGGCGGGGTCGGGTACGGGGACGGGGGACGGGGTGTCTGGGCTGTCTGCGGCCGGCGAGGACCGACAGCTCCTGCAGGGACGAGCACAGCAGGGGAGGGACCCCAGCAACAAGTGTTAGTATGGGGGGACTTCTTATTAATGAAGGTGCAAAATGAACACCAAAGGATGTGCTGGCAACCCCATGTAATGCTGTAGCCTCTTACTGCAGATGGGGTCGCCGGCGGGCCAACTCACTATTTGCTTCAAACATTGCTATGACAGTACAGAGAGCCTTAAGTAATAGATTAAGACATCGCCATTACAATTTTGGTGACAGTAAGGTCATAACATAGCCTCTGCACTAAGGGGTTAAAGGAAGAAAAAAAGTGCCGCACAATCCCGCATTTCAGCTAAATTTTTGATGTCGTAGCAACATCTTGGCCAAAATAGTCTCCCTCAGGTCACATGAGAACCTCTGATGATGTGACCTGAGGGAGGCCACTTGGGCTGGAAAAAACAACAACTCAAGAGTGTGCAGCACTTTCTTCTTTCTTTAGAGCATGGTTTCCCAAACTGGGGTGCGTGCACCCCTGGGGGTGCGTGGCCTACCATAAGGGGGTGCACGAGCTGAATGATGGATATGTGAGTTTTTATCCAGCAGTAATGAACATTAAGTAGTTTATAATTTTATGGTGAGTTGTATGCTGGAAGGGTTCATCTGAAGTGTATTTTAACTCCTATACTATTGGAAAAGAGGATTCCCCAAAACAACTTTGCATAATGTGCAATGAATCCTTACTTGAGTGGCCATCAGCACACCAAAATATTTGCTTAGGGGGTGCACGAGCCACATTGAAAAGTACAAGGGGGTGCGCAGGGAAAAAAGTTTGGGAACCGCTGCTTTAGAGCATGGGTGACTTAACCCTGACTTGGCTAAAGCTGAGCAGCTGCAAAGAATACATGCAGAGAGAAGGAAGATGATAACTTTTTTGGTTTAAAAATTGAGACATTTCCACTAGCCTAGAAAATCTAGATGTCTCTAGCAGCAGCAAATGTAATACACTGTGCTGGGTTGTCGCTAGGCTAGAAATGTACACGTCAAGTGCAGCGAAATGCATTTGAGATTTGGGCATTTGGAAATTTAAACGTTTTTGACAAAATCTGTCAAAATCTGTCAATAAATTGAACGAGTTCATTGAATAAAGTTCTACTCACCCACTCTCTGGTCCAAACAACGTTGTGGTGGTGAGAACTTTATGTACATTCTGTGGACATGAAAAAAAGAACACAACAAGCAATCAGTCCAAACACCTTTACTGCCTTGTAAGTTTATGTAACTTTTAGTCTGTAATGCAATAAAGGCTATTTGAATTTGGAAAGTGAGAGTGCCTTGGAATTAGTCTTTTTCATTCATCAATTTCAAATTTTCCCATGTATTGTGAATGTGCTAGGGCAGGGATATCAAACTCAGGCCGGGGGCAAAATTTGGCCCGCGGAGTCATTTTATTTGGCCTACGAGATCATTGAATGGATAGCGTAACAAGACTTGAACATGAAAATGGGTGTAGCACGGGATGTGCAGGCACATTTGAACTACCACATATGATGGGAAAGAGTGTTTGCGAAATATTATATATTATATTAACTATGAGTATTAAGTGCATGCAGGCACAATTTTAGTCTTTAAATAAAAATTATTGAGTTTGGCCCACTATCCACTAGGTGGCAGTGTGACTGAGGGTAATGATGAGCCACTCCACTCCAGGCTACACAAGTGGAAGGAGATGCCACTAACACCTGCAGATTTGTATGGTAAATGAAATGTGCAGACTTCATAAGGAGTACTTGCAATTTTTTAAGTATGCCTATAACTTGCATATGCACGCTGTACCACCAGTGGCACGCTGTAATAACAAAAGTTAATTACCCTAGCACTACTCTACTATGACATGACAGAGGGCCTTTAGTAATGCACTATAACTTGGTCATGGCCATTCTGAGATATTTTTTGGTCTTTTTTACTTTATTTATGATAGTACAGTGAAGATGGTGACAGGAAGCGAGTGGGGAGAGAGAGACGTGAAAGGGCCGGAAAAGGACCCGGGCCAGGAATCGAACCCGGGTCGGCCACCTAGACGAGTGCCCTACCGTTTGGCCACGGTAAGGGCATGTTTTCACGGGTTAAATGATAAAAGCCTTCCTCCTGACACAAATGTGTTTTTAAGACATGTGTAATGTAATGTAATGCTCAGAAAAAAGGAAAAAACAGAAGCGCTGCGTGGATCCAAACTTTTTTAACGTAACAGTAACTGGGTAAAGTAGACATAAAAAAGAGAAGGAGACTGTGGCACTCCGGTTTCCATTCTTATTTTTTACTTTTTCTCAAAGGCAAATTAACTGCCCGACGCATTTCGACCTACACAGTCTTTGTCAGGGTCTGCTCTTTATTTTTTTAATGTAATGTAATGTAATGTAATGTACCTGAGCGAACCCCAGAAGCTTCCTGTTGGAGATCTCCAGGTGTTTGCGCGTCAGCTCTGATCTCCGCAGCTGTGTGTCGATGGCCGTCAACTTCCTGTTCAGGTCCATCACGTCCTCCTGTTGCACAAACACACAAACATGTCAAGCATGTGCACATTTTGTTTTCACCAGAGGACACAAACATGTCTACCCTGTTCACAGTTGTATTAGCAGTCATAGACAAGCAGTTCGATAGTCAGGCCAATCGTCCGAAGGTTTCCAATTCCACTCCATTCTTTTTTTTTTTTTTTAAAGATATTTTTATGGGCTTTTTGGGCCTTTATTTCGAATAGGACAGTGAAGCTGCGACAGGAAGTGAGTGTGGAGAGAGATGGGGTAGGGTTGGGAAATGACCCCGTCTGGACTCGAACCGAGGTCCCCATGGGCATGCAAGCCCAAGTGTGGGGGGCTTAGCGCGCTGCGCCACAGCACCCCATTCCACTCCATTCTACGCTGCCAGGTGGGTGGAGTGGGTGAATGAAACAGCTTTCTCCTCCATGACTGAGATACCCTGGCCTGAACATGGGACCATAGTTAAGACTGTGTCATGTTCCTTCGTGGTCTGATTTCATGAGCTCAGATCCAGTCTTTTTTTAGAAAGTGCGCTCAACTCCCAACTGTTTCTTACAAGGTACTCAAAGTAGCATCCCTGTGCACAACCACTGTCCAGGTGCTGGTGATGTGCAGTGAACCTGATGATGTAACAGCGAAACGCGTTGTTCACCAAATAAACTACCAGCAAAGAATACCAGTGTGTGGTGATTCATGTTTCTTACAAGTTCTTCGGGTGCGAGCAAACAACAAAGTTCATATTTCGTTAAAAAAAAAGCCGCACTCTCGGGTGTAATTCTTGTAGTTTTAATCTAGTGGGTTAGCATGACAGAGAGTTTTTTTTTTTACTGAGTTCAGATCCACCCTTAGAATTGGGTAAGATGGAGAGATTGTGTAGGGAAGGCTTTGTGTCTGCGCTGCTTCTGCCCAGCCATTTGATTAATTAATTTAACTTAATCAAATTTATTATTATTGTAGGGACTATTACACCAAAGTTTAATTCATTTCCCCTCATTTTACGAATGCCTGCCATTTTGTAAAATACAGACACCATTTTGTTTCCTACTGTACCTGATCAGAGTACATACGTGGCGAAGCCCCGCCCCGTATGTATAAAACCCCTGGTCAAGGTATGCATAGAGAGCTTTTTCGCCTATTCCCCTAAGGCCGACGCCCTAGGCCGGACGCCGGACTCCTTCATCGAGATGTGAGACGTGTCGAGACCCGTCTCCTTAGAGAGACGTCTATTTTAGAAATTATTGAAACTGTAAGTTATCTTGGCCAGGTTAACACTACGGTCGATATATTTCTTCCTTCAACCGGTTTTCGTTTGTATTGCATTTGACTTTTGCGGACACTGCTAGGAGAGCAGTGAGTCAGGACACACGAGGAACTCACGCGCTATAGGATAACTTTTGTACGGACAATTGTTAATCTTTTACTAGTACTGAAATCAAAGGAACCTCCCTGGAGTCGAAAAAGATTCGGTTGAGGCTTGATTGTCTGTTCCCCAAGAGAGTGGACAGCCGGTATAGTTATTACGCGTGGAACGGACCTACGTGCACCCGCCCTTCTCACTGGACCTTCGCAGGACGGCACCGCAAAGACAATCGGACTACACAACGAAATACCACTTTCCTTTTCCCCGTTCAACGAAGCAAGACTTTTTGGACATATCACAGCCTCGCGCCGGAACCGCGTGGTATTGCTCGGACCCCAGACAGTAGCCTACCCGAGCAGCTTGGAGAACAAAGGAAACTCGCGCGCACAGCGACGCGCACACCCACTTCGCCCGAGAGATCAAAGGAATTCTCTCTCTTCCTACCAAGGATAACGCAGTAAGCACGAAATTGGGCAAAGATATTCAGTTAGAACTGTTACATAGCTTTGAGGAGTTGTGTTTAAATATCCACACTTGTAGAGTGTGATATATTTTATTTTGGGTTATTTTGTTCTATCTGTTCTTTCTTTTCTTTCTCTCTTTCTCCCCTCTCATCACCACAGATAGCCACACGCTATTCTTAGTTTACATTAGTTGCAATATTGCCATAGGCCATACTTGCACCCACATGTAAATTACCCACTCACAGAGATACACGTACCAGTGTTTTAAACCATTGAGTTACTGAGTCGAGGACGTAAGCTATTGTCGGAAAAGAGCGCCAAACGCTCCTTTTCCCCTTCCCCCACACATACTGTAAAGCCTTTAGACAAAGGACAGTATTCTCTGATTAGCTTGAATTCTATCTTGAAGATAAGTTCCCGCTTTATCAGCCGAAAGCTTAACGCCCCTCCTCATGTCTCATATTTCGGTCCTGCGCGCTGCGCAGAATCATTTCAGCCATAGTTCATAGAACATACATCTCTCTCTCTCTCCTCCCACCGCTCGGCACACGCGGTAATAGAGGTGCGCGGCGCTCACAGAAAGCGCTCACTCGCCCCTCCTCTCTCTCTCTCTTTCTCTCTCTCGCATAGCGTACACACACACACACACACACACACACACACATAGCGCATCCTCTCATACCCCGTGTATATATTGT
>NC_085858.1:32956016-32968516 GCF_034702125.1 Engraulis encrasicolus | reverse complement strand
ATTCAAAGCATATGATTCAATCAACAACATTAAATATCTGGGGAAAATAAAGTAGATCTGGCAATACAGTATCTTGTAGTGTATGTAGAATCAGATGAAGAAATGAAATGATTAAAGGTACAGAGAGAGAAATATGGGGACAAATAAAAGAGAGAGAAATAGAAAGAAACAGAAACACAGAGAAATGACAGAAAAAGAAAGAGAGAACCAGATATTCTGTGTCCGTGAACTGAACTTTGTGAGTGTGTTATTAGCAAATTAATGCAGCCTGATGAAGGCAATCTGGGATGTGCCACCTAAAATAGATGGGAAAAGTGACCTTATGATAAGCTGCCACTGCACAACAACACAGAGGCTCATGGGTATTCATAATCTCTCTCCTCGTTCTCTCTCTCTCTTTCTCTCTCCTCTCTGCTCGTCTTCACAGTATCAGGTGCCTCTGTCTGCTTCTTGGGCCCCTGCTGTGACTCTGAGTCTAACTCAAAGATCCTTTAAGTCTTTCAAGGATTTTCTCAAGTTTCAGGAGATTTTTTTTTTTTTTACAGCCAAGTCGAGCGCAGGCTAGAGCCGCACGCAGCCTGTGATCCTAAAACAGGAACAGGAACACCTGGGGAAGATTCCAGCACTGCAGGTCTCGTTTCCACTTCATGCTGTACTTTAGCTGGGGTCAGGACTGTGTTTGTTCAAGTGAATTTGATTTTGTATCACGAAGGTCAAACAGTCATGCAGCTGGCCCTGCCGTGGCCTAACGGTGGGGCACTCCTCTGATATGCGGCCGACCCAGGTTCGATTCCCGGCCCGGGTCCTTTGCCGGCCCTTCCCCGTCTCTCTCTCCCAATTCGCTTCCTGTCACCATCTTCACTATACTATTATCAATTAAGTAAAAAAGACCAAAAAAATGTATTAAAAAGAAAACAAAAAAACAGTCATGCAGCTCAACACGTTTTAAAGTCACCATCTGCAGTTTTCATGGTGGCTGTCGTGCCGACATGCCTGTTTATAAAGCCTGTTTATAAAGCTACCCCGTCATAAAAAAATGCTTTTTTCACTGTTTGAATGTCTTTCATACCACCAACAGTTGATAAAAATGTGAATATGTCTACTGTACAGTATGTAAAGCCAAAATTATATTTTATTTTTTCTTTATTTTTTTCCACAATGCTTGTTTGGGTACGTCAGCCAAAAGTAAAAAATGGTAATTTCTAAAAGCAGACCACAAAAGCAGCCTGTAAAATCACTGTTTGCCTATTAACGGCTGAATTAAAGTTTGACGGGGAGTGACACATGGTTGGCAGATTTTGAGACAGGCGAAGTGATCAAATCTGACACATTACACTACCACACAGAATTGAGTTCAAAATGTGACCTTATTTACTTGTCTATGGACGAGCAGGTGTTTTGGATGTTGCCCAAATTAGTGTTACTGCTGCCAATCTCACTTCTGTCCTCTCCACTCACTGCCTTTTTAAACAGTACATACTGTCTTTACTTAATTTTTCTGGGCATTGCCTTACCTAATGCCATCATCCACACATCTCTGTGTCTGTTACCACTTCTGCATCTATTCACACAATCACACACACACACACACACACACACACACACACACACACACACACACACACACACACACACACACACACACACACACACACACACACACACACACACACACGCACACGCACAAACACGCACACACACACAATTCCCCTCCCTCCCTTGCATTTGGTAATCAGATCAAGCCAAGACATGACAAGTGCAACTGTGACTTTTGGATGCAGTGAGTGTCCCCTTGAGTTGAGCTGAAAGGGACAGTGATGCGTGTCCAGTTTGTCGGCTCACCTCCGTATGACACGTTGCCCTGGGGGTCTGTGGCGAGGCTCTGTCTCAGCTTCCGCCTCTTGTCCTCGCTGATGTCCAGGCCCAGGTACGTCAGCGCCTGCAGGGAATACAGCAGTAGGCACATTAGCATTAGAGGTGCACTGTGTAATATTTTTTGCAGTTTATTTCCAAAATTCATGCTGCCCATTCACAAATGTTACCTTTTTCACCACCATGTAAGTATTTACTATGACTAGAAAAATTACACTTTTCATACATGAAAAAGGGAATCTTCTCCATGGTCCGCCATTTTGAAATTCCAAAAATAGTCATTTTTAGCAGCAAAACTTACTGTACTTTGGTCATTCTACAGTAAGTGTTAGTATTACTTCATACAGTAAATATTACTGGTAATGAAAAGACAAAATTTGGCAACACAGTTACATTGAGGAGCATAGTTGCAGTACCTACTGTGGCCACCATCCTCCTACACAGTGCACCTATAATGACTGCTCTTCCAAACATATGAAAAGCGACTTCTCAATTACTTTATCTTTTCTCCTGTTTTTACTACTGAAGCTGTGTGCCACTCATGGTCATGGTGCAGTGACCAGGCTGTGTGTATTTCAGACATTCAACAGTAGGAGGCAGTGTGACAGTAATGTTGTGCATCCCAACGGAGGGAGCCTTGGCATTATTGTTTTTCAAACTTTTAACAGCTTCATTAATCAAACGAAAAAAGCAGATGATGCTGCTGACTATTCCAAAGAACATGGAGGTTTAAACAAAGATTTTAGCACTCAAGACCCCCTCTGTCGGCCTTTGGGACTTCAGTTGTTTACAAGCTTTCCCACTGGCCCCATTTACTGTAAACGCCTTGACATTGACAAACGCCTGCACTGACAACGCAGCTGGCAGAGCATTCACCTACGCATAGCAATGCATGCCATCCCGACCAAACCTCAACATATGAAGAGACAATAACCACCACAATAACCTCCTTCCACGTTTCCACCTTCCTCTGAGCGAGTTCAGCGCAGGATGACTCTAAATATAGATTTGTGCATTGTGTCTGCGTTTGACATGAAAGTGCGCTCTCTCTCTCTGTCTCTCTCTCTCTCTCTCTCTCTGTCTCTCTCTCCCTCTCTCTCTCCCTCTCCCACCGAGGCTAAATCCTATTAATGTACCGGTAGATTAAGGTCAGGACCAGGATCAGGGAGATTAGATTCAATCACTGCTACACAACTGCACCACGACAAAGAGCAGACCAGGGGAGGGACGGACGGACGTCCACCAACCAGCCAGCCAGCCAGCCAGCCAGGCAACCAACCATCCAAGCCAGCCAACCAACGTCAGGAATGTGGGACCAGCCGAGAGACACTTTGGCAAACAGAGTGAGCAGGTCGATGATGGCTGCCACCGGGGCCGCTGACTGAGGGGACAAGGGGGTCTGTTGTCCCGGGCTCAGAGAGTTGGTCCTCATTACATTGTATGTATTGGGGTGGGGCTTTTAGAAGACTTTGTCCCGTGCCTGGCAAAAGCTGTTAGTGGCCCTGGTAGCTACCCATCACCACAACTCCCCCCACTGCCTCAGCGGTCACCCCCGCACCCCCTGTCATACGTGATGGCACACCGTACCACACCGGAGTGACAGTACAGGGACGGGCGGGGCGGGGTGGCGCTCGGCTCGTGGCAACAATCGTGCTGGCGGTAGAAGGGATTAAGTTAGCCGTTGCATCTGACCTAATGAGCGACCAGCAGCTCCTGTCCTGTGCTGTCCTGTCGCGCAGGCTGAAACTAATCTCAAGACAAGGGCAGCAGCCTTTACAGTAAGACCTACAGGTGTGAGCTCAAGTGCAAGGCTCCCTCCCGTGCGGCGTGCCTTAAAATAAAGACTTTAGGAGTAAACAAACGCAGGGACATGTCGGGACGCGGCGTACTACGAGTAGGATCAGTGTCTAGTGTGAGCCAAAGTAATTGAATTACAAGAGAAAGACGTAGGCTCACAGAGTAATGAGCTCCCACAAACGAGCCATGATTTTACGTGCACCTACAGTACCTAGATAAGCAGCACACAGCTAAGTATTTGCGAAACAAATGAAAAAGGCAATGAGTAAAAAAATACATAAAATAATAATTTAATAATAGTGTTTTATTTTTTTGCTAGGTTCTTTTCTAGCCTTTTAGACACTACTGAAAAGTTCCATTCTAACCAAAATTCCACAAAAATCATATTCTATTGCAATGCTTTGTATTGGGTTGCATCAAACTGAATCTCTCCTCATGTCTTCTGGACAAATGTGCTCATACGGCTATCATGAACTTCACATGATGCTCTTGTGTTGTTTGTCACTTACCAGTTCGAGCTTCTCGGACTTGAGGCGTATGTGGGGGTCCAAGGTGATCTTGGGTTTGGCTACGGTGGCGGCTACAGTGGTGGCTACGATGGCAGGTCTCGGACATGCTGCTGTGGATCCTGAGGATTGAGGCAGCAAAACACACACACACAAAAAAACACAAAGACAGAAATATTTATATATATATATATATATATATATTAAGGGGCTTTTATGCCTTTTTTTGATAGGACAGTCTGAGATAGTGACAGGAAGCGAGTGGGACAGAGAGACGGGGTGGGATCGGGAAATGACCCCGGCCGGACTCAAACCGGGGTGCCCCTGGGCATGCAAGCCCAAATGTGTGGGGGCCACAGCGCCCCCAAGACAGAAATGTTTGTGGTCAATTGGATCTGACATGTGGTGTGGCATTTGAGTTGGAGTTAAGTTCAAGGCAAGGATGAATGGGGCTCTTCGTGGACGTCAAGTACTAAACATTGCACGGGGGGTTAGGGGCGGGGGTTGTGGACAAGGAAAGAAGGGACAGGGACAGAAGGGACTACTATATTTTTAATTTTCTTTTAAGGTTTCTACTAGACCAGAAAAGGTTTGTCATTTGTGAAAACGTGGGTTCCACTTCATTAAGCCATTGCAAACAAGTACTAAGCATTGAGTGGGGGGTTGTTGTGACAAGGAGAGAAAGGGACTGCTATATTTTCTTTCTTTTTTTTACGTTTCCACACCAGAAAAGGTTTGTCATTTGTGAAAACGTGGGATTCCACTTCATTAAGCCATTGCAAAAACGCCCTATGCCCTTTCACAACATAGAGACAGCCAGAGAGAGAGTGTGTAAGACAAACGGGGCGTCCTGGGGATTAAGAGAAGAGTAGAAGGGTAAAGTATACGTAGGTATTAACCTAAGCTTGTCTTGGCTACCTTTTCAATTCCTGTTTCGTTTAACAACACCACCCCCAATCCGCCCCGATTCCCCCTCTACAGTACTCATGAGTTAATTACTCCAAAGCCACTTAAGACCCAGACACACACTATCTCCTGTCACCCCAGCACGCACACCACCTTCACCTAGTGTGCATTGAATGCAGTTTCTTTACATGCGCTGGTCAAACAAAGAATTGAAATTACGTTTCTTACTTTCCCATGCAGACAGACATAGACTCTAGACTCTAGGTGTGGACATAGACAATTAGACATAGACAGTATACATACATTACACCTAGAGTACCTATACAATACCCATACAGACATATAAAGTGCAAGACCAGGCAACAGCAGACATACATAGAACATATATTAAAAAAGAGAGGTTGTGCATTCCTATTGTGACGATTCTGATATAGTAGCATTTTGAATAATTATAAATATAAAGTAAGCAATTTGTAATGTGCAGTATTTACAACTAGTTGGTAGCTAGTTTTACACAGCAAAACATGAAATGTCAGCAAGCTTATTTTTCTAGTTTCAAGTGCAAACATCTAGTCAATCTTAATTAAAGTACAAATCACCTAATAACTAGTACTTTTGAACAAAAATTTAGTACTAGAACTTTTCCGTTGGGGAAGTGACTTTACTTTTTTTCACTCGTTTCAAGTGAATATTGCTATAACAAGTAAAAATCACATGCCCCATGGACGAATGTCCTAAAACAAGTTTAGTCTACATTTTCTAAATTTTCTTTTAAAAGTACTAGTTATACAGAATAACATACAGTTTATACACAGTTTAACAAAATACCCACAACATTCCCCTTGAAACCAAAATACTCTGTGCGTGTAACTGGGGAGATGAAGGGTTTACCCTCTGACCCATTAGCCAGACAGGCAGCCAGACAGGTCACAGTTTGTTTGCGATTGTAAACAAAGGGCTGTGAGGTGAAAGCACCTATCACCACACCATCACCACTTCCAACTGTGTCTCCATCACCTCCTCACTTCCTGCCCCCTCTGCATGACGTAGCGGGCCACACCCCTCTCAGCACCCATTCCCAATCCTTCCTCTCCCCACAGCCTCTCTCCTCTCCTCCCTCCTCCTCCCTTCATCCACTTCCTCCCAGCGCAGCGGTACTCTCTTAATGCGGCAGGTCAAACACAGCAGGGGGGCCCCATCTATTCATCCATCCATCCATCCCTCCATCCATCCATCCATCCATCAAGGAAACAGGTGGCATCCAGAGGTCACACCCTTCCTCCCTCTCTCCCTCCCTTCCTCCCTCCCTCCATCTCTCCCTCCCATGCTGTCTCAATCTCTCCCTTGCCGTAGCCATGGTGGAGCGGGCAAGCTTGTTCAAATCCCTCCTGCCCGCTTAATCTGGGAGAGTTGGCAGCGAGCTCGGCAGGGGGTGATGGCCACGTAACAACAGAACAATGTGATCCACATGACAATCGCACTAGCAGGGTGATCAGTTCTTCGAATGACTTTTTCTGTGGCCTTTTTTAAAGAGGTATGCCACTATTTGGTGGCTAAATACGGTTAAAATCCTTGCATGGGTTTAAAAAGGTGGTAAAGTGTTTTATTTTTCATGTTAGGCGTTGTCTTGTTTCAAGACTCCCTAAGTATCTAAGCTAGTAAGAGTCAATGGATCATACATGCTACAGTGATCCATTGACTTTCACTAGCTTAGCTACATACTCCCTCCTCTACCTTGTCTTAAAGCAAGACAACGCCTAACATGAAAAATAAGACACTTAACCACCTTTATTAACCCCGGCCAACAATTTTAACTGTATGAAGCCCCAAAATAGTGGCATACCCCTTTAAGGTACCTTTTTTTGTTAACCTTGCTGTCTTGTTAACAACACGCTGCACGCAGTATGACCCAGCCAGTCCACAGGTGACATGCGTAATCTCTCATTTCACTACATGTTATACTTTTTAGAATTGTTATGCATGTGACAAATAAAACTTGCATCAAACAGTAGAAACATCCATCATTCCACGAGATCACCATGACATCAACATGATACACTAGGTTCCATTCAGACCAACACTGACTGTGTACTGTAGAAACCTAATCAAACCAAAGAATGTACTACAAATGGCAACAATAAAATCATCCTGCAGAACCATAATGTGAACATGTGCATAGCAATTTGTTAATCGAGCCTCCAATAAAAACCCTATTGAGAAAAAAAAACAATAAAATATGAATGAATCAGGTCACTATACTCTACTACACTCTACTGTAACACTACTAATTGAAAACCAAACCAAACAAAAAAAATCAGTTTAGTGTGGTGGATTAGCACCACTGTCTGAAGCATAGACAGATTATCAGGAACCTGTCCATATTCCAAAACAACATCCTTTTGCCCACATGTAATCCAGGGTGAGTCGTCTGACATTGGGTTTTCCAGGAAATTATAATACATATCATTTCATCCCTCATATCAGTCTACCGGTGTGCAGTGCATGTTCTGGTTGGCTGCAGCTAAATCACGGGGTATGGATAAACAAACACATTTGCTTGAAAGCGTTGTTGTTTTTCTCCCATAGTGCAATGTGATGATGATACACCTCAATGTGACAAACGGGCTAATAGGCTATGAATAGAGCAATTTCCGCCAGCCATTTTAGTAGTACTATGCTGTCTGACGGCAGCAAAATAAACCGAAACGATATTGCTAATTAAATTGTCAACCTGGCAGCCTGGAGGTTTCCTTATTCTATTTTAAATGTTAGCTTGTGTTGTGTGCCACCGGGTTCTATCTGTTAGTTGGTGTGTGTGCGTGTGCGTGTGCGTGTGCGTGTGCGTGTGCGCGTGCCTGTGTGCGTGTGCGCGTGCGTGTGCGTGTGCGCGTGTGTGTGCGTGCGTGCGTCAGCGCGTGTGTGAAGTTGCTTCCAGTTCATGACTTCATCAGATCAGATGTCCTCAATAATCTCTCTCCACTACATAAAGCCACACAGTCCTTTGGGGTTCATCACTCAGTCATAATAAAATGTTTGGGCCTCTGTCTCTGCACATGAACTCAGTTTTTTCCCTAAGATGGCTGGCCGCCCTGTCTCAGGAGTTCAGAGGAAGCACCAGAGGCTTTCACTTAACATAGGGCATTTCTCAAAACCTAGTGCAATGCACTTCCAAGTGTATCAGCCTAATTAGTCACGCCCAGTGATTGGATACTCTTTATTAGTCACACCCAGTGATTGGATATTCCGTAGAGTTCACCAAAGGGCATCCAATCACTGGGTGTGACTAATTAGGCTGATACACTTGGAAGTGCACTGCACTAGGTTTTGAGAAATACCCACTGTCTCTGTTTAAGTCCACGTTGCCTCTCTGTGATACTCTGTGCCAGCCCTGAGTGAAGATACAGCTAACAGTATCGTCGCCTACTC
The DNA here is from genome assembly GCF_034702125.1 of Engraulis encrasicolus. NCBI lineage: Eukaryota > Metazoa > Chordata > Actinopteri > Clupeiformes > Engraulidae > Engraulis > Engraulis encrasicolus. The sequence continues at coordinate 32,960,009 of NC_085858.1, read as the reverse complement.
CCACTATCTTAGGAGCCCAAAAGACCCGAGTTCACGGTAGTGTAAAACCCCTTGCAAACATAATTGCCTTTTTTTCCCCTCCTTCAGACCGCACGGTTTCCATGGTAACATACTATCTGCGCTTTTAAGTGTTGGAAGCAGATTAGAGGTTTTTGGAATGTGCCTCGCTGACGGGGGGAGCCATATACTAAACAGACTACCACGGCGAACGATAAGAAAGCGCTATCTAGCCGCCGGGTGAAAAGAAGAAGAGCTCTTCATTTTCTCCTCCGTTTACTGAGAATGTCTTCCCTCCGCACTGGCTTTTCAACACGAGGAGAGCATACATTACTGCGCCTCCGAAACCGTGGGGTGAGATTACGGCTTCTTTCTTTTTCATTCTTTTTTTTTTGTTCTTTCAATGAGGCGTTGATTAAATTCTAACCGCCACTCCTGGCTAATCCTCAATCTCACTCCCTTCTCGTCCGAGCTAGTCCAAATAAATAATTGCTTTGAAATGGAATGGAATCCTGTTGCCACCGTTCGCCTTTGTGTTTGTTTGTTTGTGTGTGTTTGTGTGTGTGTGTGTGTGTGTGTGTGTGTGTGTGTGTGTGTGTGTGTGTGTGTGTGTGTGTGTGTGTGTGTGTGTGTGTGTGTGTGTGTGTGTGTGTGTGTGTGTGTGTGTGTGTGTGTGTGTGTGTGTGTGTATGAGGCATTATGACACTACTGGAAGTCAAGGTGCTAACAGGCTTGGTTCAAATGTCATTTATCGCCTCATGAGGTCACATGACCTCTAGATTTGTGATTAAAAATGTCCAGATTTAGAAGTTGTCTGCAGTTCAATCTACATAACACAACATTTGAAGGGCACATTCATGCAGCCTTGTTTGTGGACAAACAAGTTCACAGTGACCACACATTTTTTTCATGGATTAACAAGTCATGGTGTGTGTCTAGAATAATATGGACTCTGAGCCTAATTCTCGACTTGAATCCCTCTTTACATCATAAGCAATTGTCGACCCGCTTCTTTTATATTGGGGAAATTTACAAATTATGTTAGAAATTTGTACGATTCGAAGAGCACCTGATCATGAATCTTAGATATCAAACATGTTTGTTACAGTACGGTGCTGACAATGTTGAACAAGAACAAGTACTGTGTGTGCAAGTATGCAATTGGGGACAAGTTCATATGAACTGCTTCTGAGTTTCAATATCGAGAACAATTTAAGAAATGTGTGTTTCAGCCCAGAAAAAGTTTGTATGCTGATGTGAGACAATCATGGTGCCGTACCTGTGCCTGGGGTGTGAACTTCTGTGTGGCAGATTTCAGGAGTGGATGAAGGCACTTGGGCAGGTTCTTCAGGGAATATCTGTTGAAACACAGATTTTTTTAAAGCCATGCAAGGTCTATGGTTTATCATTTTTAAACATTATTCTAATATCATTTCTTAAATTATGCTGAGGTTTCAAAAACAGCTGGTGTTGCTTAAAAGCTTCTGAAATCATAAGCACATTTCCATGTGTAAAGTCCATGTCCAGTTCCATATCATACTTAATATCTATGTATTTACAATTTAGTTATGGTCACATTTTTATTTGTACATGCATAGCTTACTTCAGGGCAGGTTCTTCTAGGAATATTTGTCAAAACACTGCTGTTTTTAAAGCCAGACCAGGTCTGTGATGTGGTGTCATTTTTAACTTTGATAGATCCAACTTTATAATCTGGGCCTTGGGCCAGTACCCTGACATTAATCTAATATGTGATTGGATTTCAAATGCTGAATAATCAAACATATGGTCACAAGACTATTGGAGTTGGGCAGCAGCTGGTTTGCCGTTATAATCCTCCCGTATGATCAATCACACTTACACAGTTAGGGCCCCAATGTTTTTAAAGATGCACCGTGTAAGATTTTTTGTAGTTTATTTCCAAAATTCATGCTACTAATTCAAAAATGTTAGCTTTTTCATTAATATTTACTACCACCACCAAATTTTAAGTATTCATTATCACTGGGGAAATTGCACTTTTCATACATGAAAAGGGGGGAGCTTCTCCATGGTCTGCCATTTTGAATTTCCAGAAATTTGCAGCTGCAAAAAATACTGTACTTTGGCCATACTAGTAAATATTAGTTTATTACTTAGTAAACATTCATGAAAAGACCAAATTTGACAATAGGCAACTCAGTTTCAATGAGCAGCATAGTTGCAGTACCCATTCTGGCCAAATTCTACACAGTGCACCTTTAAGAATATTGCTATTCACATGAATAATGCATCACTGGCCACTCTGGTGAGGTCAACATTGGATCCAAGAGGTGTATTAAGTCAAAGTAGAAGTATTATGGTGCATCTACTTCATTGTGTGCAGTGGAGTAATTGGTGTAAGAGAACTATGCAAGATCATGTACTAGTGTGGTAATTGCATCAGTAGGAGTATTTCTACTTTTTACACCTCTGCATCCTGTTTCAATGGGTCAAAGTGATTAACTGTAAGTTGCTACTCTTCAGTGTGTCAACTAAGGCTACAGCAGAGCTCAGCTCATTCCCCCATAAAGCCAGTATTCATGATCCGTTGTCTAGTCAAAGTCTCACCTCTGGGGCGCGAACGTGCACTTTTAAGCGGCTGGGGGCAAAGCCGTTGGCCGTGCCCCTCTGGACGCCGTTGTGGAGGGAGGCGCTGCTGGGGAAGAGGCCCTTGCCAGGGATGAAGGCAATCTCAACCACACTGTCCTGGCTGTGGAGCGGGGAGGGAGGAGGAGGTGGGCAAGGGGGGGGGGGGGGGGGGGGGGGGGGGGGGGGGGGGGGTGGGGGGGGGGGGGGGGGGGGGGGGGGGGGGGGGGGGGGTGGGGGGTGGGGACACACACAGAGGGGGAGAGCAAGGGAAGGCAGGGGGGAGGGAGGAGGCGAGGGCAGGGGAGGGAGGAGGAAAGGGGCGGAGGACAGAGGAGGGGAGGGCAAAGGTGGACTAAGGAGGGAGGGGAGGAGAGGACAGAGGAGGGGAGGGACGGCATAGGAAGGGAGTGGAGGGTAGAGGAGGAAGGCAAATGTAGGTAGGTAGGGGAAAGGAGGGGACGGGAATGGAGGAGAGGACAGGGGAAAAGAAAAGAGCTCAATTTTAAATGATGTACTATGTATCTCCCCCATACTCTATTGTTGTGTCCCTGCTATGTCCTGCATTGTGGTTATAAGGGGAGGAAGAGTTTTTTTCAATTGTATATTTATTTTATATACTGTATTTACGCACTTAATTGTATGCTATTGTTGTATGTGTCTCACTTTGGATAAAAGTGTCTGCTAAATGTAATGTAATTTAAAAAATGTTAAATATTCATGGTGCTATGAGAGTTACGGTATGTATGACTCTGCAATGTGACTCTAGATGTGAGTGGTGCAACCCAACATCACAGAGAACATGATTGATCTCTACTGGCTAATTCTGGTTATATAGTTGTTGGCAAGGGAAAAGTGTTTAAATTTCACAAATATCATTAAGTGCGTAGTAGTATTTAGCGCTTGAAAATGATGAACAAAAAGCTACACGTTAGTAACTGTCTAATTCTTAGTGAATAGTGTAGTTTATAGTGTCTTAGTGAATGGTGTGGTTTAAAGTGTCATCAAAAATATTGTAAAATATTTGATTTTGTAATCTACACAGCAGCACACCTGAATTTGACTTTGTTGACCATAGTTTTGGCTTCTTCGTGGGTGACTCCAATCAAGGACTCCTTGTTTATGGCAATCAGCTGATCTCCTGGTCTTAATCGCCCATCCTGCAAAATTAAAAAGACACAAATGGATGCATGAATGAATCCATTAATGAATTGATGAAAAATACTGTACATCAGTTCATAAATGACATTTGTCGTTTGTATGTTTTTATCTAATGCAACAAGCCCTGTACTTCCCTATCAACCTACCGTACATTTTAAAGGGGTATGAGTATGAGCAAAGTTCTGTGCCCATAAATAACACAAATACATACATACGGGGCAATGACTT
>NC_085858.1:32911016-32951016 GCF_034702125.1 Engraulis encrasicolus | reverse complement strand
TAAGTGTTTATTTTGCAGGAGGAAGTTTGCGTTTTAAACTGTCTGTTTTATAATAATATATAACCGTTACAGAAACGCTAAATAAGGTCACCAACTGGTCAGCTAACCAACTGACTATTCAGAGCACAATATTAGGCTATTTACAGCGACAAATGCATCTGATGTAAAACAACGATATAAAGTAAAGGTATAATATAAATATATAACATATCTCTTTGTGTTAAAGTTCTGGCGGCTGCAAAAGAAACATTTAAAACGTGAAAGTCATAAGGGAACGGATCAGGCAGGCGGAACGCGTTGGGCACCTACATGACTTCCTCTTCCTCAACCCCCAGCCATGACGTCCTCTTCCTCATCCAAATACAGACCATCCATCTTGTTTTTGGGAAGAGGTGGAAGGGTATGTGGCAGGAACTAAATGATAGAGATTTTTTTCCTCCCAAAAAAGTAATGCACACAGGCCGGTAAACTGGTGTTCCCTGCAACAGTATATTTCCGCCTGTTTACTGTTGTCTGTAGATCTGCATTGTTGGAATATTTAGAGGAACTCCACGGGTGGAAAGGTAGCCAAGGAACAATTGCTCTGTTATGTGCAGTGTTCTGTCACTTTCTGGGCAATAATCCCAACCCTGAAGTGACTGCGAAACTCAAAGACTCAAGTGACACTATACTGCTCTATAACAATCATGCTCTTTAGTCAACTCTGCATGGGTATAAGAATACCTTTCATCTGTAAAAAATAACCAAAGTATCCAAAGGAATTGCACAAAACAATCTGTTGCTGCCAAGCTTGCCTATCATCAATGTGCACTACTGCCATGTTAGAGTCAAGTCAAAGTCAAATTTGTGATCCCAAAAGGGAAACTCAAGTGGTCAAGGTGTATAGGCAAGATATAGACAAAAGTTAGCCTAATAATGCATGGTGAAACGCTGTAATAGTCATTGAAAAGTAAACTACCATAGTACTACACCATGATGACATAACCGAGGGCCTTAAAGTCATGCACTACGACTTGATGATTGCCTTTCTGGTAACAGCAATTTTATAACGAAGGGTCTTAACGGAAGAAGGAAGATACAATAGATCCCATAGATCTTTGATTCCTTTGCTACACACCTGTACTACATAGACTATCGTATACAAGACACACAGACACACCCACACCCGTCTCACACACACCCACGCAATTGTGCATGCCATGCATGCACGCATGCACGTGAACACACACGGATGAAAACACACTTATCTTGGCTCACTTTTACAGCTTTTGATCTTTCTGATGATTAACAACATCCGCTTTTGTGATAGGATACTGAGATAAAGAGAATTACAGCTACTACTTGCATTCCTGTTGCCCAGAACTTAACATGCGAGCACTTATCAAATTGGTTACACTTCGGATCTACAATACCACAAATGTGGTTAAAAGAAGCATCACAGTACTGTAGATAAGTGTTTAGGGATAAGCAGCACAAGTCTGCCAATGTTGTTGGCAAGGAATCTAAATTCCTGCTTACAGTACAGTACATGTTTGTGTACCCTCTCTCTCTCTCTCAATCTCTCTCTCTTTCTCTGTCCTTCTCTCTACCCCTCTCTCTCTCTCTCTCTCTCTCTCTCTCTCTCTCGCCCTCCCTCCCTCCCTCTCTTCCTCACTCCACCCTCTCCATCTCTCTTACCCGGTGGCAGTCTCCTCCAGACAGTACTTCCTGGATGAATATGGCCGGTCCGTCGGGCTTGTTGGAGCCTCCTCCCAGGGTGATGCCCAGACTGCAGGAACTCCTGGCCAGCGTGATCAGCTGGATCACCCCCTCCCCTGGGTGACTGCAACACAACCAAGCAGATAGACACACACACACACACACACGCACACACACACACACACACACGAAGACAGGCATGCACGCACGCACACACACACGCGCGCACGCACACACATGCACGCACACGCGCACACACACACACACACACACACACACACACACACACACACACACACACACACACACACACACGAACACAGGCATGCACGCACGCACACACACACACACGCACGCACACACATGCACGCACGTACACACACACACACACACGCACACAAATAATTAAATGTAAACAAAATATACCAGTTCGAAAATGTATTGTATCCATAAATCACAAATAAACTCATCAGCTGTTAGAAAGTTATTCCACAGTTTGTCTGTTTGCATAGCACATTATGTGTGTTTCAGTAGTTTCCTTTGTGTGAAAGTCCAGTGACCTAGACACAGTATACCTGAATCAGCACAGGTGTGTGATCTTGTGTAAGCAAGAATGTGTGTGTGTGTGTGTGTGTGTGTGTGTGTGTGTGTGTGTGTGTGTGTGTGTGTGTGTGTGTGTGTGTGTGTGTGTGTGTGTGTGTGTGTGTGTGTGTGTGTGTGTGTGTGTGCACGCGCGTGTGTGTGCGTGTTTGCGTGTCTCCCCCACCTGAGTGAGCGCAGTAGAGGTCCTGTGTTGGTGTAACTGTGTGTGTGTGTGTGTGTGTGTGTGTGTGTGTGTGTGTGTGTGTGTGTGTGTGTGTGTGTGTGTGTGTGTGTGTGTGTGTGTGCGTGTCTCCCCCACCTGAGTGAGCGCAGTAGAGGTCCTGTGTTGTTGTAGTTGTGTGTGTGTGTGTGTGTGTATGTGTGTGTGTGTGTGTGTGTGTGTGTGTGTGTGTGTGTGTGTGTGTGTGTGTGTGTGTGTGTGTGTGTGTGTGTGTGTGTGTGTGTGTGTGTGTGTGTGTGTGCGTGTCTCCCCCACCTCAGTGAGCGCAGTAGAGGTCCTGTGTTGTTGTAGTTGTTCTGTTGGCCGGCTGGGCTCAGCAGCAGGGGACTCTGGGATCTCGACGAGGAGCCGGATGACGAGCTGTCCAGATATCTGCCTACTTTACACCAAACACAACACCAGGTCAGCACATACTGTACTGTTCACACAACCACGGGTCTTTACATACTGGGGCCTATACTACGTACGTACAAAGTTCAGGAGTAAACCAGGTTAAGTTAAGAGGTAACTCATCTAATAGAAGAGCCTGGAGTCCTCATTTTCTAAGAATATAGCACATACTGGGGCCTATACTTACAAAGCTGGTTCAGGAGTAAACCAGGTTAAGTTCAGTGGTAAATCATCTAATAGAAGAGAAAATGAGGAGAGAAAAATGAGGACTCCAGGCTCTATTAGATGATTTACCTCTTAACTGAACCTGGTCTACTCCTCAACCTGCTTCTTAGTAAAACCTCCTGTACTGTTCACACAACCGCTGGTCAGTACATACTATACACACAATACAGCGCCAATGCTTATGCATGTATTGTGTCTAACATGATGGGTCTTTAGCACCTGTTTTACAGAGATTTAAATAGAAAAATAATGAACATATTTGATTGAGACATTATAACTGTTTCACAATTGTCCCCAAATATGGCAGGCAAGTTGTGGTTCAGAGTGAACTTCCTTTAACTTTCTAACCCACTCAAATGGCTTGAAATTGAATTGGAATAACAGGACTGATTATCACACATCCTTTTTTTTCGGGGATGGTTTTTACCTCCTAGCCTTAAACTGATTAATTACATTTCTCTCTGCCTGCAGTAAATGGCCTAAACTGTAGGAGAAAAAAATGAAAACTGAATTACACAAAAATGAATTACAATATGACACATTTGAGTTTCACAAGGTCACACATGAGCCAGCAGATGGCAGTAAAATTGCCAATTAACGTGTCATCATCGCTGAGGGGACCGAACATCACCGTCCGCGAAGCGCAGCGTGAGCCTCTCTCAAGTTAGCTGTCATAAATATCCTCTTAAGTGGGCCTTCCTGCTTGCCTGGCATCGCGCTGCACTGCTGGCTGGCTGGCTGGCTGGCTTTAGCCCCCCCCCAGGAAGGGGCAAAGCTATAGGAGGGGCGAGCAGGGCATTAGCCCCTGGGCCCAGGGCCCTCCCAGCGCCCTCTCGTATTGGTGGTGCTGGCCCTATTATGACTTTGAGGGGCCTTTTCAGTGTTTTGCCCTGGGGCCCCATGTAAACTTGTTCCGCCTCTGCCCCCAGGCATCTTAGCAGCGGCACTCACAGCAGATTATTGGGGATGATTTATCTTAATACGCTCTAATCGGGTCATAGTAAACAGATCAAAGGGAAATTAGGAAATCTGCCCAACTTTTTGGGTGACGGGAGGGGGTTTCTTTTTTTCCGGGGGCTTGTTAGGCCAAATCTCTGTCATACGTGACATACATACACACGACACGGGCCTGAGGTAGGCATCGTGAGGTGCGCAAATAATACTGTATGTGGATCTGTGCTTTCGGAAAGGCAGAGAAAGAGTTGATTCAGACCACTCTGTATTTTTAGCTTTGCTCTGACCATTAAAGTTAGACTATGTAAAGTTAGACTAGTATATTTTTTAGTAGTTAACCATCTAAATCTGGCCACAATCCTACATACATCAACCTTGTTAGCAGTTGCAGCCGACCATAAATGCGTAATGCACAGTGTAGTGCTGCAGTGTAGTACAGCATACTGTATTTTTTTCAATATGGAGCAGCATCGTTTTTGGTAAATCCAATCCTGAGAGTAAAAACCCTACCAAAATTTTGATCCAACCAGCTCTTAATCACCTCATCACCTTTGACAGACACTACTGTGTCTGTCAAATTGGTTTTTGGACAGATTTGCCACAAATTTGGTTTCAAGCAGTATTAGAGAGGTATTCTAGACTAGGGATGAGGAAAAGCCTGCCAATGTAGTTGGACAAGTAATCTCCTTGAACTTTTAGTGCAACCCTCTCTCTCTCTCTCTCTCTCTCTCTCTGACACTTGCAGACAGACACAGCAGAAGTAACCTCTCTCTCTCTCTCTCTCTCTCTCTCTCTCTCTCTCTCTCTCTCTCTCTCTCTCTCTCTCTCTCTCTCTCTCTCTCTCTCTCTCTCTCTCTCTCTCTCTCTCTCTCTCTCTCTCTCTCTTTGTCTCTCACATTCACAAACAAGTTCCCACAAATTATTTCTGACAACAGATCTTTATGCATTCAACTTATGTGAACTTTGTCACTGTTTGCCAATTTGTTTTTGTATTTGTGCATTTCATACTATGACAAAACAAACATTCAGCTATGCCCCTAGTGAGTTACAGTAAGTGTAATGGTTGAAAGAAGTGCAGTGTCCTGTGTGGACAACAGGCAGCAACTGTGATTTGCATGGTGCTAGTGTATCTCTGTAGTGCTAGGAGGCATCTGAATGGGTGTCGAGCTGCATCTAAGTGAGAATGAGAAGCTGTCACCAAGCACACACCGTGCTAATGGGGGAGCTGTCGGTCTGTGTGTGTGTGTGTGTGTGTGTGTGTGTGTGTGTGTGTGTGTGTGTGTGTGTGTGTGTGTGTGTGTGTGTGTGTGTGTGTGTGTGTGTGTGTGTGTGTGTGTGTGTGTGTGTGTAGTACACACCATGCTGGTTGGGTGAGTTCCGCGTGGAGCCTGTGCTGCCGCTGCTTCCGTACTTCTCCAGCAGCTCTCCAAACTCTCTCCTGAAACACACAAAATGGCCACCGAAACAAATCAGACACACGGACAAGACACACCACAGCACAGATATATCATTCTGAATAGTAATATCCTTATTCCTTTTTGTTGGTAGAATTGTTCATATACAAAGCTTACAGTTCATTTCAATATGACATTTCATCATCATTATCATCATCATCCCCCCCTCCTTTTCTTTTCTTCTCTCTTCCAATATCCTTATTCAATGCCTGTGACAATTACTATTTTGCTATAACCTGGTGCAGGGCATTTACACAAGGCTGAAGTTATTATGGTCTTTTTTACATACTGTCCTTATGAAACAATAAGTAAATGAACTCAGACCACCAAACACAAAGCTTCTTGGTCTAATCATCTAATTTTCTTTGGGATGAATGAAGAATCTCTAGTCTATTCTACTATAGTTGCCCAGAGCCGTAGGGCTCTGTAGTTGCTTACTATCTTAGTTTTTTAGTTGCAATGTAAAAACCTACTGCCAACCAGTCAACCAGTTTCTGTTAACAATGGCATCAATGATAAATGCATCTCCCTGGGCCCGGGACAACATACCCATTTGTCTAGTCGGCGGGCCTGACTAGAACCAACCATCCTTTTTTACAGTAACAAGTAAAAACCCAAAAAACAACTGTGGTGTGGACACCTTGCAAAATGTCCACTAGTCTAGTCAGACAATTTTGCGGTGCCTTATGTAACCCACCAATGCCATTACAGCTCCATTATTCTCTGGTATGTAATATCATGAGGGATAATTCCCTTAAGGGATAAGGGACCAGTACATCCATCATGCAGTCTGCCTGGACGCCCACACGGCTGGACTGGGATCAAAAAAAGCATTTTTGGGATCACTTGGCATTTTTGCACAGCCCTGTCTAAATTGTGGGCCAGCCTCTAGGAAAATACAAAAGCAAAACCCCAGACAACACAGCCATGATTGTGCCAAATGCCAGATTACCAGTCCATGCCTGTACCCCCCATATACAGCCCTACAATTTCAGAACGCAGTAACTCATCTTTAAAATAAAATAAATAAATAAAAAAAACAGGACAGGATAGTGTGAGAGGTAGACAGGAGGCGAATTGGGAGAGAGACGGGGAGGGGTCGGCAAAGGACCCGGGCTGGGAATCGAACCCGGTTCAGCCGCATGGCAGGTGAGTGCCCTACCAGTTGGCCACGGCAGGACCTCAGTAACTCATCTTACTGGTAAACTTTAAAGTTTCCTTTCTAGCCGGCAAACTGTGCTGGAGGTGAAGTGGTGATGATTCTTCCATATAATACTTTTTATTATGGTGGGAATGTATGCATACAAGAAAAAAAACAACATTCTCACGGCTGTTCACCTGAAAAATGAAGATTGAATGATTACTGTGTACTCCCAAACCACTGCTACAATGATAAGTGCAGTGCGTTTTTGGCTTGTAAGACGTAACCTCTTAAAACAATCACACAGTCATATTGTCGTTGCCTTTTTCGCCAAGCTGCTATCTTATTTTCCTGTAGCCCAGCCCAGCCTTATGCAAGGCTGCTATTTCGTCCCTTGTATCCTTGGATAGCCCTTTTGGCCTTGGCAATCGTGGAGAGATTGGAGTCTGCTTGATTGAGCATTTGACTGGTGCCTTATTAACAGATAAGGAGTTCATCAAGTGCTGCAATTACTACAGGTGGGTCATGAGTAGATTATGGAATAGCATCTCCGTAGCCCCTTAATGCATGCCGTACCTCCAGAGGCACGCTGTAATAGTCATTGAAATGTAACTACCATAGCACTACAATACTATGACACAACACAGACCCTTTAGTAATGCACCACGACTTGGTCATTACCATACTGGTAACAACAAATTTATAAAGCCGTGTCTTAAGGGGTTAAAGGCAAAAGGGGTGTGTGAGAGAGCAAGAATTCCAACTGGTTGGTATGGGATCAAATACTTTGTATTTTAGGAAATAAAATTAAAAAGCTATTGATTATTTTTTCAGATGTGAACTTTCTTCACCAAGCTGTGGTGTCAAGCTCTGGCCTCCCTAGCAGGCATTATGTCTTGGCTTGCACAAAAAAAAAGACATGCGTGCCACATGTTTATCCCAGAAGCACAGCGTATGGTTTTTCGTCATTCTACATATACAGTGCCCTCCATAATTATTGGCACCCCTGGTTGAGATGTGTTAAAAGCCTTAAAATAAATTCAGTGTTTATTGCAGAAGAATACTGTCACACTGAAAATTGTAGAAAAATGTAGCCTTCAACTCAAATGAATTGTAAGAAAATAAAAAAATCCCTGACTAAAAAATAATTGTTTTTCATTAAATCACCTGTTCCACAATTATTGGCACCCTTAACAATTCCCAGGAAATAAATATAATTGAAGCATTTCTGTCATTTCTACAGTAGTTTACAAAGTTTACCAGAGTATGTAGGAACATTTAATTAGTAATTCATCACTTCCTGTTTCCCTGGGGTATAAATATGACGTGACACCGAGGCCATTTCTCTTATCCACTCTTAAACATGGGAAAGACAAAGGAACACAGCATACAAGTGAGGCAGATGTGCGTCGACCTTCACAGGTCAGGCAGAGGCTACAAGAAGATTGCCACTCAACTGCAGCTGCCCATATCCACTGTGAGAGGAATAATTAAGAAGTTCAAAACAACTGGAACAGTGGTAAACAAGCCTGGACGAGGACCCAAGTTTATTTTGCCACCACGCACAGTGAGGAGGATGGTAAGAGAAATCAAAAGATCTCCAAAGCTCACTGTTACAGAATTACAACAAATGGTAGCATCCTGGGGTCACAAAGTCTCCAAATCAACCATCAGGCGCTGTCTACACGCCAACAAGCTGTTTGGGAGGCACGCACGGAGAAAACCTTTCCTCACTCACAATCATAAACGCAAGCGTCTGGAGTTCGCCAAGCGGTATTGGGGCTTCAACTGGGACCGTGTGCTTTGGTCAGATGAGACCAAGATTGAGCTTTTTGGCAACAAACACTCTAAGTGGGTCTGGCGTACCACGAAAGATGCGCATGCTGAAAAGCACCTCATACCCACTGTGAAGTATGGGGGTGGGTCAGTGATGCTGAGGGGCTGTTTCGCTTCCAAAGGCCCTGGGAACCTTGTTAGGGTGCATGGCATCATGAATGCTTTGAAATACCAGGACATTTTAAATCAAAATCTGTTGCCCTCTGCCCGAAAGCTGAAGCTGGGTCGTCACTGGGTCTTTCAGCAAGACAATGACCCTAAACATATGGCCAAATCTACACAGAAATGGTTCACCAGACACAAAATCAAGCTCCTCCCATGGCCATCTCAGTCCCCTGACCTCAACCCCATTGAGAACCTGTGGGGTGAGCTGAAGAGGAGAGTACAGAGGAGAGGACCCAGGTCTCTGGATGATTTAGAGAGATTCTGCAAAGAGGAATGGCTGAAGATCCCTCTTTCTGTCTTTTCCCATCTTGTGAAACATTATAGGAGAAGTTTAGGTGCTGTTTTGTTGGCAAAAGGGGGTTGTACAAAATATTAACACCAGGGGTGCTAATAATTGTGACACACATTATTTGATGTCAAATAATTATTTCTTTATGTGGGATTTTTTCCCCACTGAATAAATGCACTTGTATTGAAGGTTGGATTTTTCTCTTTTTTTCCATTAAAAAAAATAAAATAATTGGAAGCTAAAAAACACATCTCAACCAGGGGTGCCAATAATTATGGAGGGCACTGTATGTACCCTATGTTCATTTGTTATACAGAAGTGGGGGACATCAGCAGTGTAGCCTATCAAATAGCCTACTTATTTGCGCCACTGTAAATGGAGCGGGCAGTGGCTCACCAATGACCCCCGCCCTCTGACCTCCCCAACAGATATTAAGTCTTGTCTCCGGGGAGATTGAAAAAGGCAGATGAAAAAAAAAGAAAGGAACACAAGCGGATCAAACGATACCAAAAAAAAAAAAGGCAACAACACCAATATGCTGACCGCATTTTGAAAAATGGTAAAACGCTATCTGTGATCTCTGGCCTACATTTCATTAGTATAATAACTTTTTTTCTTCTCCATTTTCCTTTTCGGATATTGTTTTTGACCATCGTATGGCCCTACAAGAGCTTTACTACATGATATTTTAGCTTAGGGCTGTGGGCTGTCACGCAAAACAAAAGAGGAAATGTAGGACAACCATGCCGGCTGAGCAAGAAAAAAGTAGTGTACTAAATGTACACAGACACACAAATGACACAGCTATTATTCAAAATGCTCCATTACTAAAAAGCATCCAATATCCTTATATGTCCTGCAGTTTAATCTTTATTCTGAACTACTGTACCAGACAAGTCTAAAGCTGAACAAAGCAGAAAACGTCTGCACACCACTGCATGCATACATCCAACCGTACACTTCCAAGAAACACATTTACAAAAATCTAATGTAGTATCTTCCACCGATTCTATTCTGTTCTGTATGTAATGCAGCTTGGAGCCAAAACCTGTAGGCAAGTGGTTCCCAACCCTTTTTGGTACAGGACCCCATTTTGACATCCCAAATTTCTGGCGACCACATACAAGTTTTTTTTTTCATGACAAAAATTAAAACCTGACTGAGCTACACAAGTTGTAGGCTATTAAATCTACAGATATTTATGTCAGTCTGAGATTGTAAACGGCGTTTCAAACAGAATGTTGCATAGTTATGTTATAAGTAATGATAATAAATAAGTAATATTTCAGGCGCTAACCCTAACCCCATTTGAATTCCAGGCAACCCCAAAATGGGTCCCGACCCCAGTGTTGAAAAACACTGCTGTACAGTAGCGCAGCACTAAAAAGCACTAAACAGCTCTAAAGTGGGCCTGCCGTGATCCCTCCTGCTCCTGTCGTGTTTTTACATGTTTACCGTGCCGCTGTCACCGGCCCTCATGGACTCACCTCTGACTGGCAGAAGTAGGTCAGCAAAAATGGCCTGCCTGCCTCCCCTTTCAGCTCAGCTCAGAGGACCTGTCATCTTTAGCAGCGGCTAAAAAACACTCCTGGCTCTGCCTCTATGTGTGTGTGTGTGTGTGTGTGTGTGTGTGTGTGTGTGTGTGTGTGTGTGTGTGTGTGTGTGTGTGTGTGTGTGTGTGTGTGTGTGTGTGTGTGTGTGTGTGTGTGCTCATGAAGGTGCGTTTGTTTGCTGATGCAGGTGTGTGTGCAGATGTGAGGATGTGCATGCGTGTGTGCAGATGTTTTTGCTGCATGTGTGAGCGGAAGTCCAGTTTGCATGTGTGTCTGTCTTTGTATGTGTGACAGTGTTATCATGGTTATCCATTTTGACAACTGCTAACTAACACTTTCACACTTTTTAAGGCACCCATGGTCACAACTAGCTATGAAGTTCATTAGCTCTGACCGTTAGTCATACATTTTTAGGTTCAAAAGAAAAACGGTAGGCATCATGAATTGCACTGTAGGTATGTGGTGTCTGAAGCTACAACTCATAGACCAGAAATCCACAACACACTGCCTTCACAATGCCCATCATCTCCTCACGTAAAGATGATGATGCCGTCAACAAGGATAAAACACTCAATACACTCAAGACGAGTGAAGCGGGCGGAAGGAGAGAGATGCATGGTGAGGGAACGGACGGAAGGAGAGAGATGAATGGTAAGGGAACGGACGGAAGGAGAAAAAAAATCCATCTTGATCCTTCCAGAGTGGGTTATAACTGGGATTAGATCTGTCAAAGGTCACAAGGGTCATGACGTAGACTAGAGCCCCTCGCCCTGCTCCCAGTCAACGCAGTCAGGGCCGCCAACAGGGCCGCCATTGACCAGGCCCGGGACAAAGACATCTGAAAAGGCCACCATCCACCCAATACATTGAATATCTATTTCTGGGCCCCCGATCACTGGGCCCGGGACAAAGACATCTGAAAAGGCCACCATCCACCCAATACATTCAATATAATGAGGAACCGTTTCTGGGGCCCCCGAATCACTGGGCCCGGAGCAACTAACCCCTTTGTCTGACCCCCTGTTGGCTTCCCTGTGCACAGTAAGTAAACAATAGCCAGCCAGTCAGCATGCCTTCCTCACAGCATTCAGGTGAGTCAGCAATCCATGACAGTGACGGCCGGGTGCTGTGGATAACCATTACCACGAAGCAGTGGGAATAGGCGGAAGCATCAACGTAATCCCATTGGAACAACATTGTCATCGCTACGGCACCATCCCCCATCCCCCATCCTTCTACAAAGCTTGGCTGGTGGAATTTCTTGGTATGCTACTCTCTGTTCAGATTCCGCTTTTTATAGGCTTGGATTTTGTGTATTTCATATGTTTGTTTTTGCCAAATTTTGTGACAGCCAAATCAAATCCCATCCTTCCCCACCGACATCTACTTACAGTATTTTTTCATTGAACAATTTCCAACCTTTCAAGAAAATCTCAAGCAATTGCATTCATTACTTCAATCGCCCAAGAAATGTCTAACAAACAACCAAACCAAAGCCCAAAATACAGTATATAACCTTCTCCTCAAAGGTAACAAGCACAAAGCAGCAGCAGCACAGGTTAAGATGTTATTTAAGAAGGTATTTCTAGTGTTCACTCCTCAAATTCTCAAATTGGTTTCCACTCCTGAACTCAGCAAAGGGCGGGGGCGGCATTGTTACCTCTGCCAAGGAGGTAATGTTTTCGGTCGCGTTGGTCTGTCTGTCTGTTTGTCTGTCTGTCTGTCTGTTTGTCAGCGGTATAACCTAAAAAAACAATCAACGGATTTGGACAAAACTTTGTGGAGTTGTTGATAATGACCCAAGGAACAAGCGATAAAATTCTGGTGATGATCCGGATAACAAACCGGAATCAGGATCTTTTAAAAGATTCTTCTCCATTGCTGGCCTATACTGCCCTACAATCTTAGAACGCAGTAACTCTGAAAACGGCAAACTGAGAAAAAAGGCTTCAAAGTTTCCCATATGGCGCGACAACTGTGTTGTCGGTAAATTGGTGGTGACACTTCCTGGTAATGCTTGTTTAGGATAGAAATTTAATGCACACAAAAAAACCCAAAAAAACAACATTTATGTGTCTTTTTGCCACAAAAAACAGAGTTACTGCGTTCTTGGCTGGTATTACTGCCACGAAATGGAGTTACTGCAGGAGTTACTGCGTTCTTGGCTAGTATTACGGTCTACTCCCAAACCAGTCCCATTGGAACGTGCAGCAGTAACTCGCCGACTTACTGCGTTTTTGTTTTGTACGACATAACCTTTAAATACAACAGGCAGTAACTTTTTTTTGGTCATTTTTGCACTTTCAAAATGAGTTTTCTCCAAAACGGGACGGTTTTGGACCACCATTTTTTGACACAAGACAAATGAGGTAGTTTAAAACCCATTTCCGATATAAAAAAATGTTCGACCATTTTGAGTTACTGCGTTCTTGTTTTGCACGGCAGTATAGACGCCCCTAGTGACCAGAAACTGAATTGTGGGAACTCCACAAAAAGAAGGCAGAAAGACTTAGGGTGTAACATAGTCAAATGTTCTATCAAGCAGTTTCCTGTTGGCGGAGGTCTGCACTCTCTGAGTGCTTCTAGTTGTCTCTAAAGCCAACTAGCATAAGTAATTTTGTTTGCAATGGAAGCAGTGCATCACCACCAGGGACGCCGACAGTGGGTAAACAAATGGTTTAGTTGTCCCAGGCCCAAGGGGAGAGTGGGCGCCAAAATTGAGTCCTCCTCATTATATTGTATGACTTTGGTGGAGGGCCCTTTCATATAGCTTTGTCCTGGACCCAGCCAAAGCTGCCAGTGGCCCTGATCACCACACCTGGCCACAAGTCCACTACATCCTGCCCTGCACTTCTGTACTGCTCATGAGATTAGCCTCCAGGGCCCACGTGGCTACCACTGTGCCAACTATAGGTGCTAATGCTGGATGATTCATCTGGTAGCTATGCAGAGTGTAAACAGTGACAAGGGTCAGACCGCTAGCTCCTCAGATACAGCAGCCAACAATACAGGCTAATTTCTCAGGCTAGCTTCTCACATTATGGGGCTAATGCATAAACTAGAGGGATTCAGTGGACTAGTAAAGTATTTTTCATAAATTCTAATATAGTTACTTTAATAATACTGAAAAATACTACTACTAATAATACATAATAATAATAATACATTTTTAATAATAATGGTATATTTGTTTTGCACTTTGCATGCACTCTAAAAAAAGATAGTGATCTCGGATTGATAGCTCTATACACCTTAATTGAGTTTGTACATAAACATTGGTAAAAACTGCTTAGGAAGAATGTTTACCATACTGTGTATTAAAGCTGCCCTCACTGGCCAGCTTAATGCAACTGCTACCTCATTGGATGCCGCCCGGCCTTGTCTAGACTTATGCCTATTAATATACTGTGTCCTGACAATGGCCTAGTAGCACTGGCCCTCGAGCAGTAGTATTAGGGCTAGTCATAAGCCCAAGCTAATTATAACCCTGTTTCTTCATGTCATAATCGAAGTCTGCTCCATCATCATCATCATCATCATCATTATCATCATCATCATCATCATCATTATCATCATCATCATCTCGTAATTTTTCCCAACAAACAAAGCAGCATTGGAAAAACAAAGGACCATGAAAAAGTCTATACTTCTATACAATGGGTGCACCTAAAGTAACAGGTTGATTCTCTGGACATTGTACTGTAAGTAGAATTGGTTCACTCGCTGCCTTGCACACAAACATGAACACTATGATAATAATTATGCCTGTGTGTGCTAGCCTGGCTCTTCTCTGTTGGGTTCTGGTCTTGAGCCTGGACATGACAGTCCTTTTTTATTCATTCATCATCAAACCCTAGCATGACCTGGGGCTTTTTTTTCATTTTATGTGTCTGCATACGTGTGTTCACGTATAGGTGCAAAAATGTGTCAGCCTGTGGCTGAACCCAAAATAGTCACAGTGCAATTGTAGTATCAACATTTTACTTTTGGTGCAACGTCCACAAGTTCAACCTGTTTTGCCTCTGAATTTTCAATGGTTCTTTGTTTTTCCATTGATGCTTTTTTGGTTGGCAAAATGTGGCGGTAGGCAGGCAGGCAGGCGGTTAGGCGGTTAGGCGGTTAGGCAGGCAGGAGAGAACGGGGGAGGCCTGGAGGGCCGTGACTGAGGGTTCCGATGCCCAAAACAAAAATCCCGACGAGGCAATGCCAGGGCCTCTTTGAAGCTCACGCCAGCTCACTCCTGTGCAAGTGCCAACAGCCAGTCAGATCTAGTTTACGAACAAAATTATTCATTTTCACTTTGAATTATTTACGGCGGGCAGGCTAAGAAGATCACACACTGGCTGGCGTCGGGGTGAGTTTCAGTTTCAGTCGCTTGAAAAGACCAACGCAGAGAGCCAACGCAGGTCACACATCGAGCGTGGTGCTAACTGGAGCATTTAGTGCCAGACAGGGAATATGGGGGGGTGGGGGTGTGCGTGTTGGGAAGTTGCATTGCACTAAAAACTGGTGTTGACAGAAACATTCACACAAGCCTCGGTTTACGTGACACTTTTGTCCATTTTAACAATAGCCTCGTATTGCCTACCTGTGACCGTGGTCATCATGAGCAGACCAAACCAAGTTCTAAAACCCGTGACCTCACAGATATGGGAGTATGGGAGGTAGTATGGGAGGCAGAAGTGCTAACTAGCGGTCTAAAAGTCAGTAGAGAACCTGAAGAGAACAGAACTCTGAAGAAGACGCACACGGCGTCGAAACGCCAGTCATTATGTTTACACCACAATAAAATACTAAAAAGTATCTGAGTGCTCCAGTTATCCCTGGCCTAATCTTTTCGAAGTGGATCAGTTTATTCTTGATTGTATACCGTCCTGGACTGGACGCACCAAGAAGGTTAGAGTGCAAGTGACTTCCCTTTTATCAGTAGAGAACCTGTATGAGGCTTCGGTTGGGAGGTTTAACGGTACTAACTATGTCCACAAGCTCTGCTAAATGGCATCTGTTATACATTCACTCACCTGGCTTCTTCATCCCTGGCGATCAAAAGGCGCATGTGATTGGTAGAAGACGCTGCTCTGAGAATGTCCACCGCCCTGCAGGGGATGCACACAATACATATGTAATGAGACTAGACTACTCATTATGACATGGCAGTAGCTATTTCGTGCAGAATCAGATATTGTAGCTGACAATCTCATTCACCATTTGCTGAAAAAGCTTAACTACATCACAGCAGCATTGCTATGACATTACCAAGAATCTTACAGAGTAACAGATTAAGACATGGTCATTTTTGTGTGTGGCAATAACGTTACAACAGAGGCTCTGCAAGAAAAGGTTAACATCATCTTCAGTACGGTACATTAGTATGATTGGTTGCTTACCTGTCACTGGTGACTCCAATCAAAGTCTCCCCATTCACCTCCAGTATTTGGTCTCCTGGTTGTAAGTTCCCTGTGACAATGGAAAATACAAGTAACAAAAGTTTGTGAGACTTTGTATTTGACGGAAAAGGAAGCACATCTCAGGTAAATGAAAAGAGCTTATGTCTCTAAATAGTGGATTACAATGGCTCACAAATGACCCAAATGCCACAAGATTGGATGACTTCCATGGCCATATACAATAACAATAACATGCCAAACACTGTTGACTTTACTGTGACCAACCTGATTGGACAAATGTATGCATTTAGCCATGCTGTTCTACAAAACATACGCAAGACAATACATTTTAGCTTGTAGCTATGCCGAAGTTGGATGGCGTTCTGATGCATCTCTCTCAAAATGGCGACAGCGTTGCATTACCCTAAGTTGACCTACAGTGCGCAGCAACACAGCTTAAAAGCAACTTTTATCTTGAAAACGATCTAGGAAATGATTTGGCTCATGGTTGGGGCAGTAGTCACCTACAGTTGAATGGCATATTGCAATGGCAGCAACTTTGATCTTGAAGACGATCTAGGAGGCCCTGCCATGGCCAACTGGTAGGGCACTCGCCTGCCATGCGGCTGACCTGTGTTCGATTCCTGGCCCGGGTCCTTTGCCAACCCCCCTTCCAATTTGCTTCCTGTCCACCTCTCACACTGTGCTATCAAAAATAAAGTAAAAAAAGACCCCAAAAAATCTTTAAAAAAAAAAAAAGAAAAGAAAAGAAAACGATCTAGGAAGTGATTTGGCTGATGGTTGGGGCGGCAGTCAAATGGCCTGCAGTTGAATGGCATATTGACCCACTCCAGACTCCCCATATCCTCAAGGCTCTCTGGTGGCTCTCAGTCTCCTCAAACAACCCGTCCTGTCCTGTTTCTGTTTCTGTTTAAGCGATCTGAATATGGGTCAGGACAGCCTTCTGTTTTATTGATGCTCTTTCTCAAGGAGACAACGAACGGAGTGATGGCTTCAGAGCTTCTCTGCTTGTTCGCTTCCTCTAGCCAGAGAAGGTGCAAGTTCAAGGGATGCAGGCTGACAAAAAAGAGAGCGCTCGCTCCAAGGAACAAGAAGTGATTTACAGTCGTCACCTAGAAGTTTTAGGTGCCATAGAAATTGGCCGTTTCATGTACAGTGCAGACATTCATCAAATACTTGTACATTCCACAGAACTGGACTGACTCATGCATTTTCTCAGTGGTTTCTTATGATCAATGCCAGATCAGTGCGGGAAGGTTGGCATTTATTATGTTTTTGGCTCTGACTTGTCATACTGGGATTAGAGTCAGTTTTTTTCTTCAGTTTTTAGTTTGAAAAAAAAAAATACAGAATGCACAGGACATTTCTCAGTGTTAATTTAACACTCTAATAGTTGTATCTAACACTCCCTGTGTGTACCAAGAGGTTGTTGTTGGCTTGCATTTGTGTTAATCTCATACATTAACCATATAATTGCTGATCCACCTTTCACAGAAATCCCACTGTCTTATTGAAAGGTATCCGCACACTTCTGAGGAAAATGTGTGAAAAGGGGGACAACTTTTGTGCTTCATAAATGCAGTATACTGCATTGCTATAATCACAAAATCTACGCAAATTCTGCATTACTAGTCTCTTTGTAGTCCAGAGGCATACAGTACAGAACAGGCTACTAGAGGACACCCCAGAGAAGAGAAGTTTGATTCTCATATCGGGGAAATTACTTTAATTAAAGTCTGTACGATAGTCTGGATAATTAACTAATTAAAGCCTCGGCTTCAAAGCAACGTTTTTGTTTCCAATCAAGGCCTTTTGCCCAAGCTGCTCCCTCAGCCTCCATTCTAATGAGCAAGCCCGGCTTTGTTGGCCCCTTGCTCAGTTTGAAAATATCAACAAGGACAAGTACATTTCACAGCCAGCTCAAGACATTTTACAGTACAGCATCGCACCACTGCATGCACAGGACAGGACAGCAGCACATTGCTCCATGTGTGTGACTGATCGAAGATGAGTATCGCCCATTTATTCTATTATGCTGCATTTCACAGTGTTATTTTCTGTCTCATTAAATGTTTCAGCTCCCTCGCTACAGGCTAAAAAGTTCAGCTCCCACCATTACATCCCACCCCACTATACCAGAGTACCACTATTTTTATGATTCACAGTAAAGTAGATTCTTAATTTCTGCTCAGTTAACAGTACAATATTTTAGGTCACTGAATCCGTGCAGACTAAGGGTATCACCACAAGGCACCTTATCAGAGCACTTTGGACTTCGGTGCTGTTTTCCTCTCTCCAGGTATTTTTTGTTTGTATGCAGATGTGTGATTGAGGTTTGATTTGTTGTACAATGTACAGTATAGTATGTGTACAGTATTTGTGTTTACGGCTGGACACCTTGGTTTCCTTCAGGAGCAATGAAGTTATTCTACGCTACTTTACTAAGTAGTTGGTCTGAACAATGTGACTAGAACAACGGTTATACATATTTGTCAACCCTACGCAAAATAGGGACATGGGGCCCTCTTGAAGTATTTTTTGTTGGAATTGTAATATGGTGGCACAGACTGTTGGGGGGGGGCTACTGTACAGTGATCAGTTTTATTGGGGCTTAGGGAAAGCGCCTAGTCTGCCTCCGTGGCCAAAGTGTTCCCGCACAGTTCGTCCCCCTCAGGGACGCAAACCTGCCACCTCGTCAACTACATCAGTTCGGCAATGGTTGTCAAAGTACGAGCGTGCTGAACTAAAGGGTCGGTCCGATAGCCCAATGTTACCACACTGTATTGAGGCTTTGGGAGGGAACGTTTACTAACGCTCCACGCCAAACTCTGCTAATTGGCCTCCGTTACACCTATTCCTCATTCCTACTCCACACTAAGTTTAGTGAGGTCATAAGTGGTAAGTTAAGCCAGGCTCCAAAATGACTTCATGCCCCTTTCCCTGTGTGACCATGGTTCCAGGAATTAGCCGATGAAGAAGGGTCTTGGACTGGCCACCATTTTGGGATGGGGTCAGGATGCCTCAAGGTGATCCGCTTTCCCAGAACAATGTTTATACTTATCTCATGCTATGCAGTGCACAGGTGCACTCACTCTGGTTACCATTCATACAGTATGTTCATTCATTCATTCATTCATCATTTATTTAAACTCGAAGAATCATTGAGAGCCCAGCCCTCATTTACAATGATGTCGAGTAAAACAAACAATTACACATATAAAATCATATATATACACAACATACACAATACAACATAAATCATATAAGAGGTAAGAATTAAGACAAACTATGAATTAAAACTTATGAGTTAAAACAAGTACAAGTATGTGATAAAAAACTTCCCAGTATTACTTTAAAATGTTCTAATGGCACAAAGGCTTGAAGACCCATCCTTTGTTGTAAGGTATTCCACACTGAAGGTCCACAGACACTAAAAGCCGTTTTACCCAGTTCAGTGCGGGCATAAGGGACCTCCAGTAAAAAGTTGCTGCTGCGGGTTTGGTATGGGTTGGAGTGCCAAACTAAAAGAGATGAAATATAAAATGGGAGTTTACCAGTGAGGGCCTTATAAATAAAAATAAAATAATGCATGTCCCTTCTGTGAGAAAGTGGAGCCCACCCAACTTTATCATATAACAGGCAATGATGAGTGCTATATGGATCCCCAGTAATAAAACGAAGAGCTGAATGATAGACAGTGTCAAGTGCCTTCAGATTAGAGAGTGGTGCATGTCTGTAAATAATATCACCATAGTCAAGGGAAGACAGAAAAGTAGCTTCAATTAACTTTTTTCTGCAGAAAACAGGAAAGTGATATTTATTTCTGTGCAGGAAAGATAGCTTTTGTCTGAGCGTAGTGACAAGACAGTCAGTATGTTTCTTGAAAGTGAACTTGTCATCTAGCCAGATTCCCAGGTACTTATAATGTGATACTCTCTCAATAACAGACCCATCTAAAGTAGATATATTAAAATCATTTTTCATGCCATGCTTAGATCGAGTAAAGACCATACATTTAGTCTTGCTTACATTAAGTAGAAGCTTAAGACCAATGAAGGCATTTTGTAGGATATTAAAAGACTGCTGCAATTTCTCCAATGCTAGCTGTACAGAATCTGCAACACAATACAAAATTGTATCATCTGCATAAAGATGAATAGAGCAGTTGGAAAGGAGAGAGAGTATGCTATTTATGTACATGGTGAAGAGTACCGGACCTAAAACTGAACCTTGTGGGACCCCCTTGGTTATTAGCAGGGGGTCAGATTGTATGTGCCACACGCAACGGCCATTCAAACATTTGAGACCTACAGTACTTCCAATCCAATTACACTCTATAATTAAAGGATATCCATTTAATTCTCATTCAACTATATTTAAATGTAATGTACATGGTACTAACAACCAGATGCATCTTTTCAGCCTAATAACAATCTTGATCTTGAGTTGAGTGCAATCTTGAGCTATTGTGAGTACTCCTTGCCAAAAAAATATTAGGTAGATGCTTTTACTTGATGTATGCCACACCTTGTCTAGTCTAGTGTGGGAGACTAAAAAGTATACTGTCAAGTTGTTAAGTTTTATTGATAACAGGTAAGGGTTACCAACTGTCAACTTCATTATGGTGGGAGGTGTGGGGCTCATTTTGTATTTCTTAGATGTAATTTTGATGCATTTAATTGTCCTGTGTCCCGTTTCTGCTCAATACGGAACACATACGTTTATTTATAAAAACGGTACGATTAAGTATTCAAGGGACTGTTGGCAACCCTGGGTAAGTAAGGGCCAGATACAGTTCCCAAAAGAGACACATATGACTCCCGAGCCATAGATTCCCTACCCCTGCTATAAGTGATGTGCTGAGAAGTACTGATGCCTTCCCTATAAGTGACGCAGCAGGCGGGTGGGTGTCCGAGTGCATAAGCAGCAGGGTTGGGTGCGGACACAGTAGGTGGGAAACTCCCGGTAATTCCGGGAGGAGGAATTAAGAACAGCCAAACAACACTCTACTGCACGTGTGCGACTTAAAGCTCACAGTTAAGAACGGGTGTGTGAACACTGTGAACCGAGGAATACTGCTGAGCATGCGGTTGTGGATGGATCAAGCAAGCGTGACTGAGAACACACAAACATTCAGCCCACACACAGCTCGGAAAAGAGACTAGCAGTAGTAGTAACAGCGGCAGTAGTAGTAGTAGTATACTAAAATATCTATCTAGGGAAAGGGAATAGTAGTAGTAGTTAGGGTTGTCGTATCGGATCGGATGGATCGGATCGGCTGCCGATATTGGCAAAAAAAGCGGATCGGTATCGGATCGGCATGCACGGAAAAATCCGATCCATTTTCCTATTTTGTGTTTATTAATATCTGAAAAAAGAACAGGTCAGTTTCTCATTAAAAATCATTGTGTATTACTCAATTTCACCTAATTCAGTTGGCTAGTTGTTACTAAGAGTAAAAACCCTTTACAACATGATTGTGACAACGAAGTAAGTAGGCTAAATAGCTTTCAACTTAAATACTCCGATAGGCCGGTATCGGTATCGGTATCGGATCGGAAGTGAAATAAAATATCTGTATCGGATTGGAAGTGCAAAAACCTGGATCGGGACATCTCTAGTAGTAACTTAGTAATAGTAGTAGTAGTAGTATACTAAAATGACTTAGTGAAGGTTTAAACTACAATTCATTCTTAGTTCCTCATATTACTAGCAGTCTGGGGATGATTTTACATGGTTATGTCCCATATTCACTTGTATACCCTCACATTGACTGAAAGAAACACTAGTCAAGCTGGTATCCAATATGTCTTCCCCGCAAAAAAGTCACATTCCATCCCAACCAATCAGAGTTTATTTTCTTTGCTTTTTAAAAAAAAAAAAAAAAATTGTGGTCTTTTTCAATGACAGGATAGCATGAGAAGTGGACAGGAGGCAAATGGGGAGAGAAACGGGGCCGGGGTCGGCAAATGACCCGGGCCATGAATCGAACCCGGGTCGGGCGCATGGCAGACAAGTGGCCTACCAGCTGGCCATGGCAGGGCCTGGCATCAGAGTTTGTTAATGGGCCCAGGCTGGCTAATATGAACGTTGTATCATCCAGTAACATGACTCATTAGAGCTCAGATGATGCAGCAGGTTACTGGGTGCCTTGATTGGCAGTAATCAGATTGCCTGGTTATCTTTTGTGGGAGCCTTTTAAAACCACAAGGATCAAGGCAATTGAATTAAACATCAGTGGCAGCTCAACAGATGAGCTGAACACATACAGTACAGTACTGTATCAGTACTATATCAGTAGAGTACAGTCCAGTACAGTACATTACAGTACATTACACAGAACATCTGTGTAAATGGCTTGGTGGTCGAAACACTGAGCAGTCACAAGCAGCAATACTTGTTTGTATTTCTTTTTAAAGGACCATCTAACCTGTCAAGGGACAGAAGATGGAAATTAGCCTTATGGCTACAATCTTGTATGTTTTGCTTTTTTCTTAAATGCTATTAATATATGCTGTCCCTGTGTTAAATAAATAAACTTTCAAACTTTCACATGACAAGTGTCAAACGGTTAGCTCCTCAGTGCAGTACAGTACAGGTTAGATTCTCACATTATGAGCCTATGGCATAAACTAGAGATGCAGTGGACTGAGTGAGTATTTTTAAGTCCCGCCGATTATTAAAGTAATTATGTTATAATACAATGATACATTACTAATAATACATGGAATGGTACATATTTGTACTGCACGTTGCATAAAATCTCAAAGGAATAGTTCTAGATAGGGATAGATCTCGAATTGACACTGTAATCCTGGGTTTGTACATACACATTGGTAAACATAGCTTATGAAGAATGTTTACTCTACTGTAAATTAAAGCTGTCCTTATTGGCCTGCTTAATGTAACTGCAACCTGCTTGGTAAAACCTGATGCCGCCCTGTTAAGAATTATGCCTACTAACCCCAACTCCGATGAAGTTGGGACGTTTGGTAAACAGTGAATAAAATCAAAATGCTATCATTTTCAAAACACTCAATCTATTCATTAGATGGAGAATAGTGAAAAGACAACATATTAAGTGTTAAAACCAAGAAAAAATATTGTTTTGGGGGACATATGTACTCATTTCTAATTTGAGAAATCCAACACGTCTCAAAAGAGTTGGGACGGGGACAATAAATGGCAGCAAATGTCGAGGAAGACTAAAAACAAAACAAAAGACAACACTTAACAATTAAATACATTAACTGATGAGATGATTTTATATAAAAAACAGTGTTAATTCCTATCTTGGACATGATTTCACCAGCTTAAATGGTGGGTGTATTCCTTGTCATGTTTTGCAATGTTTTCCTTTCTGTAGTGCTTACAGTGTGACAGGTCTTGACCAAAAACCCACCATTTTATCACATTCTGGTCCTTATGATGGAGCCAAACTGTTAAAACATAGTAGAGAATGCAATTTGACCTTACTATGTGGCAGTAATCGAAGATCTCCCTTCAAAATATAATGCATGAGTGGCTTTTCATGCTGTTTAAAACCCATTTATACCATTCAGCACTGTATTTAACTCTACAGATGAGTGAGAACATCTTAACCAATGCACTACTGCATCCGCATGCCATCATGGAGGCTGACTTTTGAAGCTAGCACTAACACAAGTTGGATGGTCCATTTTCACTGTAGCACAGGATGTGCAATGCTCTATTATTGTCAAAAAGAATGGACTTCTACAACTTCTGCTGACTTCTGTAAGCAAAGGACAGTTTCCCATGTCTTCTGGGTCTATTTCAAGTGAGCTCAGGTGCTTAGGAGAATGTTAAACCCCTGTGTCATTTTCATGCATTAAGCATTCTTAATATGGTCAATTTTCAATAGCTCTAGCACTCCAGGAATTAGAGTGAGACTACAGCCAATATATATTTCATGATGTCATGAACCTATACAATGATTTTATTAACAAAAATATGTCATATATACACTCAATCGTGGTAAATCAAAGGGAATTCAAAAATGTATGTAATAACTATGGTAATTATTCCCTTTGCATCTTTAATTCTGAGTGATTCAGCCTCTCTGTGATGATCTTATACCTGGACACCTGTATTGTCCGTCAGTACAATTCATTTTGAAATGTTCTTCTTTGTTGTTTTATCTTATTTGGATGTTTACTAAATTTCACTGATCCCCGTCCCAACTCTTTTGAGACGTGTTGGATTTATCAAATTAGAAATGAGTACATATGTCCCCCAAAACAATATTTTTTCTCGGTTTTAACACTTAATATGTTGTCTTTTCACTATTCTCCATCTAATGAATAGATTGAATGTTTTGAAAATGATAGCATTTTGATTTTATTCACTGTTTACCAAACGTCCCTACTTCATCGGAGTTGGGGTTTGTATTAATATACTGTGTCCTGACAATGACCTGCTAACACTGGTCCTTGAGCAGTAGCGTAGGTGATGGCTTGTCATGAGCCCAAGCTAAATATGACCCTGTTTCATCATCATCAACAGCATCATCATCATCATCATCATCATCATCATCATCATCATCATCATCATCATCATCATCATCATCACGTAAATGGCTTGGTTGAAACATTGAGCAGTCATATGGCTCTTGTTAAAAATGTGTTGTTATCAGAGGGGCAATGACCAAATGAGCAAGTCATTTAACAAAGACCCTAATAAGTATCACTTACCATCAATGGAAGCAAGGCCGCCGGGTAAAATCCTTTTAACGTAGACTCCAAACTCCTCACCTGTCAACTCCTTCACTCCTCCGATGACCTTAATTCCTGGAAGACAAGGGGGTTGTTATAAGGTCAAACATTTAGCCCAATGCTTTTAAATACCACTGTCTGATAGCAGAGGTGTTCTATTCTGTCGTGTCATTGTCAGACAAATTGTCAATTTGCCAATCACCAGCAGGAAAATATCTTTTTAGGTGCTAAAATGTGCAATGAAATATACAGAGGTCACAAATGAACACAACCAAGATGACAAATGAAATGCGTCTGAGATCTATTCTGAAACCTATTTACAGGAATATTAGAATCTGCTTTCAAAGTGTTAGCCTATCCCAATTTTAGGCATTAAAATGCAAGTTTACACTTCTTGCTCAGATTTTCAAATTCTGTATTTTCATTTGCCAAACAACCGTCACATAAGCCACATTGAATAAAGAGTTTAATTGCACTGATTGCTACTAAACATAGACAGGTCCCTTGAGAAATTCTGAGTGATTATTCAAGATTCAAGTTCCCGCAGGAAATTTGTCTTGGACAATCACAAAGCTACTGCAAGTAACATACAACACATACCGTAACACATAACAACATTAAACATGCCACTTTAATTTTGTAGCTACCACTAATACAGTACACCTTGAAGAAAGGAGGGCGGGGGTGGGGTGGTTCAGAGCCTAAGGTCACTCTCACTGACACCTAAAATCCTTATCTGAGGCCTGGTGCACTAGTTTATGTGTGTGGCTCTTAGGGTCAGATTTGGGCCTTACTTTCCATCCGACAGGCTTATAGTCTTATACTGTACAGTAGTACTGTGTTGTTCTCTTGTGAGTAGCGACTTCAGTAGCTTATCCTGCCAGGTTGGGGGGGGTAATTAACCAGTGCTCTCCCCCCATCCCCCTCCATGACTGAGGTCCGCTGAGCATGGTACCGTCCCTGCGCACTGCTCCCTTTCGGGCACAATTTGGGTGAGGCATAAATGCAATTTTGTTGTGTGCAGCGTGCACTTGTGTGCTGTGGAGTGCTGTGTCACAATGACAATGGGAGTTGGAGTTTCCCAGCTGGGCTTTCACTTTTTACTTCACTTATTCTTCACTGTAAGCAAGATTGTGGCAGTGTAGCATTGCAACTGTGCGACGGTGAGGAAAACTGTGCCAGACTGAGCCAACTGTGCAACTGCTTAGAATTATCACTGTTTAACTGTTAGCAATACTGTGTTGCAGTATCACTTCAGCTGTTAGCAAGACTGTGTTGCAGTATCACTTCAGCTGTTAGCAAGACTGTGTTGCAGTATCACTTCAGCTGTTAGCAAGATTGTGTAACCTCGCTGTAGAACTGTGAGCAAGAGACTATGTAGCATTACGGTGCAGCTGTGCTCAAAAGTGCATCGTGGGGGCACTGTGGCCCAATGGGCTAATGTGCTGCTGTACCATTACATCATGGACCCGGGTTTATTGCTGACCTGAGGTCATTTTCCAATCCTTCCTCATCTCTCTCTCTCTCTCTCTCTCTCTCTCTCTCTCTCTCTCTCGCCTAATAAAGGTGTAAAGGCCCAAAAATATATATATATTAAAAATTGCATAGCATTACCACTGTACAACTCTGATCACGATTGTGTTGCATTGACCCTGCCATGGCCTAACGGTAGGGCACTGGGTTACTACGCTGGCGACCCTGGTTCGATTCCGGCTTGGGCCATTTGCCAGTCCTTCCCCGTCTCTCTCTCCCCACTCATTTCCTGTCGCTTTCTCACTATCATAACACAAATGAAGGCACAAAAGCCCTAAAAAATATCTTTAAAAAAGACTATGAAGCATTTCTGTGCAACTAAGGGCAAGAGTGCATAGCAATACCAACTGTGAACAACAAGATTGAATAGAATAATCACTGTAACTGTGAGCAGAACTGTAAAGCTTTTTTGGGGGGGAGGCGGGGCTTGCATGCCCACGGGGACCCCGGTTTGAGTCCGGCCAGGGTCATTTCCCGATCCCACCCCGTCTCTGTCCCATTCGCTTCCTGTCACCATCTCAGACTGTCCTATCAAATAAAGGCATAAAAGCCCCTAAAAATATATATTTTAAAAAAAGAACTATATAACTTTATCACTGCAACTGTGAGCAGGATTGCATAGCATTACCAACGCACAAATTTGAGCAAGCATTGCTATGGTGCAACTGTATAGCACGACTGCGTAGCATTGTCACCGCACAACTTCTCAGCGGCCTCCTGTCCAGACCAATCAGGAAGTACTATGACCCCCAGCGGGATGGAGCTGTCTCTAAATCTTCCTCTCGACCTTTGCAACTCTTCCCTTGCCCAATCATGAAGACCCACGGGAGAAACAGGCAGACTACTCTGACCCATAGGCGTTCAAATCACTTCCCAAAATACCTTAGATGACTTTTTGCTTCATTTTCTGGGACAAGCACTAGTTGTTTTATTGGATTTTTTATCTATGTTTTATTGCCTTCTATGTTCTGTTTTAGTTTAAGAAGGGCCTTTGAGTATCTCCCAATTAATGAATTAACAATTTAGTACTGTAAAGTAAATTGTAAGCGATCGTAACCATTGGAAAACCACAAAGTCAAGTACAGTACAGTGCTTGCTTGTTTTGGGTCCGTTGAAAGCAATTAAACTAAATCCCAAGTCACAGACAGTGGAAAGTTCAGCCAGGGACACAGACAGAGAGAGGCAGGTAAGGGGGCAATCCACTAATGTTGAGCACAGACCCCCCCCTCCATCATTACCAAACAGTGAACACCACCTCCCCATCGGCCGTGGCCTTCAACCTTCAACTTTAAGGGCAGTCATGGGTGAGCGGTTAGGGCGTCAGACTTGCATCCCAGAGGTTGCCGGTTCGACTCCCGACCCGCCAGGTTGGTGGGGGGAGTAATCAACCAGTACTCTCCCCCATCCTCCTCCATGACTGAGGTACCCTGAGCATGGTACTGTCCCACCGCACTGCTCCCCATGGGGCGCCACTGAGGGCTGCCCCCTTGCACGGGTGAGGCATAAATGCAATTTCGTTGTGTGCAGTGTGCAGTGTTCACTTGAGTGCTGTGTCACAATGACAATGGGAGTTGGAGTTTCCCAATGGGCTTTCACTTTCACTTTCGCTTTCAACCCACCCAGGCCCACCCTTCAACCAGCCACTCTGTGCTTGGATCCCCTTGCAGCGTGCCTACCGTACCTAGCTTAGTCGCCACTGATTGGTAGGCAAGATAATGAGCTCTGAACAGCTTACGGGCTCAGTGTTGTCTCCCTGCAGTGCGTCTTGAGCCAGTGGGGATTTAAGGGGTGGGCAGGGGCCAGACTCTTAGCCGTCTACTCTACGCCACAGGTGAGCTGCCTGCATGCTGCCCTATCTAATAGACGTTCTCTCACAGTACAACAGGCAGGTGAGGGGAGAAGCTGACAGCAGATTTGGTTGACGAGGTCACAGTGCAGTCCTGTCTTTCCTGTCTCCTCCAATGCTTTTAAAATTAGTTTATGGGATTGCCGAAGGCAGACGCCTCAATACGCACCTAATGTATGACAGCATGGGCCGCAGATCTCCCCAGTAACAAGCCTACTATCCTATCCTATCCCCCGCACTGCACTCTACAGTCACTACTGCAGGAGCAAAACTGAGTTTCCCACTCTCACTCTGTTAAGCCTTTTAAGTGCTGTGTGGCGTGCATAGCAGTGCTGGTGTGTGTGTGTGTGTGTGGGGGGGGGGGGTGCGTACGTCTGCCTATGCGTGCAAGGAGGTAGCTTTCTGTGTGTGTAATTATGTGTGTGTAAGTAAGTGCAAGTGTAAGTATTTGCATGCAAGGAAGAGTAATTGACTCTTTGTGTCATTACAGTTTGTGTGTGTGAGTACTGTATGTGTGTCTGTCTGTATCCCTGTATGAATTAGTGCATATAAATGTATGTACTGTATAAGCATATGTATGTACTGTATGTGTGTGTGTGTGTGTGTCTGCACTGCACACTACAGTCTGTGTATGTTCCCTCCCCTGTGTGTGTTCAACTGAAAGTGTCTATGCATGCACACACAGCAAGGCGTCTTTGATGTTATGCCACATGGATGTCCAACAAAAGCTGGGTGATGATGATACCCCACGCCATTGCAATTCCTCACCTATATAGAAGCATGCCCTCATAACAAGCATCTGAACCAGGAGATGACTACACAGGAAATAAAAATATCAGTGTTGAATTAACACTGCATTTCTCTCTGTGTGCAGTGTGTTGAATGTTTAACATCTTAACAGGTTATTATGTGCGGCTAGTGTGTTGGCAAAATAACAAATAAAAAAATGTCTCTTCACAGCTGGCATACAGTCTGTGCAGCGAGCACGCTTCAGCTTCCTCCAGTATGAAAATTAACCCAGCTCCAGCGCCTTACTTACAGACAATATGCTACTTCTGCTGCAGTATGTTGTTAACCGTGTTGAATACCATAGACATGCTTTATAACAACTTAATACCTAAATCCTCTCCATGAGCTCAATGCTTTTGTTTTTGCCCTGCTTCATGGAGAGGAATCGTTCAGATCAGCAAACCTCCTGCAATCATTGGTCTGTAGGTGGATGTTTTGGGCAATAGCATACTTTTATGTCAAGTATAAAATCTATGTAATCTCTACTGCATGTAATGATCTGACCACAATGCATTTCCCCAGAATTGAACGTTTTGTTTTAAGAGATCATATGTTGACCTGATTTACTTAGCTCCATGTCACTGATGGCTTTTCAGACTTCTGTTGTTCAGTTCCCGAAATAACATATCATGACAAAGCAATACATTTATTTCAAATGGCATTCCATTACACGGCGCTCTAAAACCTCTTTGACATTGAAAGTCAAAATTTGACCAGACCCCACAACAGTTGTTACAAAACATGCTGATGATATTTCTGTTTGTGCTACAGTAAGGGGTTGAAAGGCCGTGTCACCTTCCTTCCCATATGCAATGCCCAGCTGTTGATGCTTGTTAGTGAGTGGTCAGGGATATCATATTTTATTTATCTCCGTCAAACATTCTGGCGAAAGCTAAGAGGAATCCGTCTCCATGGTGGGTGGGAGATGGTCTGAGATTACTCTGACATTTAAATTCATCAAATTCAAATGTAAATTGTGCTTTATTAGCATGACTGTTACGATATAGTGTTGCAAAAGCATACAAATAATAAGACAAAAGTGTGAATAGTGTTACCTTGACCAATGAGTAATGGACTCCGTGGGTGAGTTCTGCGTCACCACTCTCAACTGTTTGCTGATTGGCAAAACAGTGAGCGAACAGAGCTAGGAAGGTTTCGCCAGACTATGTGCGGAGCCAAAATCTTTGGGTGGAAGTACAGAACATTGGATGGCATTGCTGGGCTACTCCTAAACCACTTTGACATTGAAAGTCAAAATTTGACCAGACCCCACAACAGTTGTTACTTACAAAACATGCTGATATTTCTGTTTTGTGCTACAGTACGGTAAATAAGAGGTTGAAAGGCCGTGTCACCTTCCTTCCCAGATGCAATGCCCAGCTGTTGATGCTTGTTAGTGAGCGGTCAGGGATATCATATTTTATTTATATCTTTTTTTTCTGGTGTGGGGCAGCTGCTGATTGTGCGTGAGTGTTAATGCCCACTAGCTCTCCTGAGCCGTCTGGCTGCCGACCTCTTCCAATTCTGTCAAGCGTCACTTGAGGGTTTCACGATCCATTTGTCTTGACAGTGTACGTACAGTACATCTATCTTTCACACGGCGCTTTATTATATGCACACATGTGGGATCGTGTAGCATGTTGGATGGGTTTCTGCACTGCTACAAATCAAAACAACTGCAATAAACGAACAAAATATGTAAATACTATGTGGCGAACATTATTTATACCGACCACCCCCGGCCTCAACACACACACTGTTCCCATCACCACCCACCACCGAATGCAGCACACCACTTCTAAAATCTCACATTCTCTGCACACGTAGCAACAACTTTTTTTTCTCCCTTCACCAAAAATATCTCCGGCTGCTGGAAATGCCGCACTAATACAACGAATTGTTGACTGTGCAACAGTGAGTGTAGAGCGGAGAGGAGCGGGGCGGAGGACAGGTTTAAGAAGCTTAGCGCTGTCCCTGAATGGTGTTTTGATGTATTGTGTTACTAGAGATGAGGCAGTGGTGTGCACACTGCACAGACAATACGAGAAAGTGCGTACGTGAAAGGAAGAGGGGGAGAGAGAGAGAGTGAGAGAGAGAGAGATGAAATGGAAGAGGAAGAGAACGAAAGAAAAGAATTGGGAGAGAAAAAAGGAGTCATCATTTTGACTTAGGGTTGATATCTAACTCCTTTTGCTCAGCAACAGCGTGAACGATCATCCTCGATGAAAGCACACCTGCCCTCTCTTCCCCACCAACTCCCTCTTACACAAGCACTGCACTGCTGCTGGCCACCCAAAGTCCTGGTTCTCAACCTTTTTTGAACAAACGCCCCTTGACCTCATCATAAGTCTCCCAACACCAGCTTGAGTTCATCATAAGCCTGCCAACGCCCCCCTTACTATTGAAAAGTAAAATAAATAACTAATGCCCCCCAATGGGAATGAAGCCCCGCCCCCAACTCAGCCGTATCCTTCTCAAAAGTGTTGAACTGACACTGCAAAATGTACTGTGTGCAATTGAAGAGTTCAGATGCAAAAAAGTGCCATTTCAGAAAATTATCTGAATTCATTTTTATTTAATACAAAGTTATCAGAATTGCTTATTTTTTTATTTTATTTATGTAATATAACTATTTATATGTATTATCAAGTACATGAATGTAAACCAAACCAACAACGGGGTTCTCTAAAAATATAGAAGTTCAGGTCTTCAGAAATGGAGTTAGGGGGTTTTGCATCTGAACTCTTCAATTGTGACGGAGGTGTTCCTGCACAGTTCGTTCCCCTCGGCCTCGGGGCGCGAACCTGCCACCTCGTCAACTACATAGGTTTGGCAATGGGAGGTACAGTACGAGCTAGCGCCGAGCTAAAGGGGCCAGTCCGTTAGTCCAACGCTACCGCATTGTATTGAGACTTCGGGAGGGAGGTTTACTAACGTTCCACGCCACACTCTGCTAGTTGGCCTCCGTTACACAATGATGAAGCCTCTTTCCCTCCTCCTTGTTTTCACCTCCACACTGTACAGCAGTAGGCTCAGAGCAGTTTTTTGACGAACAGCAGGCCTGGTGTCAGGATGCCTCAACATCCAACACAACACAGCTACAGCATCCAGCACGCATTCCCTCTCTCTCTCTCTCTCTCTCTCTCTCTCTCTCTCTCTCTCTCTCTCTCTCTCCCTCTCTCTCTCTCTCTCTCTCTCTCTCTCTCTCTCTCCCTCTCTCTCTCTCTCTCTCTCTCAGGTTGCTCAGCAACACATACAGTAGGCACAAGCTCACGAAAAGACACAAATAAAATGTTCCTATATGTCCCTTCTACAGTATGTGTTTGATAAATGTGGTAAATGTGATTTCTTCAGATAGGCAAAATGTGATTGATGCAGATACTAGTGAGATCCTAGTGTGTGGTGTAGTGGAGTGACAGTATATAGGGGTGGGGTGGGTGTATTTTGGTGTGATTTAGAAAAAAAAGAGGTATCGCACACCAATAAAGTCTTTCTTGAGGTGCTGGCTTCTTGTGCATACAAATGTTTAAAGAAAATTAAGAGAATGCTGCACACTCTGCGCCATGTTTAAATGTACAAGTGATGTTTCGATCATCTGGCCTTCTTCAAACTAGTTTGAAGAAGGCCAGACGACTGAAACGTCACTTGTATTTTGGTCTGAACCAACACATGTGATGATGATGTGATGGTGGTGTACTCACCCAGTCCATTCTCACAGTCTGTGAATTCCATGGAATGAACAGCTCGGTCGACCCCATATGGACCCATGAGTGTCCTGGAGAGAGAGAGAAAGAGAGAGAGAGAGAGAGAGAGAGAGAGAGAGAGAGAGAGAGAGAGAGAGAGAGAGAGAGAGAGAGAGAGAGAGAGAGAGAGAGAGAGAGAGAGAGAGAGAAACTGTTACTACTGTTTCTGTGGTGTACTAAGACACTCAGGCTCAGATGATACTGAGTGGAGAGAGCTTCACAGTTGCAACAGCTTGTGACAAACTTACACAATCAACTGACATTACACTGTGGAAACGGACAGCACTGACAGTGACTATAAAAAAAAAGCCTGCGAAAAAGGTCAATGAGCCCAGAATGAGTGGATCATTTTTAAATATGCTTGCAATCAGGGCCGCTGACGGCTTTGGCAGGGCCCAGGACAAAGTCATCTGAAAGGGTCCCCCCATTCAATACATGCAATGTAATGAAAACCTAATTCTGGACCCCCTCTCTTCCTGGGCCCGGGACAGTCGACCCCTTTGTGCCCCCATTTCGACTTCCCTGCTTGCAATTGCACAATTGACACAATTACAAGCATTTGCACCTCCCTTTGCTATGAGCGGCTCAAGGTCTTCAATGACTTCAGAGCACAGACTTCAAAGCGGTGAAGAGCTACAGTAGTATCCAAAGGCAGCGCACTTCTCTCCTTTGGTCTTGAATAAGTGGTCTTGTAGTTAACAAGCAAGACGCTTAATGGAGATACATTCAAGAGAAGGTCGAATATATCATTAGCCTCTTCCATATTTTCCAGTGTACAGTCGGCACCTTCATGCAAAGCAACATAAACCACTTTAGTACATGAAACAAAAACATACGTTATAGTGGTGTTGTGACTGAGGTCTGTGTGGGTTTCATCAGTTCTTGTCTTTGAGTCTACTTAAATGAACACTAGTGAGGCTGAGGTGGTGGTCAGAGCATGCTAATTACAATGACCAGCCAATCAGCACAACAGCAGTACACAGAGAGGCAGAGATGGAGGACCCAGCTGTGAGTGTATCCTCCCAGGCTATCAGGCCAGAGTGCTGGATGCTCTACTCTGCTCTGCACTGTTCTCCCACCTCACCCTGGGAGCAAATCAGCATTAATTTTGCAGGCCAGAGTGTCGTTGCGGTGGACAGGCCATTAAAAACCTGAGCTAATGCTCCATGTACAAAGCTTTGAAGCCACGATGCTCTCTTTTTGTCTATCACTAAGATGTTTAGTAGGGTGGCGCTATAGCAAAACAAAGGAAAAGAAAGACAGATGAAACTTCTTTTGCTTGGGATACATACTTTTTTAAAAAGAAATGATAGTGGACCTGACACCTGATGAACTTGGTTTTGCTTTTTTTGGTTTCTAAATGTCTATTAATGTTCTAGGAAACAGGCCTAAGAACTATGATTAGGTTAGGTTAGTTACACCATCTTTTGTACCATTATTTTGTCTGCCTGACTCTCTTCCTCTCTATCCTTCAAACTAACACTCAAAACGAATGCAGTGTCATTATAAAGAAGCAACGTAGGCTATAGGCTACAGGTGCAAGAACGATGATTGAATGAGGATTCATCACTGGGTGTGGATTCATTACTGTGTGGAATGGCTCATGCATAATGTCCAGACAGTAGACCACATGGGCACAGCTCATGCATGACCTAGCCTCAGCTCTGGCTTGTTTGTTTGATTTTTTTTTAATCAATCTCTTCCGCTCAGATTGACATGCTGGTGGTGGTCTGGTCTGGTGTGAAGATGATTACAGTCGCTCATTTGGCTAATGTTACATAATTGAAGGACACAAAGCAAAAACAATCAACACCAGTCAGTCATTAACATGGTCATGATGACAAATGTAACCACAAATCCCACATGAGAACTTACTATCCGCTCTACAGAAGACAGACACTGCAGACTGTGTAGCCTACATGTGGATGTGTTGTATTATATCTTATTAGTTTTCTTTTTTAGGTAACACACTAGTGCATTTGAAACCATTGTGAGTCTCCCCTCCCATGTTAGAATTTTACTTTCGGTTGACCCAGTAGCCTACAGCAGCCTACCATTTCTTCACCTTCACTGCTATCTAAACACCTGTCACACACCACCTGCAAGATTTCAGACAAAAGCTGAACTTAAATAATCCTGCCATATTCATCATGACACGTGCACGGCCAGAAGCACCTTCTTCACAAAACAAAGCCAAGCTCTCATGAGAGGTTCCAGAAGTGACAGCGCGAAAGAGAAAGTCGACATACAAAAACTTGACTTTCCTACACAAACACGCAATTTATTGGACCACAAAGAATCACAGCAGCCATTTCGAAAGAGAACAAGGGAACAAAACAATATTTTGTTAATATCATCTCAACTCCCTGCGGTCGCACAGTATGTTCCCTCGCGCAAAGCAGCTTGAGAACGCACGCCATATGCGATACGCTTAGCGGTCAGCGAAACATTTATAAAAAAACAAACTGAGACTCCTTTAACATTCAAAAATTATTTTACCTACTGATGATGACAGCTCCTTTGTACATCACCGAGAATGTGGGCATTTTCAGGGATTTCCTTAACGACGGCATATAAGTGCATTCTACGGTGCCTCACCACCGCACAGACGTCCTCTCCACAGCGAGCCACATGATCCTCTATTACAGCTCTCTTAATTCCACGCGCCGTTAACAGATCATCCCAAACATCACTAACTTTGCAGTCAGATTAAACCTTATGCAATGTGAATAAAACTGATAGACAAAGCGACTCCTTAATTCCCGTTCAACTAAATTTCACTTGTCAGTTTCAAGGATATCAAAATTGCTCGCTTTTCTGCGACCCTTAATTGCGCGTGCACCCATCGAATCTGGTGATTCCATAGGTCGCGTGGGCTGTAGCTGCTGTATGTGGTTCAGGCTATGCGCTTATTTCAAAACAACACAGACCAGGGTGGGAAAATACAACAACAAAAAATCTGAAAAGGACTACGGTAGGCCTACATTCAAAATGACACAAAGAGATAATTTAGTGAAATATTATTCAGCTGACAAGTGAACAGAAAAAATAGGCAATAGGATTTCATTTAAAATGTTTTTTTAAATAACGCGTAAAACAAATTGAAATTCAAATAGGCCTATATAGCCTATGTAACATAAATATATGTTTGCAATTTAATTGGTTATGTTTTCTTTAACTTGTTGCTTGTTTTGTTGTGTGGGATTACACATAGCACTACTGTATATACAAGTAAACTGTGCAGGTACAACAAACACTTAATTTAAAAATAAATGATGCCCATTAAATAGAGGAAATATGTTTAAGCTGTGTAATACATATACAAATATACCTAATCCTTGAAGCCATTTGCTGTTACTAATTTTAGCTTGTGAGAATGAGAGTGAGAGTTCTCGGTAGGCTATTAAGCCACATCACACAGAATGGCTTTACATTGAAGTTATATAACATCTGGATTACAAGGCAGCTGCTGCTTAATGTATACATTCACAGTACCAACATTACAGTAGGCTACCCTCAGATGACAGCAGCATTGGTAAACATCTTGAGCTGCCTATTTGACAATGAAATTAAAGGCCTGCAGTTATCTTTTTATCCATAGGGCCCCCAGGAAGAGCAAATTGCTTTGGGACAAGCTACCAGGGATCCATTGCTTGAAGAGGAATTAGGCCCCTACTGCCAATTTGAACATGCAGTTATAGCCTATTGCCCATGCTACCTTTGACTTCTCGGTGTCAGATGATGCAGCATTTTTTTAAAAATGTAAACAAACCAATGCCCCCTTTAAGGACTGTCCACACCGGCGAGGAAAGCGGATTTGCGAAAAAGAGGAAAGCGAAAATGCAAAAAATGCAGCGGGCCCGTTCAGTCTTCGCTGAAAAGACTCAACTACATCATAACAACATTGCTATAACATTACTGGGTTACACTAAGACTTGGTCATTGCAATTTTGGTGAGGCTGTATCACCCTGAGCAGGTGACCATTACTCCCCAATAACAGGACACCTATCTCAGCATTTGTGAACTGTTGTGTGTCGTGAACTGTTGTGTGTTGTGAAATGATGTGTGTTGCGAACTGAACTGTTATGTGTTGTAAACTGTTGTGTGTGTTGTGAACTCCCCCATGCCGCCACTCCACAGTAGGAGCAACAGCAGGTGTTTTTGTTTTACACTGTGTGTGTTTTTGCTGTGGGTGGAGGATGTCTCTGTCCGCCTGAGGAGGACGCAAACCCTCCAAA
Source organism: Engraulis encrasicolus (assembly GCF_034702125.1). Classification (NCBI taxonomy): domain Eukaryota; kingdom Metazoa; phylum Chordata; class Actinopteri; order Clupeiformes; family Engraulidae; genus Engraulis; species Engraulis encrasicolus. Next base: position 32,914,198 of record NC_085858.1, on the reverse strand, counting down.
CAGGGCCTGCTATATTCTTCCTATCAGTACCGCACAGCGCTCTGCCTGGCGGTGGGCCACCCATGTTACACTGGCTGCTGTGCCGTGGCACCTGTTATGAGCGATTACTGTCATGTCATGTCCTGCCAAGGCTGCGAGTGTTCCCTTTACCACCGTGGCCCACATATACAGTGGCACTGACAGCTTCACTTAAGCGGCCTGCCTGTCAACTACCACAGCGCATCATCATCCTGACTGACTGACTGAAGTGGACGACATGACATGACTTTCGACTACTAGGGTGTCCCGTGTGTATGTAACGGAGGCCAACTAGCAGAGTGTGACGTGGAATACAGTGCGATAGCGTTGGGCTATCAGACCGGCCCTTTAGCGCAGCGTGCTCGTACTGTGCCTCCCATCGCCGAACCGATGTAGTTGAGGAAGTGGCAGGTTTGCGGCCCTGAGGGGGCGAATTGTGCAGGAACACTTTGGTCACACTGGTGCCGTGACCAGGATGGGAGTGACGGTAGGGACACATACACGTGAATTTGCGAACTTTGCCATTCATTCCTATGAGAGAGGCGAAGGCAGGCGAAGGCAAGCGAACAGGAGCGAAGCGAAGCGAAATTATTAAAGAAAGTTTAATGTTATGCAAATGAGGAGCGAATTCGCCTGCCGCGGCCCAATCAAATCAACAACATAAGAGTTCCATTCCATTTGATTCGCTGCGATGACCTGATGACGGTTGGATTTCGCCTCTCTTCGCTTCGCCCGCTTCGCCTCCTATATGTCCCTACCGTGAGGTTTAGGGAGAGTGTAATGGAGGCCAACTAGCAGAGTGTGACGTGGAATGTTAGTAAAACCTCCCTCTCAAAGTCTCAATACGGTGTGGTAGCTTGGGCTATCGAACCGGCCCTTTAGCTCAGCACGCTCGTACTGTGCCTCCCATTGCCAAACCGATGTAGGAGAGGAAGTCGCAAGTCCGCGGCCCCGAGTGGGCGAATTGTGCAGGAACACTTCGGTCACATGTACATGGGTCAAAGACCTTTTTTGGGGGGCTCAGACATCAGACAGTGGCACAACAGCATCTAATGCCCATAAATTAATTAGAAATTGGTAGTTGATATTAGCCTCACGACGCCATCCTCTGTACTCCACCCAAAGATTTTGGCTCTGCACATCGTCTGGCAAAAGCCTCGAGCTCGGTTCTCTCAGTGTTTCGCCAATCAGCAAACAGTTGAGAGTGGTGACGTAGAACTCACCCGCGAGCTCCGTTACTGATTGGTTAAGGTAACTATATTCACACTTTCGTTTTGTTATTTGTATGCTTTTGCGACGCTATAATGTAACAGGCATGCTAATAAAGCACAATATGGGTTTTAATTTGAGTTTGGAACTTCAATTAATTTAAATGATAGAGTAAGATCAGACCATCTCCCATCGTCCACGGAGACGGATTCCTCATGGCTTTTGCCAGACTGGTTGACGGAGTCAACAGTCGGCTATTCGCCCAGGCTAAGTTGATATGCTGCAATGAATATGCTTCTTAGATAGTTAACTGAAAACAAACAAACCATAAACCACAGATCCATACAATAGTGGCGCTGGCTGTCGTTGCGCCGCCTTGACGTGTGCTACTGCTGACACGTCACTGACCCACACGTGTGTACGCTTTCCACCACAGCTCATAAGCAGCTCTCTTCCCCTGTGTGGGTTTTATGTGGTGAGGGGAGGGCAATGCAGCAAAGGCGGATGCTATTATGAGACCAGGGGAGCATTCCAAGAACATGGTTAACCCATCGTATCCTGATGCTGCGTATACCTTGTTTGACCTTTGGCACCTGGAGCAACATATACTCAACATATACTTGAGATTTGAGGGTTTTTAAAAAAAAAAAATGTTAGAGTTGAAGGAATAATGTTACAGCTGAATGGATGCTAATGCAAGATGAGGATTGTAGCTTTAAAATGCAACTTATTTCATGTGCTTTTGAGGCTCAGATATTTAGGTTGTGATAGGCAGAGGGCACATTTTCCCAAAAACGGCTCAGACATTCAGCAGGCATTATTTGCAGGTGCCTCAGGCCAAAATGGGTTGAGTGATATAACTGGAAGTGGTAAACCTGCTAATAGATCGCTCACAGATGACATTTAGTGAAGAAAATTAGGACTCCAGTCTCATCTAATAGATTATTTGCTGTGACTGATTGTGTGTGTGTGTGTGTGTGTGTGTGTGTGTGTGTGTGTGTGTGTGTTTGTGTGTGTGTGTGCGTGCGTGCGTGCGCATGTGTGCGTATGATGGTGTAGTCACCTCTTGGCAAAGTCCTTGAAACGCGTGTGTGTGTGTGTGTGTATTTATTGAGAGTGAATGTATCAGAGAGAAAATGTGAATTAATGTATCAGTATGTTAGTCTTCACTTAGTTTGCTTATGTGTGCGTGCGTGAGTGTGTGTGTTTGAGTGTGTGCATCTGTGCATGTGTGTGTGTGTGTGTGTGTGTGTGCGTGTGTGCGCATGTGTGTGTGCGTGTGTGCGTATGTGTGTGTGATTACTGTCAATGTCCTATTTTTTTATTTATCCGTTATTTAGCCAGGGTGGTCCCATTGAGACGTCTCTTCTGCCATGGAGTCCGTGGTCATAATAGCTGCCTACATACATAGTTCCATACGCAGACAAACACATCAACACATAATGAAAATAAACGTACAAAATAAAACATTACAATACATGTACAGTGTTGCAAAAGCAAGCAGTGGCGAGTTCTTGAGGGGGGCCCTGATGCCAACTTGCCTACAGAAGCAACTTGGGGTCAAATGTCAAAATCGTACCATAAACGGACTATGCAGGGGCGTAGCAGCAAGTTGTGGGCCCTATGTACAATCAGCTCCAATTCACCCACCCAGTCATATCTACATAAATCAGACTGTGTGTGGGCCCCCTATATCCATGGGGCTCTGGTGACTCAGTCATACTTTACCCCCCCTGTACGACACCCCTGGGGGTACATGTGAGTCTGTGTACATCCTGTACATCCCAGTCCCACCCCATATATCTCTCACACTTACTGCCTTGACAAGTTTCACTGTCTCTATCTAAGGCCCCAAAAAGCTTAGAAAACACAATAAAAAAAACACTACCTTCCAGTTGCCAGACAGACATCTCTACCACCTCTGAGACCATATAAGGTAATATACGCAATGATCC
>NC_085858.1:32891016-32901016 GCF_034702125.1 Engraulis encrasicolus | reverse complement strand
GCATTACCCAACAGCTCAACACCTCATGACAGACAAAGACAGACAATCAGCAGAGAGGAAGTGATTCTGATTAAATCAATATGGCCGCCGCAGCAGAATCACTGTAATGGGAACCATAGAGGATGGAGGGGGGCGACAGGGGGAGTGGAGAGGTGGGGAGAATGGAGGGGGGCGGAGAGGATGGGGGGGCGGGGGGTGGAGGGTGGACAGGAGGGTGATGGAGAGGTGGGGAGAATGGAGGAGAGGCAGGGGGTGATGGAGAGGGGAGGATTGAGGGAGAGAGGTGGGAGGAAGGAGAGGTGGTGGGGACAGGTGGGTGGAGAGGTGATGGGAACCATGGGAGAGGCAGGGGGAGAGGAGAGGTGGGGAGGATGGAGGCGGGGCAGGGTTTTGAGCAGGTGAGAAGTAGGGGAGTGGAGAGGTGGGGAGGATGGAGGTGGGGAGGAAGGGGGGTGATGGAGAGGTGGAGAGGATGGAGGTGGGGAGGAAGGGGGGTGATGGAGAGGTGGAGAGGATGGAGGGAGGTGGGAGGCAGGGGAGGCAGGGGGAGTGGAGAGGTGGGGAGGATGGAGGGAGAGAGGTGGAGGAAGGAAAGATGGTGGGGAGGAGTGGGTGAAGAGGATGGGGGGGCGGAAGGAGAGTGATGAAAAGCTGGGAGAGTAGGGGAGAGATACTGTTGGAGGGGTAGATAGTTGGGGACGTGAGTAGGGGAGAGGTATTGTTGGGGTGCGTAGAGAGGTGGGGGGGGTGAGTAGAGGAGAGCTGGATTGGTGGAGAGGTAGGGGGTGAGTACGGGAGAGGTACGAGGGATGAGGTGGGGGGTGAGTAGGGGAGAGGTACGAGGGATGAGTGCGCAGCAATCAGTAATTTTTCGGCTGTCAGCAGGATGAGTTGAGCTCTACTATGAGATCAGGACAACTAAACCGAACACAATCACATTCAGTACATAACAGATTTCAGCATTGTTGTGTGTGTGTGTATGCGTGTGTGTGTGTGTGTGTGTGTGTGTGTGTGAGCGTTAGCGTGTGTGAGTGAGTGTGCATGCATGTGTGCGTGCTTAAGCGCGTGCATGTGTGTGTGTGTGTGTGTGTGAGCATGTGCGTGTGTGGCTGTTCGTTTGTGTGTAGGCGGCACAGTCTGTTCCAGCAGGATGTAGTATCCCCGTGTCACCCTGCTCACCTTAGCAGGATGTGGCGGGTTCACATCATTCTGCTGACTGTTGTTATGCTGGCTTTAGACAGGATGCAGGGCACATCATCATCACCATCACCACCGCCATCGTCATCATCATCATCACCACCGCCATCGTCATCATCATCATCACCACCGCCATCGTCATCATCATCACCACCATCATCATCACCATCACCACCGCCATCGTCATCATCACCATCACCACCGCCATCGTCATCATCACCATCACCACCGCCATCGTCATCATCATCATCATCACCACCACCATCTTCATCATCATCACCACCATCTTCATCACCATCATCATTATCATCTTCACCACCATCTTCGTCATCATCGTCATCATCACCACTACCACCACCATCATCATCATCATCATCATTACCACCACCATCATCATCATCACCATCACCTAGCCTAGTCCTGTCCATCCCATAATACTACCGAGCCAATCCTTTGGCGGAAGTACGTAGGATGACTCGCGAGGCTAACCATCACCATCACATCATCATCATCATCATCATCATCATTGCATTTATACAGCGTCTTTCCACTTCTTCGACCACTCAAAGCGCTTTATACAGTATTGTTTTTTGTTGTTGTTTTTTTTTCTTTTTTGACTTTATTTGATAGGACAGTGTGAGAGGTGGACAGGAAGCGAATTGGAAGAGAGACGGGGAGGGGTCGGCGAAGGACCCGGGCCGGGAATCGAACCCGGGTCAGCTGCATGGCAGGCGAGTGCCCTACCGGTTGGCCACGGCAGGGCCCCTTTATACTGTATTGTATATCTCACATTCACCCATTCACTCTCACAGTCACACATCGGCTGCCACACAGGGTACTTCCCAGCCACCAGAAGCGACCCTCGGGTTGATTATCTTGCTCAAAGACACATGGATCAGTTCAGGCAGAGTGGGGCTCGAACATGCAACCTTCTGGTTGCCAAAGAGGCTCCTCTACCACTTGAGTCACCACCACCCCCACCGATGATGATGATGATCATAATTATCATCATCATCAACAACAACAACAACAACAACAACAACAACAACAACAATAACAGCATCGCAACCCCCACAATTCTCACTATCAAGCAATTAAATTGTGCACTTATTTTTGGCACAAGCCAAATAGCTTCTCTGAATACAGCTGGATTGACAATGTTACTTCCCCAATCTAATGTTCGCCCAAGGTAGAAAACACTTCGGGTGGACTACTGGATGGATGTCACCGTTCAAATGGCATTAGGGTGAATCTACTCCGAACCATCACTTTGAAACAGTGATGACAGTAACCTCTACTGTTCTGCTTTATCATTACACTTAACATGGAAATACCACCACCACTACGTCTTCACCAAAATACAATAATACTGCACCGGCACACCATGTCATGTATGGGCACCCTGGTTTGAGTCCGGCCTGGGTCATTTCCCATCCCCACCCCATCTCTATCTCCCAACTATCTCCTTTCTCCTCTCAACTTTCTTATCAAACAATGAAGGCAGAAAATATATTATTTAAAAGAACGATAAGACATACATGGGACTGATATTTACAGACTGACATCAAAGTGCACGACAGGACAAGTAACAGTAATGGTCCAATTGCCATAAAGTGATGAAGTAATGAATAATACTGAGCATTTACCGTTGGTGAGTGACAGTGATGGAAAATAAGGATGAGTAACCTCACATGCACTGAATTTGAGTGTGCCTGTGCACACACACAGTTGATAAACAAGAGGATTTGTGTTCCCCTAAATTCCTCCCCAACAATGAACCACGCCCTGATGAAGGCCAGACGGCAGAAACTGGTCGGCGTTTTTAACATGTTTACCCTGATGTAAAATAAAGGTTTTTTAATACTTCAACTACCTTGACTCAAAGGAGAGTGCTTTGGATATAGTTCAAAAGTCTGTCAAGCCCTAAAAGGAATAACCTGATGCACCCCTTAACAATCAGATGTTTTATCTCCTGCATGTCGAGTCAGGACATTGAAATCAAAGTAACCAATCGGCGAACTGGAGACGACTTTGAACATAGCATCTTGGGAACCAAGATGTGAGCACACTCACCCACACTAATCTTGTACCAATTACTGGCTTACATTACGTTACATCTGATGGCGCCACAGGTCACTTGGCATTCAGCAGAATGGCTAATTTACAATTATGGCTAGAGGTTAATTAAGGGTTCACACGAGGACACCACGGACGCCGCAATCCGTGCTGCACCACAACAAGGTCAGGAGGTCAAGGTCACCCAAAATGTTCAAATGGATGGTGAAAAACATCTTGTTGCCATGGATACGTACTATTAGCTACACAGTAATAATGGGATGTCAGTATTTCTGTGGAAACATATGAATACAGTAGGCAACAGATATTTACAACACGGTGTAGAGTCAAGAAATCAGTGTAAAGGCCAGAGTAAATTCACCTCTGGGCCCTACACCTCTTGATATTTAGAAAATATTGAGTAGAATTCATTCTAAAAAGGTTACACGGTCCAACGAGTAAAATGAACTCTATTAAGATTAGATTAGATTATATTAACACCCACTGTTTTTGCTGTGTAAGAACAATTGGGACGCATCTGACGGCACTGTTTTGGAGAGCTTTCACTTCCAATGAGTGTTGTTGTGTTGTTGTTGTTCTAATGTTGTTTCTAATGATTGTAATTTGCCAGTCATGTCAGACGAATGCAGTACTGTTGATAGTGATGGGGACAACAACATCTCTGACTGCATATGTATTATGGCTTGTCAAATAGCTTCCAACATTCATGAAGACAATGTGGCATAAACTTGTTTTTGTATTAAAATGCATCATTCATCCATGTTTGCCTTAAAAACAATCGAGTGCTGTGAATTTTAGAGGTCCTTTTTTCCCAGAAAGGTATTCAATCACTTGATGCTCATTCCTATGTCAAACCCGCAATACGTTTCTAATCATTCCAATCCTATAAACAGCACATTTTCAATGATCTACCATTGAGTTTCAAGGAACACTGCTGGACTGAAAAAAGGAACAGTTTTCTGCTTATCTGATAAGATATCCCAAACATTCCTTGAAGTGCAAGCAAACATGTTTAAGTGTAAGTTCTGAAAAATAAAGGGTTTTTTTAGATCAATTTACACAAGAATGTTTCAGACTTTATAATATTTTAAATTATTATTGCCTCACGTGTTGGTTGAGTCTCAAATTAACTCATCAATTGGTACACAGATGTGACCCGAATATATAGATTAACTGTTGAGATGATCCTGAAAGACAACTCACAGTCCACTGGTCAATAAACAAGATGTTAATCAATGTATAGCATGACCCAAGCTGAAACCGTATTCGATTAGAGTACGGCACAGTATGTGACATAGACCCATCAAGTGGCATCCTGCTCTATGTCTTTTCATGAAGCCAGACAGCCCCGTCTATCCTTGTCAAATCAAATGCGACCTTATTCATACAAACATGTTTTCATGTTTCCATGAACAATGGATGTTACATCACAGCATCCTACACAGCCCTCTTATTAGGCAGTGCCCTTCACTAACCCCTAGATAAGATGCATCAGACAACAATGTATAAATCTTCCACAACATAATTCTGATGGCCGTCAGAACAAAATTACATTATGTAATATAATTTTGCCCATCATATTTCATACAGCGCAAGGGTTTCTCGAAAGCATACACCGACAAAGGACGGCAGACACTTGACTCAAAACAAAAGCCAAGGTATGGACATCCAAATTTAGTAAACTCTTCTCATTGGTAGCCCTGAATTTTTGATGCTCCATCTTAAATTTGTCTAAATATTGTTCCACTAAAGACAGCTCCTCTAAGTGCCAATGCTGACTGGGTGCAACTCCTCCTCCTCTTAGTGCCTCTGCACCCAATACCCATGCCAGTGCCAATGCCCATGGCATGCCAGTGTTTGTTCCTGTCAGAGGGGGTGTGTGGGGGGTTGAAATAAAGTATAAAGGGGTATATATGGCAAAAGAGGGTCCCCATACCTGCTCTCCATTCTGGTGAGGCTATGGCTTTTACTCCTACAGTAGGCTGCTGCCAAGTCGCTGACCCGTGCATATCCTCATACCCTGCCCTCTGGATGCCAACTGGAGAGACTGTCACCCTCTCCGAAAAAGTGATGGCGCATGCAGCAGCCGTCAGCAGGCGTCAACAACGGGCAAGCCTGTTTTTGTTAGTAGGCTGGCACTAAGTAGGGGAAGTTTAAAAGGTGGGTGTATCTGGGTTTTGGCGCTGGAGTGGGCAAGGGATGGAGTAGCAGGGCTGGACTGAGAGGGCTTACATAATTTGGCGCTACCTCTGTCGTCCTTTTAAGCATGTTCCTCGCTGACCCTTTTCACATAGTCTACACACAGGTGTTTGTGATCAAGCACTAAATTTAGCAAGTCACCGGGCAGACTCCTCTCCGAACCCTAAAGGTGGACAATCTTCATCATTCCACAAAAGGGTTCGTTTTTTCCCCAGTTTGGATAACCCCAAATCTAACACTTCGTTCCTGCGCCCATTGCATGCATTGTCCCTGCATGTTGTTTTTGGCAAATGTTAAACATGACTAGTTATTTTGAAGGATTTGTTTATACGGAATTCATGTCAAGCAAAACCATAATATACTAATTATAATATTTTAAACAGTCCACCATTGGCTTTTTAAACTTTAAAGTGAGCAGAACGACGGTGCAATCGACTTCCATTTGGCGACACACGTGTCACTGTCAACAAGGAACTCGAAGGTTAAATGATGCAATCAAATAAAGCGGAAAGCCTATATGAGAGCTATGAGAGTCGCATTCAAATATGTTTACAATGGTGAATTAAAAAATGTGTTCTAACGGGTCAACATCCTCGCAGCATGCACGCGCACCCATTCGAGTTGCCTGCGATAACCTCGCCATCGCCAATATTTTACGCAGTATGGATACGTTGCTCTCGTTCCAAACTTTCTGACAAGTAGTGTTTAATTTCACTCTATTTATCATTGTGGTCTACAAGAAAATAGTTTCGCAAATGGTTGGCGACATATTTAGTAATCTATTGACTTTGAAAGCCTTATTTAAAACTAGTAGGTATTGATCTCTAAAATAATGGAGGTAGCCTACTTTGAGATAGGTCAGACCTCTCCGAAATGAAGCCAAGATAAGGCGTCGTGTATCTAATTTGAACATACGTTCAAAGTAATGACTTTTCAAGTTTGTCAAAATCTTCCTTACCAGTAAATGAGAGATAGTCCATCAAAGCGTTCAAGGTCTGTTCCGAATGGATTCAAAAAGGACATCGCATTCGCATCCAAAGAAAAAACTTGTGAAAGCTTAGCTCCAACGGTTAAGGCGTGGAAGTCACAAAATTATCCAGAGAAATTTCTCATTCTCATTGCCCGAGCTCAGTGTTTCATGTCATGTCGGTGAGGAGCCGCATCCCTCGCGGAGTAACGGATGTGTCAGCGCTCATTCAACATCAAATCGGTGGCACTGCGGTGCGGTGGCAAGGTGGAGATGAGACACCCTGTTACCAACGGCGCCCTAATCTCGAAGACACGTGTTTTAATGCTGACCTGTTCGTCTTCTAAACTAAGAGTGACTATTGCCTCTTGGTGTGGTCATGTCTATTTGACTTCTCATATGCGCACTTCTACTTCTACTACTTCTTCGCAGAGGCACGGGACAAAGGCACATGCATTTGCGTAACAGACGCGTCTGGATGGATGATTGCCTAATAAGTGCAGTTGCATTCAACTTATAGTGAAGGAAGTCAAGTGACATACAATGTAGGTCTTACAACTATGACCTGGATGGATGAGAATCTTAACAGACACACTGTACTGGATGTAAAGCCTGTCAGACAGCCGCACAGTCTGGGTCAGATATATTTAATACCCGCGATGGCATAATCCATCTGTCACAAGACTAACATCAGGTGGGTCATGTGCACCTTAAGGAATGAGATGCTCCCACTAAAGTTATGGAGCGTCACTTCATTTTTTTTCTTTGTTAGGCAAGCTACGACCCCTCTATCCAATTGTATCATCGTTTCATTATTACACAACACAGTGCAGTTTAGGCCAACAGTAAGGCAAATTGGTAGTAAAGCTTTTAGTATTCCCTTGGTGCGAGCAATAGCAAGATGTTTGAAAACATACGTGAACTGGTCTGCCCCCGGATCAGTGTCACATCTGACCTCAAATTCCCTATCAGTGTACAGAGCTGGGGAGAGATTAATGGGTGGGTGGGTCAGCCAAGGCCAGGACCCAAGGGGCCACAGGGCCTAAGTTCCTATAGGATAACCCAACCGCACGGTGCCCACCCCATTCCTCAAGGGACACTGCGTACCATGTAGCATAATACATATCAGTCGCATTGCCACGTGTCCTAGTTTTACCTGATAGTAGTCTTAGGAAATAATCAAAATTTTCCAGGGACTGTGGCGCAGCCCGCTAAGCCCCACACATTTGGGCTTGCATGCTCATAGGGATCCCAGTTCCAGTCCGGCCGGGGTCATTTCCCGGCCCTGCCCTATCTCTCTCTCCCAATTGTTTCCTGTCTACTCTCATACTGTCCTGTAATAATAAAGGCCAAAAAGCCCCCCAAAAATAAAAATAAATACATATATATATACATATATTTTCCTGGGACACTGACTGCAGAGTACCATTGCTTACAAGACAAGGGTAGATTGGGCTTGGTGCTTGTCTTTTTGAGGGATCTGTAAAAATGAGAAGCCCCCTCCCTTCTTGCTTGTCGGGAGCCAAAATAAATGTTGTCCAGGACCAGGGGCACGTTATTCCTAAACGCATCACCAGAAGCGAGGCAGTAGCACACTAGCCTGGCGACACCACCCTATGTACTCCACCCAAAGATTTTGGCTCCGCACATCGGAGTCAACAGTCGCTTTCTCCCAGGCTAGTAGCACACTACATCACCAGTGAAATGCTGTAATAGTGGCTGAAAAGACTTTACTTGTGCTGTTCTATGAAAGTAAAGTAAGTAAGTAAGTAGCCTAAATAACGACTTGGTCATCACCATTCTGATAACACCAAATGTAGGCTATAACTAGAGCCATGCCTTAATGCTTTAATAGGTTAAGTAATGGCCATTGCTGTTCCTGAATAGTCAATGTTCTTTCCACTAAGTTTCAGCCAAAGGCTACATCCACATGCTGCATGGGCATCATCCGGGCATCATCAGCACCACCCTGACTGACCCTGACAGGAAGTGAGAGGTCAGATGAGATCGACTGATTGCTTAATTGCTCAGATGGAACACTGTAATTGTCGCTGAAAAGACTTTACTAGGATTGCATGACTTGTGACATTATGCAGAGCCTTTAGTCAAATATTTGAGCCTGGTCATCACCATTCTGGTAACACCAGATTCATAACAAGAGCCAAGTCTTGATAGATTAAAACAATGGACATCTCTGTTTCCGAATAGTGATCTTTCAGTAACACTTTACTTGACGCCGGTGTCATAAGTATGTCATTACAGTGTCATAATAGTGTCATGGCACAGTTATGCACGTGTCATAAACATTATGTCCATGTCATAAACATGTTATGACTGTTGACTTTAAGTGACATTCGGTTTTGCCATAACCGAATGTCACTTAAGGCCAAGAGTCATTAAATGTTTATGACTTATCTATGACTGTGTCATGACACTATTATGACACTGTAATGACATGCTTATGACACCGGCGTCGAGTAAAGTGTTACCGATCTTTCTACGTTTCTTTCTAGGTTACTACATCAACATACAAGAGGCTACTGCATGGACATCATCCGGGCATAAATCCAGCATTACCCAGGCTGCCCTTTACAGGATGTAAGAGATCCGATGAGATCAACTGACTGCTTAATTGATCAGCTCCCGTCACCTTTGCTGTCATGGCAACTGTCCGTCAAGGTAAAGCCTCTGCTCCATATGTCGACTTACTGTATGTCTGTTCAGGGCCGCTGACAACTCTGTCTTGGCCCAAGAAAAAGTCATCTGAAAGGGCCCCCCAGCCCAATAAATACAATATGAGGACCCAATTCTGGGCCTCCTCTCTTCCTGGGCCCGGGGCAACTGTCCCCTTTGTCCCCCCCCCTGTCGGCACCCCTGTGTCTGTTGTCTGTTTCTGTAAAGCGGCACATTGGCTCCTAAGATTTGTAGGATGTATGCCAGACCACCAGGAGTCAGTCCAGTGCAGACCCAAACCATTACGGTACCTCAGGATGTACAATAACCTTTCACAGTATCCAGCCATCCACCTCTTTCTACACCAAGAGACGGTGAGTCTCTGTTGACAGAATATTATATGATAGTAGTATTCCCCTTCAAGATCCCTGTCATCATCATCATCACTGAACATTGTCTCACACCTCGATCTCAATGAGAACTTTTCAAGTATTATTTTACAAAGAATAATGTCAATTGTCAATCAAAGAAATTATTCTACAAATTACAAAGTTCTTTGCCATGCGTCTTTACATCAGAATCACAATTTTTGTTCATGCACTGACGTCAATCCTGTGCTCATTCATCAAATAGTGTGAACAAATGTACACATTTGTTGTCAGTTAAACATACTAAGCATAAGCAGTTGAGCGTCTTAGATGTCGTGAGCTGCCAAGCCTGCTGAAGGATCTCTGTGCCATACCCTAATCTTGGAGAAGAGACAAAAGCCTTAAGAGATCTGAGATTAACACCCCGATACTTGATGACGTTCTGCTGTCAACCGCACAGAACGACATGTTTGCTAATGCTCTGCGACCAAAGTAACTAACTTATATAGTTTTTTACGAG
>NC_085858.1:32858516-32886016 GCF_034702125.1 Engraulis encrasicolus | reverse complement strand
CTCCCTTCCCCATTCCAGCCACAGGTGGGGCGGGAGGGAGGCTCAGGTGACAAGAGAGGAGAGGGTGGCCACCGCCTCATGTAGTACAGTCACAGCAGGTGCAGGTGTGTGTGTGTGTGTGTGTGTGTGTGTGTGTGTGTGTGTGTGTGTGTGTGTGTGTGTGTGTGTGTGTGTGTGTGTGCGTGCGTGCGTGCGTGCGTGCGTGCGTGCGTGCGTGCGTGCGTGCGTGCGTGTGTGTGTGTGTGTGTGTTGGTTTGGGGGTGGGGGTTGGGGGCCGGTTAGGAGTGGGTGTATGGTGGTGGAGAGGAAAGTAGTGCTTTAGTTCTGCCCTAGATAACAATAATAGCAATTATAGCCTGCATCACAGGCTTGGTCCAGATCTATTTATCTGTTGTCGTTCCCCCCCCTCTCTCTGCGAGCCTGCTCCCCTTTTGCTTAACACTGATCCTGTCCTTTCACTGTGTTTTGAATGACTGATCCTGCTGTCCTTTCCTCTGTGTGTGTGTGCGTGTGTGCGCGCGCGTGTGTGTGTGTGTGTGTGTGTGTGTGTGTATTTTTGTGTTTGTGTGTATGCAGGCATGTGTGTGTGTGTGTGTGTGTGTGTGTGTGTGTGTGTGTGTGTGTGTGTGCAGAGTCAACTCAAGGTTCAGCTGTGGCCCCAAGCGAAATGTCTAAGGAGTGAACATTTGAAAGAAATTTGCCACTACTGTAGCAAAGAGCGGTTATTCCCCATTCAGGGGCTTGGGGTCCCAAGCGGCTGCCTGCCTAGCCTGTTGACAAAGTGTGTGTGTGTGTGTGTGTGTGTGTGTGTGTGTGTGTGTGTGTGTGTGTGTGTGTGTGTGTGTGTGTGTGTGTGTGTGTGTGTGCCTGTGCTTGTGTGTGCATTTTTGTGTATGTGTGTGCATGAGAGAGAGAGAGAGAGACAGAGAGAGAGGGAGAGAGAGAGTGTGAGTGAGAGAGAGAGAGGGAGAGAGAGAGAGAGAGAGAGAGAGAGAGAGAGTACATGTAAAGATGTGAGACTGTGTATTGCCTATTTGTTGCCCATTGTGACACTTGTTCAGGAGAGCAGATGATTTATTCAGCAATCAAGGTTTGGCAGTTAGATTGTTGATTTGAGATCTCAGCCATTTCCCAATGTTCTAGTGTGCACCCTTCGAAGTGTGTAAGCCTAATCAGTCACGTCCAGTGATTGGATACTCCGCAGAGTTCACCAAAGAGTATCCAATCACTGGGTGTGACTAATTATACTGACACACTTAGAAGGGCGCTCACTAGAACATTGAGAAATGGCCCTCCTGACTTGGTTGAAGTGCCCATGACCCATGAGGAGACCCAACCCCATACTGTTCTAGGTACGCTGCTTGACTCTCCGTGTGCTAGATGGCATCTATACAGTATGTAACATGGCAGCCTTTTCAACGCCGGGGTGTGAGTTGTGAGCATAACTGGATGAACGTGAGTCATTACCAAGAAAAACACGTTGGGTATTCTCGCAAAGTATACACAAGGGCTATTAAACACAGCTCCTGTAGCAACTTCTGTCAGTTATACATCAGTCAGCATCTTAACTCCAACACATCCATAGGCATTCTCATTGAACTCTATGTCACCCATTCTAGATATGCAATTACGCAATAGTGGTATAGCAGTAATTCATTCGATCTTTCATTATCTAATCTGTGTGCATCAAGCCACTATCTATGCTCCATTTATACTATGAAAATCCTACGTATGCACATATCCACAAGCAGGGTCGCTGACAGCATTGGCCAGGCCCGGGACAAAATCAACTACAAGGGCCCCCTCCCAATATATATAGGCCATTGCAATATATAAAGCCTCCCGACGGATTCCCTGTCCACAAAAAGCATCCATTTCACAGACTACAGTTACTCACATATCTTGAGAATATATTGTGCAGTCAGTCACTGACACCGTACTGTATTCAACCGTGCACTTCAAAAAGGACCAGTATGGTTTCCTCAAAGTGATTCTAGTGCTTCAGAGATCTTTGGAGGAAACATTTCTGATTTCATTTTCCACTGATATATCATAGCCTATTTTCATCTGAATACCATTTCTGGTGTGAATAACCTTTTACATTATGTGATGCTCTCTCTCTTCAACTCAGAGTTCTCTCTATTCAGTTCATCCAGAGATTATAGCATTTCAGCACTTTTTTCCTCCTTTAGGGAGTATTCATCACATTGCCGTCCTATTTCCCGTTACTTTTCATCTGTCCAGTCACCTACACACGCCATAAGTAGCTTGACCCTCGCCAGCTTCGTGAGCTTCCACATGGGTCTGGAGGATTGTTTTCATAGATGTGACGTGGTCAACGTTTAAAATGTAATGGGGAAGGGGAAAACAAGTGAAACGCGACAGTTGTTTCAGACAAAAATGGCCACTCCGCTTCGTGTTGGGCCCACTACCCATACCCGTTATAAATCGAACACAAACCCGCGGCCTCTTGCTTAATGAATAAGCCCATGGCTTATTGCTTAATGAAATCACGTCTTTGCAGACCTACACACATGGCGTACTTTCAGATGGATTTTCAAGGAGCAAGGTGGAACCCATTCATATGGCGAGAGTCAGATTAGACCACAGGCACTCCAACAGAGTTTTCTCCTATGAAATCATCCAGAGATTTAAAGAAGGTACGTTTCTCCTTTAAGCACCTCTCTCCCCTTTAAGTTGTACTGTATAAGCACCCACCGACCACATTGTCATTATCATCACCAGGTGTCCTATTTCCTTATCACCTACAACACAGGCACATCCACACACAATTTTCTCTCGTGAAAATTGAATGAATCGTCAGATTTTAAAGAAAGCATTTTAACCTTTGATGGTGTACTGAATAAGCATCCACCATATCCTCAGCCTTTCTTTAATGCGTTCCTGCCTACTGATCTGATTAGTCACCTATGCCACATACATTTGGCCAGTGATTCTCAAAGTGTGGTCCGGGGACCACTGGTGGACTGCGACAGAACTCAGGTGGTCCACAAGGGGATTTCTACTTTTCCAAGACTAGCTAGCAGAAGGCTTTGTTCTTAACATTGTTACAAAGCCAAAGTCATATTTTCACCACAATAAGATAGGCTTGTAAATGTCAATAAAAAGTAAGTGATCAAAATTAGCAGTGTCGAATTAGCACCCGTCAACTGTCAATTCAGTTGACAGGTGCTCCCTGAACATTTTTAAGGGGACAAAGCGGTCCTTGGTCTGAAAAAGTTTAAGAATCACAAGGCTAGGGTATTCCAGAGAGCCTGTGCTGCATATGATGACATCAGAATGGCAGGAGGAAGCAATGCAAAGCCAACAGTGACAGTGGGTGCATTCCAATATGCGCACTCCCATCCTCCACTTGTGCTTGTGGCCTCATGTTTTGCTGACGCCCCCGCCTCCGTGGGGAAAATAATAAAGTTTCCCCGCTGTTAGTCTAGCTACAATCATTTTTTGGGGGACTGTTCTTCATTCACCATCTCGATTGCAAATGAGAAAACGTGACATTAGAATTGTGCTTTTGCAAGATATTGAATTAATTTTCTGTCGTCGGTGATGTCATTATGAGGTCACAAGCAGGCAAATGAGCAAGGGAGGACGGAAGTCCTCATATTGGAATCCATCCAGTGGCAGTGGCAGCAGAGGGAGTATTCACAGTATAACAGTGGGGTGATGATAATGCCACCAACAGAGCGGGCCTTTGTTAGATAGATTTTAATGATCTCTCAGTGTGTGTGTGCTGGTGTGTGTGTGTGTGTGTGTGTGTGTGTGTGTGTGTGTGTGTGTGTGTGTGTGTGTGTGCGTGTGTGTGTGTGTGTGTGTGTGTGCGTGTGCGTGTGTGTGTGCGTGTGCGTGTGCGTGTGTGTGTGTGGAATTACGGTGCGCCTATGGTGTGGGTTCTGCCAGTGTGCTTGGGCGAGCGGAGCGTGACCGGGCCATGGCAGGATTGTGGCAACACAGCACATTCAGTGTGTGAGGGGGCTTTGGGCTTCGGGCCTGGCTGAGCCTTGGGCCTGCTGCCTTTGTCCCAGATCTCAGGGCTCATCCAGAGATTCCCATTTCTCTCTCTCACACTTTCTCTCTCTCTCTCTCTCTCTCTCTCTCTCTCTCTCTCTCTCTTCCTAGCTCTATGTTTTTCTCTCTCTCCTCTCTTTCTCATTCCCTCTCTTTCTGTGTCACTCCTGCATCCTTAATTTTTTCTTTCTCCCTTTCTCTCTTCACTCGTTATGTCTCTCTCTCTCTCTCTCTCTCTCTCTCTCTCTCTCTCTCTCTCTCTCTCTCTCTCTCTCCCTTCTTCACTACTATTTCTTCAATCTATTCATCTATCTGTCTGTCTTTATCTCTCCTCTTTTCTCTCTGTTTGCCTCTGTCCCCAGGCCTGTTCCCATCTCCATCCCATTCTGCTGGGTGGTGATCCAGTAAACCCTGTCATCCCACTGGGAGAGGCTCGCCCATTCACCCCTTGGCTAACCCTGCAGAACGCTATAGGGACGGTGTGTGTGTGTGTGTGCGCACACATGTTGTTAGTGTTTATGTTTGTGTGTGTGTGTGAGTATATGTTTATGTGTGTGTGTGTGTGTGTGCGTGCGTGCGTGCGTGCGCGCGCGCGTGTGTTTGTGTGTGTGTGTGTGTGTGTGTGTGTGCGTGCATGCATGTCTATGTGTGTATCTGTTTCCCTGTGTGTGCTTGTAGACTGTGCAAGTGCATCAAACACATCCCTTCAGCCAGTGAAATAGTAGGCCATGACAAAATGTTACCCAACATCACCCTCCATGCCTGCAATCCTTTTCCTCCCCTTAGACTGCCCCGCTGTCATGTCCAACTCCTTATTTACACAAGCTGTTCGAAATTAGCAAATCGCCAGCAGCCCCAGGGGTGTAGCGTCGCCATGGTAACCACTGAAGACAGCAGCACACACCCCTGTCTCCACAGGCAACACTCACTCAGGGACGGCCACAGCTTTGGCCGGGCCCGAGACAAAGAAATGTGAAAGGCCCCCCACTTATAGCAATACATACAATGTAATTACCCAATTCTGCCACCCCTCACCCCTCCCTGGGCCCGGTACAACTGACCCCTTTGCCCAACCTCTGTCTCCACAGGCAACACTCAGGGACGGCCGCAGCTTTGGCCGGGCCCAGGACAAAGACATGTGAAAGCCCCCCCTACTCAATACGTACAATGTCATGAGTACGTATGGAAGGCTCGTCTGAGGACGACCTAGACTGTAGCCAATTCTGTCTCTCTGCCCCTCCCTGGGCCCGGGGCAACTGGCCCCTTTGCACCCCTCTGTCTCCTAAGGCAACACAAGGCAGCACTCAGAGTCAGCTGTGCACAGAAGGTGATCTATTATTCATCAAATAAACTGGAGATAATATTTAACCACCGGGTGCCCCACTGGAATGTTGGGCAGGATAAAGAGAGAAGTGGAGTGTGATTTACGCAACTAAGGAAGGAACCCATTGAAAGGTTATATTTGGCCTTCACACAGTGAATCAAAGGCTGTATCTCAATGTCAAGGATCCTATCCTTGCTAGGACATGAAATGCCCAATGATTGGATACTCTTTGGTGACCAATCACTGGGCGTTTTTACGTCCTAGCTAGGCCAGGATCCTTGACTTTGAGAAACAGCCACAGTTGCAGGGAGACATGGCCAAAGCTGTTATTGTATTCCAGATTGACCTCTGCAGTCGTGTGCCATCCAGCATTCTAAAGAAATTAAAGTTTCTTGGATTTTTTCGATATTCTTTCATGATCATGATAAATCATTACATGATGTCTAGATGCAACTGACCCGGTAATTGTTGTCATAACTTAAGCCAGTGGTTCTTAACCTGGGGTGCGGGCACCCCCTGGGGGTGCGCCAGAGATTTCAGGGGGTGCGCGGAATTGTATTTGTGTGCAGGTTGTGACCAAAATTCTGATTCCAAACATTATAATTAGGCCAAATCAAGACCAGATTAAAACATGCTTTGGACCTAATGTAGTCATTAGAGTATTGATTAATGTCTAAAGCAAGAATCATTGTTAAATTGTTTTTTAGAGCGTACACACTTGTAGACGTTTGGGTTGGGGGTGCGCGGCTTGTCTTGGGCACAGGTTAGGGGGTGCTTCAAGAAAAAAGCTTAAGAACCACTGACTTAAGCCACAGTTCAAATTAGCCCATCCCTTCAGATGGCACTATTATTGACAGTGTGACAAAGCAATTTTGACTATAGCACTGATACTCAGTGGTTCAATAAATGTGCTGAAACAAAACCATCCAGCTTCTCACTGACTTTCTGTTGTCTTTTGATTCAATTTGTAACATTCCATTGCTTACATGTGACTCTACATGCCAACGAATTTACCCTCCTCCTGAAGCATGGCATTCATATGTGTCCACTAGTACTGGTAGTTGTTGATCTATTTCAGAAAGTCATTGGTCATCTCAGCATTTTCCCGAAAGCAAAACTAGAGTGGAGTTGCTTTCCACCACATGCACTAACAGGCATCGTCTTTGTAAAACTTTAAACGTGATCTAAGTTATGCAAATCTTCTATCATGTTGATCAAAATGTAATGTGTCACACACTCACACAAAGCTCTCAAAACTTTATGTTTATATCATTTTCCTCACAGATCGCTTCGAGCGGCACGTCTGCATAATAAAACAAAATCATCTAGTCATTTTTCCATGTTCCCCTCTGCTCAATGCAAACAAGCATGCCCCATGACCCCCATCTTCTTTACATATCATTTCCATCCATCCATTATGTAAATCGCATGCTGGCTCATCACCAAAAAATACACGACAAACCAGACAACGTCTCCAAAAACAACAACACGCCTGTGACATGGCTGCCTGGCATGCGTGTCATTTCAGCGAGTGTCGATGACAGGGCCACACCTGGGTGTGGCTCAGATATGTCTGTTGCAGAGAGACATGTGGCAAAACAACCATGTGCGCCGTGCAGTGTACCCTGTACCCAGTGGTGTAGTCTACTTTTTTATGGTGCGTATACTGTATATTTGAGATTTTTTTTAACTGGGCATACTGTATATATTTGTGCCATTCAAATCAATGGATCAATCAATTTTAAGTGGGTATACTGAAATCCCTGAAATTTAGAAGTGGGTATACCCGCGTTCTACGTAGACTACACCACTGCCTGTACCCTCTCCATGCCTCTGGCTGTCAAAGGTGCCCTCTCTGCCCCCATGTGCAGGGGCGTCAGCTGACCTACTGCTATACAGGGGCACAGTAGGGCACTGAGAGATAATGCGAGCACGGGAAGCGCATGATCACATTTTTTTTGCAGTGATTTTTTTTTTTTTAATTGTAGATCAATTATTTTATTGCAAGTAGTGCATGTGAGCTATTTTGTAGATTACTCCGTATGCTAAACTTCTAAATTCCAAGGTAGCAAGGTTGTTGTTGTTTTTTTTAAATGAAACTCATAACGGGGCACAGAAAATCAATACAGGAACATGCCCCTGTAAAATAGGTCTGGCGATGCCCTTGACCATGTGCACCATGCAGTGTAGCCTGTCCTATCCATGCCTCTGGCTGTCAAAAGTGCCCAGGGAGAGGAGTGGTGGGCAGAATTGGACCTTTATTATATTGATGATATGGACCAGACATATCCAAAGCTGTCAGCGACCCTGCACACACAAATACACACACACACACACACACGCACACGCACGCACGCACGCACGCACGCACGCACGCACGCACGCACACACACACACACACACACACACACACACACACACACACACACACACACACACACACACACACACTGTATAGCACCACCCTGAAGAGGAATGAAATGCCAGGGCCACAGAGAGCAGACGGAGCGAGGTGAAGCAGAGAGGCAGAGGGAGGCGAGCAGACAGGTATCCCTTGTAGAGGGACGTATGTGCGTGCGTATGTCTGTATGTGTGTGTGTGTGTGTGTGTTTGTGTGTGCCCGTGTCTATACGTGTGTGTGTGTGAGCCTTACCCTGTTAGGCCGTAAGGTACACATTCACCTGCCTACCGTACTTGACTGCCCGAGCGAGCGAGCGAGTGAGAGAGGGAGCAAAGACGAAAGACACACCCAGCGTACCTGCCTCTCCCGGGGAAGGAATGTGCTCGGCGCACACACACACACACACACACACACACACACACACACACACACACACACACACACACACACACACACCGTCTCTTTCAAGTCTTTCGAGTCACTTCTCTCCACACCCACCCACCCACACAAGTGCATAACACACACACTCACCCACTATCTAGGTGTCCCCCTGTCATCTGTGACTGTCCCTTCAGGTGTGTGTATGTGTGCGCTCGTGTGTGTCTCATCAATACCAAAACCTGAGACTATTGTATGTATGTATGTATGTATGTATGTATGTATGTATGTATGTATGTATGTATGTATGTATGTATGTATGTATGTATGTATGTATGTATGTATGTATGTATGTATGTATGTATGTACAGTATGTATGTATGTATGTATGTATGTATGTATGTATGTATGTATGTATGTATGTATGTATGTATGTATGTATGTATGTATGTATGTATGTATGTATGTATGTATGTATGTATGCATGTATGTATGCATGTATGTATGTATGTATGTATGTATGTATGTATGTATGTATGTATGTATGTATGTATGTATGTAGTGTATGTATGTAGTGTATGTTTGTAGGGAGGTAGGTACAGTCTGTAGGTGAATGTGCAGTACATTCTTTATGCATAATTATGTGCAGTATGTTTATGTACTGTATGACTGCATGTATTTATGTATACATAGATACATAATAACAAATAGCCTAATGAAAACAGAACCAGCAAAAACCACATCCAGACTCACACTTGCACTTGCATTTCATCAAAAATTCCAAAGCGTGATGGTACAATAGGGACCTTTCACCGAGTTCAGCAATTCTCATTCCTGGCACAGAAAAAAAACCCTCATGGCTTGGAGATGGAGTTAACACAAGCCTTGCCAATCTCTTTTCTCTACACATTAACGCATCACAGAAAGAATCTTCCACCTGACTGACGAATGCGCCATGTTATCAGTCCCATTGATCTTGAGTGGTTCACAGAAGATTTAGAACTTTCATCGGTCAGCCCTCCCCCTTTGTGTGGCAGCCAACCAACCCTTTCTCTCGTCCTTTATCACCCAACGCAGAATGAATGTGGCAACACAGGTTAACACAGGAAATCAATGGGAGGCATTCCATTAGCGCTGCATATCTCCCGAAACTCAGCCAACTCTGCGTTCTCACCTTCTCTCATTCGGCATGCAAAGCCAGCACGGGCGGCAGGCCTAGACGTTTAAACCTGTATGCAAAACAATTCACAGAGACAACGCCTCGAGATTGTTGTTGTTGTTGTTGTATCAAGTCTCATTCATTTCGCTTCGCTCCACTTGTAGGTCATAATCACTGGAAGGGAAGGCCTCCTGGCTGGCTGGCAGAGACAGATAAGTGTTTCCTGGCTACTGTACATTTTTAAACCACTACTGTGAATTGAGCACCGCTTCCCCACCTGCACTAGTCAAGTCAATTTTGAAATGATGTTCCCATACCTTGAGAGGACATACAGATGGCTGGCCCTGCCGTGGCCAACCGGTGGGGCACTCGCCTGCCATGCGGCTCACCCGGGTTCGATTCCCCACCGGGTCCTTTGCCGACCCCTCCCCGTCTCTCTCCCAATCCGCTTCCTGCCCACCTCTCACACTGTCCAATCAAATAAAATCGAAAAAAGACCAAAAAAAAATTTAAAAAAAAAAGACATACACAGGGCTGACATTCACAAATTGACATCAAATTGCAAGACAGGACAAGTAGTAACCTAACAGTGATGGACCATAACAATAAAGTGATGAAGTCATACATAATAACTGAGCATTTAACATTGGTGAGAGACAGACAGACACACTAGCTACCCCTGTGCTTCTGACATAGCATGGCTAGAGAGAGACAGAGTGAACCTTGAAACAAGACAGAATTCCTACAACAACAGTGGAGCCCAATAACATGCCGTATGAGTATGAATTCGTATGAAAGGGTGTGACAAGGTTCAGATCAAAGTTGGCATATTGATTTACTAATAATTTCCAATGACTAGGCCTACTGTAAATTAGAAAATGATTACTGCCTTGGCAGTAAGACAGAAAGCAACACCTAATCATAAACAGGTGGCTATTATGATTAAAGACACACACAAATACACGTGCGGACACACACACGCATATGATGCACGCACACACACACACGCGCACACACGCACACGAACACACACACACAAATACGCGTGCGGACACACACACGCACATGCGCACATGCGCACACACACACACACACACACACACACATGCGCGCGCACACACGCACACGCACACGAACACACACACACACACACACACGCACACACACACACACACACACACACACACACACACACACACACACACACACACACACACACACACACACACACACACACACACACACACAGAAATTGGTCATCACTGTATGGGAGAAAATGTCCCCATTCATAAAGAAATCCCAGAGCAATCCTGCTTATTTCTCTTGCCCAATTGCATAGACAATTAATTAATTACTTACTGTAATGCATTACTTTTTGATGTAACTAAGTAATGTAAGGTAGCCTGACGACGCCATCCATGTACTCCACCCAAAGATTTTGCTCTCCGCACATCGTCTGGCAAAAGCCTCGAGCTCGGTTCTCTCAGTGTTTAGCCAATCAGCAAACAGTTGAGAGTGGTGACGTAGAACTCACCCGCGAGCTCTATTACTGATTGGCCAATATTCATACTGATATTCACACTTTCGTTTTTTTATTTGTATGCTTTTGCGACGCTATAACGTAACAGTCATGCTAATAAAGCACAATATGGGTTTTAATTTGAGTTTGGAACTTCAATTGATTTAAATGATAGAGTAAGATCAGACCATCTCCCATCGTCCACGGAGACGGATTCCTCATGGCTTTTGCCAGACTGATTGACGGAGTCAACAGTCGGCTATTCGCCCAGGCTAAATGTAAGGCACTACAGGGGGAAACGTTGTAATATATACAAGTGCAAGTAGGCCCTAACTCAAGTTACAATTTCTTTTATTGTAACTTGGATTTTAATGGTTTTCACTGTGGTGTGTCAGACAGAAGTTATTCCTTAACCTGCTACTTTTAGTCTGCATGCTGCCAAAACACCTCCTGGATCATAGGTGAAATAGTCATGACTCATGAGCTTGATTTACACTGTAAACTGCGAGATCCATATTAAGATATTTTGGCAAGAGTAACTAAAGTAATGGGATAAATCAATGGAATTATTTCTGCATAAGATTAACAGTATCACATTGCTGTTCAACACACTTTGAAAACAAGCTGAAAAGATAAGGCGATAATACTAAAGACTAATGCTCTGGTTCGAGGTTTTTTTTTTCTGAGTTCCTCTCAGTCAGCAAATACAATGCGTTCGCATCCTTTTTCAAAGGAAAGATTGAAAAAATACGTACAAACATTCTCACACATGTGCAACCGGCCCAAGATTCGAACCAACTTGCTACGGTGAAGTTAAATCCTAACCTCATGAGAAATTTTCATTTAGTTGATGTGGACATTCTTAATAGAATGCTACAAAGTCTTAGCTCCTCTACATCTGACTTAGATATTCTACCAACAGCCTTCTTCAAATCCATCTTACATCTAATATCACCAGATGTACTTCAGATCATCAACATCTCACTACAAACAGGCGTATTCCCAGGCTGTCTGAAAGAAGCAGTTGTGAAACCCTCACTGAAAAAGAACAACCTGGATGCACTGGTACTAAACAACTATAGGCCCATATCAAATCTACCATTCATGGGTAAAATAATAGAGAAAATTGTTTTTAAACAATTAACTGCCTTTCTAATGTCTAATAGCTACCTTGATAAGTTTCAATCAGGTTTCCGTGCCTACCACAGCACTGAAACAGCTCTTATTAAAGTTATGAATGACATAAGATTGAATTCTGATGCTGGCAAATAATAAGTCTTGGTGCTACTAGATTTAAGCGCAGCTTTCGACACAGTTGATCATGCCATACTACTACATAGACTGGAACACTGGGTTGGCTTTACAGGCATAGTGATCAACTGGTTAAAATCGTACTTACAACAAATAAGTTTTTTGTCGCCATTGGAAGACATACCTCATCACCAATGTCTCTGAATTGTGGGGTCCCCCAGGGCTCCATTCTGGGACCACTACTGTTCAATCTGTATATGTAGCCACTGGGACACATTATCGAGAATAACTCCATAAATTACCATAGCTATGTGGATGATACCCAGCTCTACTTATCTATGTCCCCCAATGACTACACCCCCTTGAATCACTCTATCATTGCATGGACCAAATTACCAAATGGATGTCTCACAATTTCCTCCAGCTGAACACAGATAAAACTGAAGTAATTATATTTGGGAAAAGAGAGGAGAGACAAAAGATTGCTACTATCCTTGAAACAAAGGGACTGAAAGCAAGGGAAACAGTTAAAAATTGTGGGGTCCTCATTGACAGTGACCTAATCTTAAACAGTCACATGAAAGCTATTACTAAGTCTGCATTTTATCACATAAAAAATGTCTCTAAATGTAGGGGCCTTATGTCTAAACATGATCTGGAGAAGCTAATACATGCCTTCATTTCTAGTAAGGTTTATTATTGTAACAGTCTTTTTACTGGCCTCCCCAAAAAGACCATTAAACAGCTTCAACTTGTACAAAATGCAGCAACAAGGGTTCTTACAAAAACAAGGAAGTTCGACCACATTACTCCAATTTTAAGATCGCTGCATTGGCTCCCAGTAAGCTACAGAATTGATTTTAAGGCAATGCTACTTGTGTTTAAATCATTAAATCGAATGGGACCCACAGATCTACTGGATATGTTTCAGCTGTATGCACCAACCAGGTCACTAAGGTCAATGGAGAAGAATTTGCTGGTGATTCCAAAAGTCAAAACAAAGTGTGGAGAGGCAGCCTTTGGCTTCTATGCTTCAAAGCTTTGGAACCTGCTTCCAGTTGACGTAAAAACTGCACCCACTATTAATAACTTTAAATCTAGACTGAAGACAAAGCTGTTCTCAGATGCTTTCCCCTAGCTTAAATTACACATCATTCTTTTTTATTATTATTATTTTTATTTGCATGTTTATTGAATTTTTTTAATTTAATTTCATTATTATTTTTACCTTATGTTTTATCTTAATATTTTAAATGTTTTTTGACTAATTTATTTCCTTCTTTCTTCCCTGTTTACTTTCATTTACATTTGTTAACTTTGTGAAGCACATTGAGTTGCACCTGTGTATGAAATGCGCTATATAAATAAACTTGCCTTGCCTTGCCTTGGCAAAGATGTTACTAGTGCGCCCCGCTTGAGATCACATGTGTTGTATGCGGCCCCTGAACCAAAATGACACCCCTGACATAGAGTGTAAAGATGATCTCAGTGTCTCAAACATCCAGAGCACATTCACACACACACCTTCACTTCAGCACACCATGGCACACAGAGCCGCCACTAGGCATAAGCAGAGTAAGCAGAGCGCTTAGGGCCTCAACCACTTTGCCCCCAACATTGGTGCCTCCTGAATTGCGATTGACTAAATAATGTATTACTATTATTATTTAATTATAAGGAATGGCAAATGTAATGGGCAGAGCCGCCGCTAGGCATAAGCAGAGTAAGCAGAGCGCTTAGGGCCTCAACCACTTTGCCCCCAACATTGGGGCCCCTAAATTGAGATATGACTTTGTGAATACATGTAGTATATATGGTAAATACATGTGCAATGTTGTGTGTATCTTTGTGTCTTCTTCTGTATTTATGTATGTATGCTACTGGACACCTTAATTTCCCTCGGGATTAATAAATGATACTCTACTCTACTCTACTCTATTATAATTATTATTTAATTATGAGGGGGGCCTCCTGACCAGTTATGCTTAGGGCCTCCAAACACTTAGCAGCGGCCCTGATCACACACACACACACACGCACGCACGCACGCACGCACGCACGCACGCACGCACGCACGCACGCACGCACGCACGCACGCACGCACACACACACACACACACACACACACACACACACACACACACACACACACACACACACACACAGCCTAAAAAGATTACAGTTTTTTTCTCCTTCCCAACTGAATGCTCTTGTCTGTCTAATCTCGCTTCACTCTTACTCTTTCCCTTCCCTCCCTCCCTCCCCCTCTGCAGAGCTGGTAGGGTTGTTTTTCTTCCTTTTTTTGGCTGCTGGTTGGTGCAGACAGATGAGTTCAGGGCCCCCAGGTAAGCTTAATGCCGTCTCAGAGCACAAGCATATGAGTAGGAGCATGTTACAGCCTCAGCACTGTGCCCAGTGGCCTCGTGTACGCATACATAATGCCATACAACCCAAGGGCTTTTAATTACTTTTATAGGCCTACTGTTTGCCTCTGCAAGGGCTGGAAAGTGTCTTCTGGTGTCTGGAAAGTGTCTGTCTTTCAGATAACGTGTGGTTGCACTGACATACCAAATACATGCACCCACTTTGTTTATGCATGTGCTATGTATGCGCATTGAAAATGAGCACATGTTACATGCAAAGGCCTACATATAGGCTATACAAGCAGGGCTTAAAATTAACACCAGCCAACCGGCCAAATGCTGGTGATATTTCATTTTGGCTGGTAGAAAAGACCAACTTAATAACCACTTACTAACCACTTTGCCACTTTTAGTGAGTGTGTGTCTGGCTAGTGATACTTAATAAGTATGTGTATTTGTGAGTATGACTACGATAATAACATCCTTATTATGTCAGTATTGCATGTATGTGAATGCTGCATGTCAACCAAACTGTTCACAAGACAATTTGTTCCCTGAGAGTAGTTCAAAACCATTTTGTTCTCTGTAACTGTTTTGCTTGTAGTGTTCCATGCTCCAGGTGACACCTATAGCGTTGACACCTGTTGACATGGTCACAGAGACAATGGCAAAGCTGTTTACATTGATGACGGCCTTGAGACCGTACCGCTCCAGGGAACGACATGAGGATTTAACTGAGCACAAATATTCTGACACACCCATAAACACTCACATGATATATGTACGTACATGAGCGCCTTTCTGCCATCGTCTTAATTATTTTCTTATGTGCATTCTTTCTCCCACATACTGTATGCTGCACTGCTTTTTTTCCCCTCTCTCTCTCTCTCTCTCTCTCTCTCTCTCTCTCTCTCTCTCTCTATCCCTGTCTCCCCCCAGCCCAGCCAAAGCTATCAGCAGCTCTCTCCACGAATGCATGCACGCAGACACACACATGCACGCACACACACACACACACACATACACAGACACACACACACACACACACACACACACACACACACACACACACACACACACACACACACACACACACACACACACACACACACACACACACACACACACACACACACACACACACACACACACACACACACACACACGCACAAATAGTAAACAGTGTAACTCTGCAAAAACAGCTAAACTTCTAAACAGCTAAACTTCTTAAACTAATGGGTTTGCTGACACAAACTCGACAGCTTATTCCACTTGAAAGCTCATCACTTCTTTATTTAAGGGGTGCACGGCGTCAGTCTGATCCA
This sequence comes from Engraulis encrasicolus, assembly GCF_034702125.1. Lineage (NCBI taxonomy): Eukaryota > Metazoa > Chordata > Actinopteri > Clupeiformes > Engraulidae > Engraulis > Engraulis encrasicolus. The sequence continues at coordinate 32,870,270 of NC_085858.1, read as the reverse complement.
CAAATACAGTGACTTGCTCACACATACACATGAAGACACTCCCACCACCACACACACATGTACATGCACACTCTCGCACACGGCCATTGTCATTGACTCATTGACTGGACTCAGGACAAAATCATCTGAAAGGGTCCCCCACTCAATACACGCAGTCTACTGTAATAATGAGGTCCAAATCTTGTCACCCCCGGGCCTCAAGACAACTGACCCCTTTGCTTCCCGCCCTCTCTCGGCTTCCCTGCACTCGCACACGTGCACCTCTGTGTAAACACACACAGACCCCTATGAGTCATTTGTTCTGGCCCTTTAACAATGGGCTGGTCCTGTCCTGTCCTGCTGTGGCGTTCCCCTTTCCTGATAGAAGGGCTCCCCTCTTTTCCTCCCATGCTCCTCGTCTCCAGTCCCTACTCAAGACTCTAGACCCAACAATCCCTCTGCAGTCACAGTTACACTATACTGTCTACAGACATGAACTCAAAGCAAAAGGAAAAAACCCAACAAGGGCTTTTGTTTGACCAGGGTTATTGCATTGCTCCAATCAGTTCCTGGTGCTGGTGCTGGTGGGATGTTTTTTTGCAAAAAAAAGTGGATTGATCCAAACAGCTGCCAGTGGAATGACCTTTGCAAACATGATGTTACAAAATATTGTTTTGTTTATTGTGCTATTTTCTACTGTTTCAGATGTATTCTTGTAGGCCTATTTCATCTGACTGGTCAGACTTGCCATTCCGGAGTTGGTCTATAACCAGCCACTCCCTCTACTGTAGCAGAGAGAGAGAGAGAGAGAGAGAGAGCTCAGTCTCTTTACGTGAAGGATTCCCCACCAACAGGACAGGTTCTCTTGCTTACCAGTCAACAATCTCCATGACAATGAATGTAGGCTACCATCATCACTTAGTAACCTGCCAATGTTGTACCACCATTAAGGGACGGTTGTGTTCTGTGACAGTGCTGCTGGCTGAAATTTGTGTGTGTGAGAGAGATTTTATTAAGCATAATCTGTAAAGCAATTTTTATAATGGGGCGTTGGGGCGGGGAAATCTGCTGCACAGGGATGGCATTAGTATGACTGGAGTAATAAAAAAGTGTTTCACATAGAAACTGTGTCAGAGCATTCCCTGAATCTGTCAGAGACCATAACCTATGTACAGACACCTGTGATAAGCTGGAAATTGTTGGCTTCTGGTTGGTTTCTGTTTATGAAATTGAAATAAATAAATCTGAGTAGTAGCTGTATAGCCACGACTGACAAAAAACTACAGAAATCTATGCATTTGAAATTGACACCCTCATTAACACCATTCTACTTGTCACATAGCGCGTGGAACTGAAGACTGCAAGTGTTGAATGACCTTCGTACTTGCAGGCCATAGTATCCAAACAAGAATGGACCCACGCCCATTCTATTGAGTGACAGGGCTGTTCCACCTTAAAGAGGGAGGATGCCATTAAATATTTTTCAGCGAAGCTGACTGCAACTTTAACCATACGTTTGTGTGTGACAGGAAGTGTCATTAGGGTGGTGTCACTCGAAGGACTGACGCCACTTGTACTTGGGACATACCTGTTCAAAGGGAGGTGTTGGCATTACGCGGAGCAGAAGACGTCAAAGCATAGAGACGTACGCGGGACAGCTCGAGCGTGCCCACTTCAAAGCAGGTGTCGGAGAGAAACCGTGACTTAGAAGCAAGATGTTTAAGAAGAAAACCAGCAAAAACAGCGTGAACATCACGCAGAAAAGGTTAGTAGTAAAAACTTCTCAGTATAACTTTTCAAAAGTTGGAAAGTCTACGGTCATTCGCGTTCAACAGCAGCTGCGAACAGTGAAGGTTCTGTTCGAGTGAAGAGGGTAGAAACTGATAAACGGCACAAAGTTCCCCTAACGCAAGTTAGGCTAACGCGTCTGTTTCGCAAATTTGTTTCAACTTTCTTTCAAGAGCAGAAAACTCACATCGACTCTCTTTTACCTGTTTATTTAGTCTACCTTTCTTTTCCAGCCTTGCCTTCTGCCGAAATTATTCTCTCACAACTGTCATGTCAAGCTGAAGTTAGTCATCTTATTTGTCATCCTATTTGATAAAGAAATGTCCTTAGTGGCGTTCATGTGGAGGTTACAGGTTTAGGCGCAGGGTGTGGTGATAATAGAACTGTCACTGGCTGCATAACTTTGTTATGGGTGTGATATCGTTGCTGAAAAAAAATCCAAGACCTATAGTGTTCACAAGTGATATTGTGCCTTCATAATTCAAGATTCCAGTTAAATCTCAATTTTCAGAAGAGAAGTATGACTGTCAAATTGCGTGCCCTGATGACCTTTAAAGTATATTAATTATCTGTAGCGACTTATTAATTAGGCCTACTGCAAGAATATCTGTCATTAAAGGTATAGAGCTAAATAGGCTACCTGTTGTGTTTGCACTAGGTGCTGCTCATGCTCACAAAACAGATAGCACGCCTTTCTATATCAGGCTATTATTAGTAACTATGAGTAACTTTACTTTCAAGAGAAGTAGAAGAAGGAGAAAAGACAACCACACACCCCAACTGTGTACTCAGGGTGTGTAAAATACCTGTTGCACACCTCTGACAATATCATCAAATCAGGCACCAGATTGATGTTGCAAGATAATAAAAAGTACTGTGTGGCATCTGATGCACTTTACATAGAGTGTGGTGAAACCACACATTAATCTTTGAGACAAGTAATGCATGTGACTCAGTCAGGTGTTAAACCAGTCGTTGCATCCAGGCAATGTCTACTGTCCCTTTCACACAAGTCTGTAGTTGACTGTGTGCCAGCTGTGAAGATTTTGGCCTGACAGGTTCTCATTGCTGGGTGATTATTCAGTACCTACCTGGCGTGTCCTGTAAGACGCTATTAAGACACGTTAGAGGGGGTGTGTGTCACGGAATCTTAACAATGTTCACAGACTCCACCCTTACCATTGTGTATGTGCTACAGTGACTTTTCTTGTTTGTATTTGTGGACATAGAAATGCTTTGTGATGTGTTCAACATATTATAATTATAACAGCCTTCCTTGTTTGCAGTGTTTGCATAGACTTCTGCCAGTGCAAGTAGGCTAGGTTGCCAATGTCAGGCAAAACAGAGGCTGGAAAACACTGTATTTTGCCCCAAAGCACAATAGATTTTACTGCTACGCACACACACACACACACACACACACACACACACACACACACACACACACACACACACACACACACACACACACACACACACACACACACACACACACACACACACACACAGAGGCGTTGCAGCCTCGTTTGGTAATGATGCTATTGTGTGTCATTTTGTAGTGTGGTCTTTCATTTTCTGTCATTTCAACCAAAGGTATTCCGCTGGTATGTGTCTGGTTTCCAGCCTATGGCTCTGTTAATGTGTCACTGGGTATAGGTGGACACGGTCGCGGGCGTGTCTGTCTTATCTGACAGGACACTCATCCACACACACACTCAGGAGAAGCATCATCCTTTTGCGTAAAAACGTATTACACAAACTTTGGACCCCCATCAGTGTTTGGCTGATACTACACACTGTGTTGACCACTCACTCATCAGTTATCTGAGGTGTCAAACACAGTTCACATTTTTCGAGTGATTGGAAGGGACTGGAATGATTAGAATGCTGTTTGAGCGCTGAGTGACTTGGTCCCCTGTAGTCTCGGGGTGTGACGATTTTTCAGTTTTGCTTTTCTTGTAGATAGACACGATGTTCCCAAATTTGCACACAAAGCCTGTGTTGCTTTTCTCCTCCTCAGTCTGACTGTAGTGTGCGTTTGGGATCTTGTGAAATTATATCATTGGAAACAGCTGGGAGAAAGGGGAAGGGTCCTGAGTGTGTGCCTCATACATAGTTCTGCTTGTAGGTCATCCTCATACGCACAACACACTGCACTGTGGTCAGTGAGGGTGTGCGTCTCTAGTACCACACTGTTTCAAGTGAGGAGCATGTTGTTTAAAGTGTGTGTGGCCTCCTTGACCAAGGAATAAACACCCACACGACTTCATCACTGCAGCTACTGTGCAGACCCTGTTGTGGTCCTTGTACTGTATGTGATAGGAAGTTGGTTTATAGTAATAGATGGTAATGTCTTCCAGGGCAAGATGATGTCTCTCTACTTTGGAAGCTGTGGTCCTGTAACCACTATTTTGAACTATTTGTATGCTCTTGTATATAAGTTTAGCTCTTACATTATAGACCTTCAGCGTAGTGAGTGTATGTTAAGCATTATCATTACAGTGTAATAGTTTCATTTACATACTGTTAGTGTGAACTTCGGTTCTGATCTCTTCCCTGTAAGGACAATGCGCCCTTTGTGTGTTTGTGTGCGTATTTGCTCTGCCACATTACTGTCTCTAAGCCCTTTAAGATTTACTTTATGACTTGTTCCCGATATTAAAACCAGCAATGTGCCTGCCTGTTATGCAATTGTTGCAAGAAAACTGGCCAAACCTGTTGGGAAACTAAACTCTATGCGTGGACCGACCAACCCAGCCCACTTCCAATTTGGCGCAGGCGCTGGCACTAGCATGGGTACTGCCCCTCCGCAGTTCCTGGTGATCATGCCCAATGCACTCAAGGACCACGTTTTGGCACCTTGATTCGTTTTCCACGAGAGCCATATGTGGTGAATGTGAATGGAGTATTATTGATTTGCATGTAGTGCTCCGCTGCTCTGACTCACTGCGTCCATGTTCTCTTGCATAACATAAGTGGAAGCAGGACTGTGCTCAGGGCCGGTTCTAGTCAAATTGGCAGCCTATACGAGCACCCCTTTTTCCTTCTTTGCGCATTTCGAAATTGGCATCATAAACTTATTGTCGTACAGCTGATCTAGTTCCTAGAGTACATATATACACCGAGTGCCCATGAATAATCACAGTGAATGTAAAGTTTAATGTTTTGTTTCACTTAACGTTGTAATTGTGTGGCACTTTTGGGCTTACTTGGTGCCCCTAAGGCTTTTGGTGCCCTAGTCGACGGCCTTGTCTGGCTATTTCTAGCGCCGGCCCTGGCCATGCTAAAGAGGGGTTTGTACTGCATAGATGGGAAAACCACAGAGAGAGTAAGTGAGCGAGCTAGCGAACCAGAGAGTGAGGGTGACTCATAGGCCTGTCAGTGTGCCAGTTCAACCGTGTGTGGGATCGTTCTCGTGAAAACCAAAAACTCTACAAGAAGTTCAATATGTGGGGAGAGTAACTTACATGTTGTGTCTTGTTGTTTTCAGTTCTATCAACAGATACAATTACACCATCTCACATGAATGTGTCAATTTTTGATTTACGTGTGATTCTTTTTGTGTGTGTGTGTGTGTGTTTGTGTGTGTGTGTGTGTGTGTGTGTGTGTGTGTGTGTGTGTGTGTGTGTGTGTGTGTGTGTGTGTGTGTGTGTGTGTGTGTGTGTGTGTGTGTGTGTGTGTGTGTGTGTGTGTGTGTGTGCGTGTGTGTGTGTGTGTATGTTTGTGCATGTGTACCTGTGTGCGTGCGTGCGTGCATGATGTGTGGATGTGTATGTGTGTGTGTGTGTGTGTGTGTGTGTGTGTGTGTGTGTGTGTGTGTGTGTGTGTTTATCTTTGTGCCAATGTGGGTGTGTCAGAGGATATGTAGTTACACTGGTTGATCCTTTCTGCATATAAGAAACACACGCTGCTATAGTAATGTTTCTCCACACAATGTGGCAGTACTTTGTGTGTTCAGTTCTGGCCAGGATGAAGCTATTCACTGGTCTGTGTGCAAACTCTAAGGCGGTTGTTTATGCTATGGTTGACTACCCAAAAGAAAATAGTGGATTTGATTGGCTGGAAGGGTAGCAGGTGGTGCAGTCGTGCATTCATGCACAATTTTTTCCTCATTGTAAAGTCCATTTGACAACTCTAAACGTAGAATACTGTTATTAGACAAGGAAGGCAAGGAAACATTGTGTCCGTGGTATAGTTACAGGTTCTATGGTTTCCTTCAAGTCTATGGATGAGATCCTTGTATCATTGTATCCTTATATCCTTGAATGTTTTATGAATATTTTACAGCAATGCAAGTGAATTTGGCATGGAAAAAAATATATCGAAGATAATGGACTGTTGAATTGAGCAAAAAGTGAAATGCATACTGTATCTCACAAGACATGACAAGCACAGAGTGTTTAGTCAAAGTAAATTAGCCTGCAGTGTAGACAGACCCACCTGCCCTCCCTCCCGCCATATAGTCATAAGGTTGAGGTATTTATAGTTTCAGGCGATATCCTTCACATTATACTTACATTTTGATGTTGATGTTCAGAGCAGAATGATTAATGGTTTGATGAAAAAAAATGCTTAGATTAGTGTTTCTCAACGGGGACAGTACAGCCCCCCAGAGGGTGTTGGGGAGCCCTAGGGGGCATTGAGAAAGATACAGTTGAGAGGGGGTGGTGCTTAGTTGTCATTGGAGGAATTAATCCATGCATTTTTTAATAGTAAGGGGGGCATTGGCAGGCTTATGGTGAGGTCAAGGGGGCATTGGGAGGGTTAGGATGAGGTCCAGGGGGCTTCTGTTCAAAAAAGGTTGAGAACAACTGGCTTAAATGCTTAGATAGTAGGCTTCCTACAGATGGTACTACAAGGTATTCTTACAGTTCTGAATTGCAATGAAAATATCAATGAAAATAAAAATGAAATGAAATAAAAATGTAATGTGTTTCTCCTATGTTTTGTTTGTTTCAGTAAAGCACCAGCCAGCGAGCTGACAGCCCTCATTGAGAAACTCCAGAAAAATGCGGACAAAGTGGAAAAGAACATTCTGGAGACAGAACAGAATCTTAACCGGGTGAGTGTTTTTGGAGAGCTTATTCATAAAAGCATTTTTGCACATCACTACATGTACACAAATAATAATATGGTTTTAACCCGTTAAGACACGGCGTTAGGAATTTGGTGTTACCAGAATTGCAATGACCAAGTCGTAGTGCATTTCTAAAGGCCTTGTGCACTGTCATAGTATTGTAGTACTATGGTATTGCAGTACTATGGTATGGTACTACTTTTCAATGACTATTACAGCGTGCCACTGGTTGTACGCGTGCATTGAGGGGGTACTATTAACGGTCAGAGAACTACAGTAACTGATGTAATTACAGCACTAGTAGTGAGATATTATGTAGTTGTAGGTATATAACATCATTCTTCCTATTTTGTAATTACATCCACAACTGCACCTCTACTACTTCTACTTTATACATCTCTGAGTTGGCTTCATAGTACTGTATTAGGGGTGTTGCGATTAATAGCAGTCACTAACTCCACAAGCGGTGTTTTCCTTGCGCTGCTGCTGCCATGTGTGGTGTTAGGACATGCCTGCCTGCCGCGGTTCTTTTTATATCTCTGAGGATACTTTTCAATGGAAGCCACTTGTTACAGGAAACAGGCTGCTGGGACATGTTTTGATGGCTGAAATCTCAACGCGTGCAGATTTCCTTTCACTCGCTCTTTGTTCTGGAAACACTGCACCTCAAAGACCTTTTTGAATAGGATGGGGTGCCAATGCCATCCTCTTGTTTTACCGTCGCTTTCGTCTTGACGGGTCTGACCTCAGCCAAAATGTTCATGTGGCTGTAGTTACAGTCGTATGTGAGACATGCATATCACGTAGGCCTCTCAGTCAAAATAGTCATACTACATGGTACATTTCACTAAAGTTCAGCCATTTTTAACTCTCAATGTCCATTTTTTATTGCACTGCATGGTGAGTCCTTCAAGTGAAGGCTTATTGGGACTTTTCTGTTGCAGTGCAAAGCCAGATGTGTAGTTGCTTTTTATGAGAAACTGAAAATTAAAAACAAACATTTCAACTACAATTGCCATACTCTCGTGTACTCGATGCCACCACGCCAGTTTAGACAAGAGGTGCAAGAATCACAAACACTAGGTGCCAGTTTAGCATCAGGGTTTACTCAGGGTCAGCTGTTGAACAGTATGGCAATGAGCACAGCCGGTGTATATCCCGCTGATCGCTTACGTCATTGCAGGTAGCACACAGACATTCCTTGCGCAAAGACTTTCCCCTTAAATAGACCTTAGAGACTAATAATTGTGTACCTACTCTTGTGCGAATGCAATGCTCTTTCAGGATGTGGCCAAAATCAACGAGGGCAAGCAGCCCCTGTACCAGGAGGACACCAACAAGCGCATCCTCAACTCCCTGGACCTGCTCAACTCCCTGGATGAGGACGCAGCTGCCGCCTCCCGCCTCCACCACCCCCAGGCTGAGATGATCGAGCAGGAGTGAGTACCCCTCATTACTTCACATTGCATCACATTACATTATATTATACTACATTACACTACTATACCGATGACCGAACAGGAGTAGGTAACCCCTCAGAATAACCAATTAAGCCCTTTGTTTGGCTGAATAAGGCTGAAAGCCCTTTAAGACTGGAAATTACCAGGTTGTAATCACATAATACTACACCGTCTTTCATCTCAAGCACTCCCATGTGGAGAGTGGATTCTAATCACAATAACTAAAAATCCTCTAAAACTGGCAATGACCATGTTGTCTGTTGTGGTAACATTACATTACACTCATATACTGCCTCCCGCCTCCAGTAACCCTAGGGCTGACATGATCAAGCAGGAGTGAATACCCCTGAAGACTGGCAATAACGAAGTTGTAATTACGTTAATTATATTACGTTACATTATAAGTGTAATTATGTCCCGTCTCCAGCAGCCCCAGGCTGAAATGATCAAGCAGGAGTGAGTGCCATTTTGAACAGAGGCCTTCCTAAATCCCCTGTAGCACGTCCCCTTTGCCTTTGATTAATGTGAGATCTCAGTTATCAAGGTGAGAAGAAGGAAGGGCTACTGTACCACCAGGGTTTTGGAAGCCCTTGAATGGAACTTAGCCCCCCAAGGTAAAAGGGGACCCCGACCACATTTGCAGTTTGTATTTATTGGAGCACTTGATAAGGCGTCCAATAGGCCCATAACCTCAGCTGTACCGCGTGAGGTAATCTGATCTGGTTTACAAAAACATGCCATTACGTGTGGCATGCGTTTGTGGTGCGGTCTGTCATTTGAGGATCAGTAGCTTGTCATTACCTCAGCTGATTCAGCATGCAACAGGTTTCGAGTCGACCACTCATTTCAACGATCAAATCCAAACATACTTTCTTGCTGTGTCATCTTCTAGCATGTGTCTTTGAGAAAATGAGACACCATAAGCTTACAATGGTTGCTTGGTGAAATTCATTGTTTATACTGTTTTTTTCCCTTCAATATCAACAAAGCATCTCTTCTCTGATTTATTTGTTTGTTTGTCTTGCGTGTGTCATCAACAGCATGAAACAGCTGCGTGACCGTGTGATGCGACTGAGGGAGGACCACGACAAGATCTACCACCAGACGCGCGGGGAGGGGATGCCCACCGTCAACTGGGGCAAGATTGTGGAGGAGAAACTGGTTAGTCACACTCTCTTTCTCTCTGTCTCTGTCTCTCTGTCTCTCTATCTCTCTTTCTGTCTCTCTCTCTCTCTCTCTCTGTCTCTCTCTCCCTCTGTCTCTCTCTCTTTTTCTCTCTCTCTCTCTGTCTCTCTCTCTCTCTCTCTCTCTCTGTGTCTCTCTCTCCCTCTGTCTCTCTCTGTCTGTCTCTCTCTCTCTCTCTCTCTCTCTCTCTCTCTAGTCGAACCCACCTGGCTAAAACACAGCTCCACCAGGCGGTTTTACACAATGCAACACATGCTCTACATACACACACACACACTCTCTCTGATGTAACATGTGTCTTCTCCTCTGCAGCACAATGCAGTTATGAAGTTTTACGTAAACAAGCACACCACATAGTACATACCAAACCCAGTCTTTGATACAGCACATCTTTTAGTCATGTGGTTTTAACCAAACACACATATATAGTCCGTGATCCAGTAGTGCATATGTACATAAACATTGATTCCTTGAAGTAGACATCTGCCTGACTTCTGTTTTGAATTAAGCATGAGTAGTTCTGGATCACTGACAAGATGGGTTTTTTTATATCTTGCCTTGTGATCTCACAGGGGAATCTGAACAACAAAGGGTTCGGACAGGACTTGCCCTCTATTGAAAACGATGTTGAGGAACACAACATCTTCCAGAGTGAGGTGGAGGCCTTGGCACCCTACATCAATGAGGGAGACGATAAGGTGAGACATCTGTGCAAGCTTTCAACAGATCGCATGGGTATCATTATCATTGTTATACTTCCATACTACCGAAGGTGCTGGAGGCATACCTTTTCTCTGGTTGTCCGTCCCTACTGTATGTGTGTCTGTCCCTCCACCAATCACAGATTTTTGTTTGTGCAATAGTATTTGAAAGGGTGGATGGATTTTACTAATATTTTACTTTACTTTTACTGGATCTTGTGTGGTAATACTCTAATATAGGCATTACGCAATAAAAGGCACATGACGCGAATAATAAAAGGCACCATGAACATTTTATGAGTAGCATTAGTGTTATTGTAATACTAAGTTGTAAGTTGCTATCATAGTCACTGTTTACAGATAGCCATATTGCATTGCTGGATGAACAAACATTTCGGTAGTAAAGTTTCACTGTATCAGTGACAATTGACTGACATTGTCTGTCTGTCTCTGTCTATCATTCACATCACAGGATTATGTGGGAGGGGCCCAGCTGAAGTACAACAAACTCCTGGTAAGAACAATACTAACACCTCGAAATGAAATGCATAGATATTGTCATTGTGTCCACCGTAGAATATCTGTATCATGCTCTTATTAGCCATGGAAGTAGCAGTGAAATTATAAACATGCAAACAACTGCAAACAAAGATATTAAAGCATACTGTGTAGTTGGCATATTTTTTGTGATGGAACATTACTGTTCATGTAGGCAGCTCCTACCACCTTGCAGAAAATGGTAGAATATGGGGGCTTCTTAGATCTCTGTTTGTATTCATCATGCTGCTTACATAAAAACAAACGTGAGGACTGTGCAGGCCGAATGTCAGTGTGTGTGTGTGTGTGTGTGTGTGTGTGTGTGTGTGTGTGTGTGTGTGTGTGTGTGTGTGTGTGTGTGTGTGTGTGTGTGTGTATTTGTTTGTGTGTTTAAGTGTGTGCACGTGTTTGTGTATATGCAGAGTATAAAGTAGAAGTAGAAGTATGGGTACACTACTACACGATCTTACACCCCAATTCATAACCTTTACCGTAGTCATTCCACGATGCGTAATGCAAGGGTGCCTCTACGTTCACTTTTTATCTTTGCATCTGTGTACACATTATCTTTACTTAAAAAAATAAAAAATAAAAAAGGGCCTTTATTTGATAGGACAGTTGGAGATGGTGACAGTAAGTGAGTAAGAGAGAGAGAAAGGGGAGGATCGGCAAATGACCCGGGTCTGAATCGCACCCGGGTCGCCGGCGTAGTAACCCAGTGCCCTACCGTGAGCACATTGGCTACGTTTACATTACATTTTTAATTCCGAATGAATAATTCAGATTTAAAGTGAGTTAATGCTGAACTAAATGTCTCATGTAAACGTAGCCATTATCTTGACCAGTATTTTGATCTGCTCTCCGCCTCCAGGCCAACTCCACGGCTCGTCAGAAGCACCTGGTGTCCCTGCGTGACTACATGCAGCGCTGCACTAACGAGCTGTACTGGATGGACCAGCAGGCCGAGGAGCGCATCGGCTACGACTGGAGCGACACCAACCTGGACTACCCGGCCCGCAAGAGGCAG
>NC_085858.1:32761016-32853516 GCF_034702125.1 Engraulis encrasicolus | reverse complement strand
AGATATAAAACTAGTGCACACACACCCCAAAAACAATTGTTATGGGTGCTGCATATATTACTGAACACATTAAAAAATATCTAGCTGCACACTGTAAAGGCTCTCTTGCTGTGATATCAGAGGGTCTGTCTCAGTTGTCTCAGTTGTCTCAGTGTCAGACACCTGATGAAGACCTTGGAGTTAGGTGGAAACGTTGTGCTGGAGTTTACAGACATCCTCAGGGCTCATGGTGAGGGAGGGAGGAATTAAGCATTGCTTTATGTTTTGCACTGATGCACTGACTTGGCCTTGTGCATGTTTTATTGTACAACCACTCCTCTTATTATTATATTATATAACATGTTCTCTACCCACCCACTTGAGTATGTCATGATAGGTTATCGTAGCATCAACATTGATTTTATATGTAAATAATATACAGTTATATAAAAGATTTTAAAAAATAATATGAAATCAAGAATGCTATTAGTAACAGGGTGGGACAATGTCAGTATTTGTCATGCTTAACAGTCAAAAGTCAGATATTTTTATTACACTGTTGCCAAAACGGATCATATCTGAGAAATGAATGGAGAACAGCACTGGTCACTCCCCCATCCACCTGGTGGGTCGGGAATTGAACCAGCAAAAACCCTGTCTACAAGCCCAACACCCTAGCTGCGTACCCATGACTGATCAGTTATTATTCCATCTCTGACATCATTCACCATGTATCCGCCTCAGCCAGGGGAGAAAGCACTGTTTAATCACCCCCCACCCAAATTACATTCTTGGGGATCTTGCCAGCAACCCTACGCCATACGAGCTACAACCATAGCTGCTACCAATACTACGAATAATTGACCAATACCACCCTACCAATGGCTTGTGATCCACTACGCACCCATACATACATTCCAGGGCTTGACATTAACTTTTTCATCCACCGGCCACTGTGGCTAGTGGTTTCCCGAGTCAGTAGCCATTCAGGTATTCCACTAGTCAAAGATTTTACTTTTTTTTTTTTTCATCATGATGGTGTGCATCTATCCTCAGAAGATTAGATGCTAAAGCAATATGAGTGTATAGCTTTCTACATGGAAGTATATCAAGCAAATATACATATAGAGTTACTGATTTACTGTTTTACATTGAACTTCAATACAAACAATTGATACATAAGGGGCAAACAAAAGAATATAGGCTACTATGATGCGTATGTCATACCAAGGAATAAGCAACCAGCCAAATTGGCTAGTGACACTGAAAGTATTACTAGCCAAAGCCAAGTTTTACCAGCATTTGGCTGGTTGGCAGGTGCCAGTGTCAAGCCCTGATACATTCATATGTGACACTAGCTATCCACGTGGACCAAGTATAGCTTATCATTCCATGACTGACGTCATCCTCCGCCATGCGTCCACAGATAAGGAGGAGCAGCAGTGTCGTCAGCTGATGGCCAGTCTGGACAAGGTGGTGAACGACTTGGACAAGCAGGAGAAGGCCATCAACGCTCGAGTGCGCCCCCCGCTGGAGCTGACTCGCCCAGTGCAGGACAGCGCTGATAGGCTGCAGGAAATGAAGGTTTGTTTTTGGAACAATCGAACCCGGGAATCGAACCCGGTCGACCGCATAGTAGACGGGTGCCCTACCGTTAGCGCCACGGTAGGGCCTTGTTCTTTTTATTTGACCAGGAGTAGACTCTGAATGTTGTAATGCATATGTCCTAAAGGTCAGGAGTGTGATTTAGAGAGTATTATTAAACAGTTTTTATTACAGGTAGGGGGCACACATGTTCCCTTGTGCTACCTATATGATTACAAATCACAAAATACTCCTCAATTTTGGCTTTTAAGTGAGATTAAAATTCACTTTTTTACTGTATATCATTACATGCTTACTTAGCGTAATTAATTTGTCATTTGTAGGACATTAAAACTGCTGTTGGAAAGATTTTGCCTGAGAAGGTGGCTAAAACCAAAGAAGCCGAGACGTTCCTGAAATCCAACCCCAAGTGTGCCAGCGCCCCTCAGCTGTACTCGAAGGTGGACGAGGCCGACAAGAAGTACAACAAAGTGGACCTGCTGCTCAAGCTTGCAGATGAGAAGTACGCAACATTTACTCTGGCAGATTGAAGTGTTCATTAGTAGAGAGTAGAGTAGAGTATCATTTATTGATCCCGAGGGAAATTAAGGTGTCAAGTAGCATACATACGTGTACATAAATACAGAAAAAGACACAAAGACATCACAAACAGCATTGCACATATTTTCACCATACATACAGTATATTCACAAGGCCAGGGGCCTCATGTACAACACTTACTTACGCACAAAAAAGCTCCGTAAGTAACTTTCCACAAACATTTTCAGATGTACCAATACTGACTTAGCATGAAAAAGTGCACGTTTAATAAATTTCATGTGAAATTGGACATACCACATGAATCAGCATGAACACCTGTTTATGTGTGGAGTGAAATATTTAAGATTTTCAGGCGCAAATGCATTTTTTCAGATATTCACTTACGCAAAGATTCAGTAAGAAATCTACAGAAGTCTTTGTACATGAGGCCCCAGATCTCTCTATCCCACTCTCTCTCATACACACACACACACACACACACACACACACACACACACACACACACACACACACACACACACACACACACACACACACACACACACACACACACACTACAATGCAAATGCAACCGTTTCAACAGCCTGTAATACATAACATAACCTTAAATAATCTTCAATCTCCATAACCTTTACGTATTCTTATTTATTTTTATTTATAATTATATATATATAAATTTTGGGTTTAATTTACTTAAACTTTTTGCTTTAGACTTGAGAACTCCAACCGCTTGGAGAACTCGCTCCAGAAGGGGAAGACTGTTCTGTCCACCTATGAAAACAAGCTGGCCAGGGAGGAGGTCGCACCTGCAGACCTCACTGCTCTGGAGAAGGCACAGCGTGAGCTGGCGGTAAGATTAAAAAAAACAAAACTACATTTTTTCTTTACTTTGTACATCTCAAACAGTGGAATACTTTAACTCTATCACGACAACCATTACGTTAATGTTAAAAGCTAAATGCAATGCATAGTCGCAAGGAAGAAAAACTCTGTTGTTACTTTGTGAAGTGTCACCACAGGTTTATCAAAATAGTGTCTCCTCTTTCATCACAATCTCCACAGGACATGTCAGCAGAGCTGAAGGCAAAGAAGGCTGTTGTCGCGGAGACCGAGCAGAACCTCAAAGCTGCCAAGAGCAGCTGTGACAACATGGCCGCCAAGGTACAGGAGCACTGCCCCGACATTGAGAGGCAGGAGATGGAGGTCCAGAAGCTGAGCAAGCGCTTCGACAACGCCGGCAGACAGATTGACTCTAGGTGAGCCTCCTGTGTGTGTGTGTGTGTGCGCGCACTTGGTACGATTGATGATTGTGTTTTGTCATGTTAGAGTTGTGATGGTTTGTTTGCCCCAGGAATAGCAATTGGATTTCGATGGTGAAATAAATATATTTTAGCAGGTGCATGTGTTATCCTTGTCAGTTTTGCTTACTTATTTACTGAAATTTTTGACATTACCATCTGTGTCATTGTCTAACTTTTTCATTAATTTGTGATTGTCTGTGTTGCTTTCAGGTCCCAGAGCCTCCAGAAGGCCAAAATGTCATACAACAACTACCGCAACGATTACGACAACCTCAACAGCTGGCTGTCCAGAGTGCCAAACTATGAGCCTCGTGACACAGATGACCTGGGCCAAATTGATTCCAAGCTGAGGAACCAAAGAGTGAGTATTGCAGATCATTAACTGTAGACAATGGGTTTTTTTTGCAAATATTCATAATATTATTTGCCACGGAAAATACTACATGGAAATGAGAAAAACTGAAAAAATGTTCTCCCACACAGAACCTGCTTTCAGACATTGCGAGGAAAGAGTCTGATCTCAACAACGTCTCCAAAAATGCTCAGCTTTATCAGCAAGCAGTCAAGGTGAGATTGATTGTTTGGACATCTACATGATATAGATAGATATACTGTAGCATTTAGTAAATGCTATCATCTTTTTTCACTACATGGTAAATGTTTCAAACTGAGTTAGCCCTGATCTAGGCCGAACTGCATCCTGAGTGAGTCTTGTTCGAAAATGTGTAGTATATTTCCTTTCGTTTATTCTTCTGTTTTCCTCTATGCATAGGACTACGAAAACGAAACTGAGAAGTTCAAATCCATTCTCGATCTTGAGGATGGACTGGTTCCCCAGACATTCAAGAGAAGCAGGCTAGAATCTCCTGCACAGAAAGTGAAAGGAGAGGTAGTTATCCAAAATCCATTAACCACTTTCTTTCACAAGAAAAAATACTATTTCTTTTTTTGGTAATTGTAATTCCATTCTTGAATATGGTGCATCTTAAAAGAATTAAAGCTCACAAAACAATTTTATTTCTTTGCAGGAAGCTGCAATTGAATCCAAATTCACTGAGGTGAATGCCATCAACAAGCAAAGGCTGCAGAATCTTGAATTTGCTCAGAGCCTCCTGAATCAGGTATTTATACCAACATATTGTTGTTTTATCACCAATCTGTACAGACCCCAGTTTTGATATCGATATTTGATATTCATTTAACTGTGTTTCCATATGTCACTCTACAGCAACCAGAGACTATGATCGTGCAGCAAAACGTCCAGTCTGTGAAATCTGCGGCACCTGGAGAAGAGCCCTGGAGAATCAAGAAGCAGCTGGAAGACGAAGTTCAAAGACGAGAGCTGCTTGAAAAAGAGATTCAGACCATCCAGAGTGACATATATGTTCTCGAGGGCCAGAAGCCGCAGGACACCGTTGTGAAGAAGGAGCTGATAAAGAAGCTGCCCGACCCGCAGCTGGACGAGGAGATCCACAAGGTCCAGCAGAAGCTGTCCGACGAGCGCAGATCCACTCGGCTCCTGGAGAGCGAGCTGGACACCCTCCGCCTGAAACTGCGCGGCCTGGAGACGGAGGTTAAGGAAGGTGCCCAGCAGTACACCGTGAAGGAGGTGCTGCGCATCGAGAGGGATCGCGGACAAGAGGAGGATCTGAGGAAGCTGAAGGAGGAACTTGAGGAGCTGAGAAGGCAGAAGACCGTCAAGGACAACGAAATCATTCAGATCAAGAAGCAGGTCAACATCCTGTCCGAGGAGAAAAACAAGGAACAGGAAGTCATCACCGAGGAGGAGGTGGTCAAGGTGCACAACGATCCTCAGCTCGAGAGCGAGTACAGATCGCTGCAGGATAGGAAGCAGAAAGAGCTCGACGGCAGAGTGCAGCTGGAGGACGAACTCAAGTTCTTGCAGGAGAAACTGAGGAGGCTTGAGAAGGAGAAGGCCATGGCTGAGGAGAAGATCTCCATCAAAGAAGTCCTGAAAGTCGAGAAAGACATCGCTCTGGAAAGGGAGGTGGAGAATCTGAGACGTCAGTACGAGGACGAGAAGTCTAAGCACAGGTCGTCTCTGAGGGAGAAAGCCGACCTCCAGAGAAAGATCTCGAGCCTTGAAGAGCAGAATTCAAAGGTCATCATCCAGGAGAAGGTTAGGGAGATTGTCCGGCCAGACCCTAAGGCGGAGACTGAGGTTGCCAGCCTCCGCATGGACCTGGTGGAGCACCAGAGGAGGGTCACAGATTCCGATGAGCAACTGAAGATTCTGCAGGATGAGCTCACCACACTCAAGAACAGGGGCCCTCAGGTCGAGGTACGAGAAATCATAAAGGAGGTCATCAAGTACAAAACTGACCCTCAAACTGAACAGGAGCTGGAGAAGCTGCGCAACGAGATTGTGGAAAAAACTCACCTGACTGAGAAGTGTGAGGTGGAGATCCTCAGACTGAAGAACGACATTCAGAGGTGGCAGGACACCAAACCTCAGGTGCAGACCAAAGAAGTGGTCAAAGAAGTCCTCCAGTACCGCGAGGATCCCAAAACCAAGGAGGAGATTGAGAGCCTCAAGAAAAAACTCTCAGACGAACAGAAGAAACGTTTGGACTTGGAACAGGAGCGGTCAGTGAACGAGGAAAAGATCCGTCTGAAGAAGATCGACCTCTCTCAGGTGAGAGAAAGAATCGTCCAACAGGAAGTTGTTAAGATGGAGGAAGACCAGATGCTGAAGTCAGAATGTGATACTTTTGCCAAGAACATAAGCAACGAGCAGAAGCAGAAGGAGAGCTTGAAAGATGAGCTCGCCAGGCTGCAGCGTCAAAGGGCAGACCTCGACCTGCAGCTTGAGGAGATTGAACGTGACCGAAGAGCCCGGCGAGATGCAGAGTTGGAAATCCAGCGCTTGAGAATCAGACTGAATGAGCTTGAGATCCGGGACAAAGAGAACCGCGAGAAGGTGACCGTGAAGCAGAAGGTGGTGCTTCAGCAGGATCCTCAGCAAGAAAAGGAGCACTCCATTCTCAAGCTTCAGGTTGAAGAAGAGCGTCACAAACGCACCATGTTGGAGAAGGAGCTCAACGCCTTGTTGGAACAGCAGAAAACACTCGAAAGGATGGAAGTGAAAGAAAAAGTGGTGCGCTCCGAAAAGGTCCAGGTTGAGAGAGACCCTGAAGCAGAAGTGGAAATCGAGAGGCTCAAGAAAACTCTGGACGAGGAGAACAAACGGCGCCGTGAACTTGACCGGGAGATTGCTGACCTCAACTCCAGGTTGTCAGACATGGAGTTCACAAACACAAAGTCGAACAAAGAGCTCGATTACATCCGAGATGAAAGCAACAGACTGCAGCAGGAGAACCAGCGCCTCCAAAATGAAATCAGGAAGATTCAGACAGAGATCCAGATTACCTCGAAAGAGACGAAACACATCACAGAGTCGGTGCCCATGGAGAACGGCAAAAACCTCGAGCTGCGCCTCACGTCGCTCCAGAGAGAGCTGGGAGACCTCAGGCGCATAACGAGAGAGAAAGACGACGAGATCGAGAAACTCCAGAAGAACTTGTCCGCCATGAGGGTGAAGAGGGAGCAAAGGGAGAGTCACCTGAGGCGGTCCATTGTCGTCATCGATCCCGACACCGGCAAAGAGATGAGGCCGGAGGAGGCCTACAAACTCGGTCTCATCGACTGGAAAATGTTCGTCAATCTGCAGAGTCAGGAGTGCGACTGGGAGGAAATTTCGGTCAAGGGTCCAAACGGAGAATCCTCTGTGCTGCATGACAGAAAATCGGGCAAGAAGTTCTCGATCGATGATGCTTTGAGAATGGGGCATATCACAAAGAGTCAGTTACAGCAGTACCTTAACAAAGAAATCAGCATCCAGGAGTTTGGTGTGCTTGTGTCAGGGAAAAAGTAAATGAAACACACATTACTATTAACACATACACTTCTCTATCACAAATCATGCTTTCTAGAATGAGCATACAACTTTCCTTTACTAAAATGTGGTATTGTGGATATCTTTTTCACAATATTAGGCTGTGTTTATTTATAAATAAATTCTAAACTTTTGTGCAGCTTGGCTGTGCTATGTTGTATGTGGGATGTATGATGTTCTTTTCTATTGCCTTATCTGAGGTGCTCATGTGGAGAAAGTGCAAAAAACAAGATATGCTATTCCAACTGGGTTCAGGATCCCATCTTGATGTTATAACTAAATGACTATTTTCTTTTCCCCTTGTCATATTTTACACTGTACTGCCGTTGCTGTCTCAAAAATAAAAGTTATGGAAATATCTGGTGGTATGCTTGGTTACTTTGTAATGCTCTTAAGGCAGAAATAATATGATAAGGTGGTGAATGATATAAAAACATCAGGTGCAAATGCACCCACATTTTAAATTAAACCAGAGAGAGTAAGATTCTCTTCCTGAATCCTTTCTGATTAAACGCTAGGTTGTATAGAAATGGGGAAGAGAATGGCAGAAATAAGGCTGTATATCGGATGGATATCAATCTGATATAAAACATAAGAATGTGGTAGAGTTGTTATGTATATATTATATACCATGTGCTTACCTTTACGCCTATACCAGGGATGTCAAACTCAGGCCTGGGGGGCAAATTTGACCAGTGGAGTCATTTTATTCGGCCCCCTGAGATTATTTCAAAAGTTGTCCCACTTACTTGACTTGAGCTTGAAATGTGGAGTGTCACAGGAATATGAGTGGGCCCAGACCAATGAAAGAGCTCACACTCATGCAACACAATCTGCAGAACATTTGAACTACCATATGTGATGGGAAAGTGTGTGTGTGTGTGATGCGTAACTATGAGTATTAAGTGCATATGCACAATTTTAGTCCATTTAAAAAACAATACGATTGAGTTCGGCCCGCTACTTCGTTCCAGATTTTATTTTTGGCCTTCTTGTCAATTTGAGTTTGATATCCCTGGCGTATAATACTGTAGGCTACCACACAGCTGTCATGGAGAGTTTACGCAAATAACCTACCTCTGTGATAGTGTGCCTGTAAGGACAATTTATGCACCTGTTAAATCATACATGTTATTTACCCTATACAGCGTTTCAACATTGTCATTAACCTCACAAAATTCATTTACAAACAGTGCTCACACAACTACAGTATATGTGAAGTATGCGTTGCAGGGGGGCGCCAAAGAGAGGGCGTTGGAGGGCGCCTAATAATTATTAAGTGGTTTTTTTGGGAGGGGGGGGGAGCACCAAAATAGTTCTTGCAGGGGGTAGCAGCAAACTGTGTGTACGATCAGCCACCTCTTCCCTCAGCCAAATATCTACATCAGGGCCCAGGGGGGTGGGGAACCATTTTCATTCGAGGGCCACTTCAAATTTTATAAAGTCCTCACACAAAGTCCTCAGGGACATAGGCCTACTCTGAACACAAACAAGATTAACCCTTGCACTTTAGGCCTAGTATTGAAGGTATAGCCACCTTGACAACAGACCCCACCTTCACTAGGTCCCCTGAAAATATAACTTATTGTATTGCAAATGTAATATCTAAGATTGCTTTACCAAACATGACATATTTCATTTGAAACTGCAAACATGAAAATCACATCGTCATCGGGGCCGGATATCCTACAGCCTCAATCCTCAAGGGCTGTAATCGGCCCTAAAGACATAGGTTCCCTACTCCTGAACAAATCAGACACTGTGTGGGGCCCCTACATGGGCCCCAGTGGTGACTCAGTCAGACTTTAGTTCTACAGTAGGCCAACGACCCCTGCATACAAGAGGACTTTACTTCCAGGCCTGACATGAGCTCGGGCCTCCTAGTTGTAATATGAAATTATAAGTGTGGGAATTACAATTTCTTCCTAAATAATTTCATTTTTGTGTAAGTGAATACCGCGTCGCTCGAAATTTTATTCCTGATAATCGCTGCGCTGTTTTTGTCCGCTTGGGGTCACCACTCGTGATTTTTAAGTGGGTGTGTTCTTTACCCTGAATTGAGTGTGCGACGTTTTCAGTACATTTTAAGATGGCGACGGTGCATCTGAGAATCGGGGATCTAGTGTGGTAAGATATGCATTTTCTCTGTAACAGAAGTAAGAAAATCAATTGCATTACTGGTGTTATATTGTATAGTGTAGTTGTACAACGCCTGTGTGGGTTTTTAATCGAAATTGTCTGGTTAAGAGTATACAAATGCAAACATATTACTTCACGAGTCAGCCCAAACAAATGCAAGCTGCCATAGGCATAACGTTAGCTGAACTGTTAGCCAAGTGGTTGACTGGTTAGCTGTTTTAGCTAGCTGGCGTCGCTTGCCACAAGTTATTCTAGGATTTAATTATGGCCTATAACGTGTCGAAACGCAGGGCTAAAGCTGCCACCTTCCATGTGTTCTCACGGGCAAACACTATCTACATAGGTTGCCGTCAAGAGAACTTCTGAGTGTCACATCTGAAAGGAACAGATTGCTTCTATACCTTATCTCAAAATGAAAACGTTAACGGAAGCTAGCTTAGCCAGACTGCTGCGTGTACAAAACTTGGGAGAAACTCCTATGAATTTAGCTTAAAATAATATACTGGAGGCTATGTTGTTGGTGTTGGCTGTTGGGGGATGTATGATCCATATGATTCGCGTGCAATTTAGAACATTATGCTGGGGATGCTTGCAGTAGACATTCTAACGTCACATCATACTACTGTCCCTGTGATCTGTTTTAGGGGGAAGCTGGGACGCTATCCGCCCTGGCCTGGAAAGGCAAGTTCCATTTGACCCATCAAGCCAGCTGCTCTTTGTTATTCTGAATTAATGTCTTCAGCGGGCTGACCTATTTTTAATTCTGGTGTGAAATTGGCATTTGATTTCAAAACCACATCTCGTATAACTGTGCCTTCTGTTGTTCTGCAGGTTGTCAGTCCACCAAAGGACTTGAAAAAGCCAAGAGGCAAAAAATGCTTCTTTGTCAAGTTTTTTGGAACTGAAGACCAGTAAGTAGAAACTTTAAAAAATATATAGCCATTGTTCCATGAATGGCTGCCTTGTGCTATGTTTTTATTTTTGGTTCCTGATGATGATGATGATGATGTCTGTGCCGTTACGTAGTGCCTGGATAAAGGTTGAACAGTTGAAGCCCTACCATCCCCACAAAGAGGAGATGCTGAAGTCGAACAAGGGAAAGCGCTTTCAACAGGCTGTCGACGCCGTAGAGGAGTTTTTAAAGAAGGGCAAAGGGAAAGAGCAGGTAAGTGTCGTCTGTCTTTCCATCCACACCACATAAACCACTTATGCTCTCATTTCATCTCAATTTGAATGGCAGTAACGATTGCGTGGCACAGGTGACACATAAGAGGGTGGATAATGTTTGTGTTGTCAGTGTAGAGAGTTTCTATAGAGGTGAGCTGAGGAAAATTTACTCCCAAGTACTAAGGAAAAGTACATTTAAAAAGTACTTGAGAATTGAGGAAGGAAAAAATAGTGAATGTTCTGTTTTGGTGTAGATCATATAACAACCATTTCTTAAGGAAGAGATGCAAAGGCACCCTTCTTACCCATCCATGTATTTTAAAAAGCCTTTGCCTTGACATTGCTTTGTCGCATTTAAAAGCTTAACCTGAGCAGCAGCAGGCCATGTGCAGTGGCACAGACGGCCATCTTCATTGTGTTTCTATGAAGTTGCCTTACTAAACAAGTTATCCCTCTGCTGCCCTACAGCACAGTAATTTACTCTTGCTTCTTGTACAAACACAGGGTTCACACAGCAGCTCGGACGACAAGAAGTCTTCAGACTCGAAAGGCAGGAAGGCGCCTGCGAAGCCAATGAAAATCATCGAGGAGGATGACGAGGATCTGTTCAAGGGAGGCTCGTCCGACAAAGTGAGTGCTACACGGACTGCTCATGCCTGGGTATTTTGCTTTGGTAGCCGGGCTATTGTGACTGGCCAGGCAAACCATCTACAACATGTCTCCACGGGGGATGCAAAGGGCGTGTCTAGCTTGTCTTCATGAAATGCCTCCTCATGCTACTTATCGAAGTTTCAATTGGTTAGGATACCTGTTCCCTTACTCACATGTTGACTGAACTGGCGCATAATCATCGGTGGTGCAAGACTTGCAGATACAAAGTGCACAAACACAAATACTGTATCTGCAAGTATTTGTATTTGTACACTTTGTATCTGCAAGTGCTGTATGTTATGATTATGTCCTCGGTTGTAAGTCGCTTTGGATAAAAGCGTCTGCGTCATGTACTCATTTCCTTAAACATACCCCATCAAGCCGTTGTTCAAGTTCCCTGTTTAGGGGTCATTTGAAATGTTATAGATGGTTTGCCTTCGAGACTAGCGACTCGAAAAGACATGCAGGCATAATAGCCAGGCAAATCCTTTGGCCTGCTGTGCAATTCACAGGAGTGGAGTGGGGTGGGGTGGGGTGGGGTTGGTTTGGTTTGGTTTGGTGGGGGTGGCGTGGTTTACATGGTCACATGTTTACTGGGCTGGGAGGGGCAGGTGGCTCAATGTGTGCTGTGCATGCAGTCCAAATAGCAGCAACAGGTTTGCCTGAGTGAGCTGCATTCAAGATGCCATTTGTCCAGCGTGTGTGTGTGTGTGTGTGTGTGTTCCAGTCTGATTGCCAAAGACCCCATTTTAGCTGTGACTGGTTTTTGCTGGTGTGTGTGGTATTTGTGGGTTGTCTCATCAAATCATGACCTCACAGACTGCTGCTGCTTGTCCTAATTTGCAAATGGTACTACAAAATGCAAACAGACGTCATTTTTTTCTGTCAATGATGCTTTTCATTTTATTTTTTTATGAACATATTTTGAATGGAGATGCCTAAGCCCACAGACGCATCAGGTAAATGTGTGTCTCCCTCCCTCCCTCTCTCTCAAAGGAGTTAACAGACTCTGATCCAGAGCCTTCGTCCGTCCAGCGTCTGGTTGCAGGAACGGTCTCAGGATTCAAATGGGAGAGCAGTGTAGGTGACACACCTCACCACCAGTTTGCTTTGCCTGCCCTGCACCTCTCACTGACTGTCCTGTCTCACACACAATATGTTCACTCTCTCTTATGCACTCTCTGCTGATGTGCTGTTTTTGTTTTGGCATATACTGGCTTTTACTTGACGTTTTGGCTTACTCTCTGTCATGAGACGGCTAGTATTTTCAGTGCATAGCATTATAATCGCTAAGCACAGGTGGTAGACCACCGTTCCCCTTCAGTGAAGTGTTATTTTTTCCGCCACTTTGAATATTGCTGTGCCTATATCTTGCTGGTTTTATGAGGACTTAATTTGTAATTTCCTCTCATTGTTTGCAATATACAAGCATCTCTCTTTTTTTTGCCCAATGCCCCTGCTTGTGCCCATTTTTGCATTTACACAACTCTCGCTCTCTCTTGTCATGCACACACACATGCAATTCCTCTTTTAGGTCAGAGAGTTTCTCTGGAGAATAGTTTCCAATTTAACTCTTTTCCATTGTAGCGAGTAAAGGACGACCCACATTTTCACCATTTTCTGCTCAGCCAGTCTGAGAAGGTAAGCTGGAATGTCTTTGCTGGGCTGCAACATGCTTTTTTTCTGAGTGTGTGTCTCTCTCTTCCTCTTTTTTGTTTATTCACGTTTTTGTTTTACTTGACGTCACTCATTTTTTTTAGTTGTCTTCTTGGGACGTTGCAAGGAATGCTCAGTCTCTTTTTTTGCCTTCCTTTTTAACATCTTCCCTTCCTTGCAGTGTTCACATGGGTGATGATTATTATTAGTTTGGTCATTTCAATGCTCCACTCACCCCGGTGTGCAGTGACTCACTTCTCTATCAATTTAACTCAGTTTGTAGAAATTTCAAAATCGACAAGTTAAGTGATGTGTGTTATGGCGTGGGCCCTTACAATATGTTCGTTCATCCCTACACTTGCATGGTGTGGGCTGGTGCTATGTTTTTTTTATCACCAAAGGGACAATATGCACTGCTCCCTTTTTCCCCTAGCACAGAAATTCTCCCATTCTATTCTTGTTTGGAATGATGCAGTAGAGTGTTAAGGCTAACATATAGTCCAGACAAAAGACCGTTACAAGCCGCCTTTTTGTCTCAAATGCTGAAATTGTGAAGACCTTGATGGTTTTCCTTCCTGATTTGGATGAGAGAAGGGACAAATTCAGTCATATGGTGTTCTTTGTGTCCTGCAAGTTACTGATTGTAAAGCTCACAGATATCCATGACCGTTTTAGTCATCATGGGATAACGAAGTTGCATGAACAAACAAACATGCAGTTCAGATGCCGGCTAAGAATTGCATTGGCGCTAATTTCTCATTTTCTTACGCAGCAGGTACTGCCTGGACTATGAGTTTTCCTTAACGATGAGTCGTAGTGTTGCTACCAAAGGACCATTCTCAAATATGGTCATGTGTGTTCCTATGTGTCCCTGTCCCCTCTGGCCACCTCAGTGCTGTTGTGTCCATGGTCTTCCTCCTCCTCCTCTTCCTCCGTCTCCCTACCTCTGTCTCTTGCCAGCTTCAGTATGCCTATTTGTATTAAACCAGAAACACGGCGTAAGCAGCTATGACGCTAGTAATCAAACTGTTTTGAAATGCTCTACAGAAAGCCGGCTAACTAGGTGTACTTGTAGTCACTCGTTTATACTTCTGTTCGTGCACCACAACAACGTTTGTCTCTCTGTCTCTCTCTCTGTCTCTCTCTCTGTCTCTCTCTCTCTCTCTCTCTCTCTCTCTCTCTCTCTCTCTCTCTCTCTCTCTCTCTCTCTCTCTCTCTCTCTCTGTCTCTCTCTCTGTCTGTCTCTCTCTCTGGTCTCCTCCCACGTCGCGCCACAACCATGGCCTCTGTCTGATCTGACGGCTACACAAAGCATCTGGTTGGCCTGATAACTGCTTTACTGCTCTTCTCCTCTAACCGCCACTCCTCCTCGTCTGGCTGCCTGGCTGTCCATTCGACTGGCTCTTACAAGTACTCTATCCCTCAGGCTCCTTTATCAGATCAGACCACTCCGCCCCAGATGACAGAGGACCAGTACACAGGCCGGCCAGATAGCAGTCTCTAGGCAAATGCCTCTCAGCCCTCCCGGCCGCCTGCCTTGGGACACACTAGCGCTCTGTCTTGCTTACTTTGCCGTTGCCATCTCAACCTCCAGTAAATCGGTTAAATTGGACAATGTTTTAGGGTTGAGCTTTGATTGAAGAGGAATAAGGGGCACTTTTACTGGTGTATGATGTCTTGCAAAAAAAAAACTTCATCAAAGCCTCGAAACATGTTAAGAACTGAACTGAACTGCACTGAAGCTGTCAAAGTATGGAGGCCCTG
Source organism: Engraulis encrasicolus (assembly GCF_034702125.1). Classification (NCBI taxonomy): domain Eukaryota; kingdom Metazoa; phylum Chordata; class Actinopteri; order Clupeiformes; family Engraulidae; genus Engraulis; species Engraulis encrasicolus. The sequence continues at coordinate 32,838,798 of NC_085858.1, read as the reverse complement.
GGAAGCGCTATCTCTGATGTCTGTTTGTCTCTGTGTTTTTGCGTGCGTATGTATGTGTGTGTGTGTGTGTGTGTGTTGCATTGTTGATTGAGCTTCCCATTTCTGTGATGCAAATCAATAACCGATGTTTCTTGTCTCCCTGTCTCCATGCAGCCTGCTTCGTCAATGGAGCCCATTAGCAAACGTCTGAAGGTCGTCGAGGAGGTGAGTTAGCCAGACACAGAGCTGTCATACCAAAAAACACTGGGCACTCACTGCTGGGCATTCAGTGCCACATCCTATCCTATTTGGCCTCTTCTGGCCTCTCTTAGGCAGACCAGAATAGTGCTGTTTTGATCTCTACATTGTCGTTACGGTTTGCAGTGGGGGAAAAATTTAGCAGTTTGCCACCCGAATTAACTTTCTGGTTCCTGAATGCTCAGATTGTCTTTGTGAGCACATTAGTCATTTCAAGATTAGGTGCGGGAATGGGCACTGGCTTGGTTCTCTGTCGGCCTGAACATGCTTTTTCAGAGAGCAGCACCAATATTCACTCTAGTACTGACTGACTGGCTTTGGGTTTTATCTTTTCAATTCTTACCCAGTCGTTGTGTTTGTGTGTGTGTGTGTATGTGTGTGTGTGTGTGTGATTTAGGATACACGGTCCACGTCCATCCAGGCGGCCGACAGTACGGCTCTCAACGGCAGCATCACACCCACAGATAAAAGGTAAGCAGCAATGAAAGGGGGAACATTTTTGTGGGCTTTTTGGCCTTAAGGACCGTGTGAGATTAGACAGGATATGATTGGGAGAGAGAGATGGGGCAGGGCCGGGAAATGACCCCGACCGGACTCGGACCGGGGTCCCCGTGTGCAAAGTAAGTCCAAATTTGGGGGGCTTAGCGCGAGATTGACTATTATTCAATTTTTGTCTGTCACTCAATTTATGTTCTGATAAGGACAGGCTTTTTATGATGAAGAGGAGGCCTCAAAAGAAGTTGAATCAAGCTTAATGGAAGGGGCCATTGAGGACAATCGGCAGCAGTATCCATTTGAATCAGCATTTTTTTGTTATTTTTTTATTCTGTAGTTGGTTGGTATTTTTAGTAATATGTCAAGTCTCTGTGTGTGTTTGCATGGACTAAGTTTTCTCCATCTGTTTTCTTCTGCATTTTTAACGGTAGTGTGGTGCGGGCGGTTTTGAGCACTTCTCCCTGTACTGCATCAACAGCGGGAGCTCACTGCATCATATCTTAAGGATGCAGAAGTAGCTTTAAGTTGAATACAAAATAAGTTGTGCCGTTGGGCCCAAAAAAAAATGAATATGCACATATTAGTTCAGCATAAAGAGAAGAAGCTGGCAGCTGGTTCTCACTCCACCATGTGAGTTCTGTAGCACTCTTGACAGCAATAGGACATTTTCTCTCTGACGGGCAGTTATGCAAGTCCTTACATTTCCATTTCCCAAATCACTGTGTGTGTGCGTGTGTGCGTGCGTGCGTGCGTGCGTGCGTGTGTGTGTGAATACTTAGTTTCTGATATAATGTCTTTGACCTTACGCCACTGTTTTTCCTCTTTTTAACAGAATAGGTTTCCTTGGCCTGGGGCTGATGGGTAGTGGTGTGGTGTCGAACCTCTTAAAGATGGGACATGTCGTCACCGTCTGGAATCGCACAGCGGAGAAGGTGAAGTGAGAGAGAGAAAGAGGGAACCGCACTGCATGCAGCGATTTATTATTCATTTGACAAAAGTGTGCAAAGAAGTCAATACTGACGCACAGTTGCACAAAGACGTTTGTCTAAACAGCTGTTTGCGATCAGCCTGATCCGCATGGCACACTGTGTTTTTTTACTAGTTCAATTGAAAACATTTCAAAGAAAATGCAGCAAGTTATCTTAAGTGAATGTTCAAACAAGTCCTCTCAAGTCACGCAACTTTTCCATCTATGTCCTGGTATATATTGAAACTTTCATCCGTCACCCAAAGCTGTTCTTGCCAGTTACTTGTGTTGTGACTGTGTGCATGCATGTATGTCGGGGAATCTTTTTCAAAAGCTTGGCTTTTGGCTGTTGTCTGTTTGTGTCTGTTGACTAAAACTTCTCTGTCTCTGTCTGCTCCTTCTGCAGTGTGACCTGTTTATCCAGGAGGGTGCTCGGTTAGGGAGGACGCCAGCGGAGGTCGTGTCCATGTGTGACATCACGTTCTCCTGCGTCTCGGACCCAAAAGCAGCCAGAGATGTAAGTACAGCCCACTATTGTACTGTACCCACTACTGACTACTGTACGTCAGTGACTACTGGTGTGACTTTTTTTTTTTTTTATTCTAGTCACGTGTCGGCATGTGGCTTTGTCCAACATAAGACCACTATATAGATTTCCACTTTCACTTGAAATTATGAAGTTTAAGTGAAGTGTCATCTGTCCATGCCAGGTTACAGCCTTTGGGATACATGCTAATGTAGGAAATTCCCCCTCGCCTTGCAATCAACAATGGTCACAAACTTAACTCGACGGGCCTTTTTGGACCAATCAGCCTTTTTCTCATGACGTCAGACACCTTCAGTTCAATACATTCCAAGCCGGTATAAAAGGCATCCGGTGGAGATCACACCGCACTAACGATTAAAAGGTGCCAAACATGAACAAAAACTGTGGAAATGGATATAAAAATGTCTGCACTCTAAAATCCTTTTTTGTTCTTTTAATTGCCAAGTTTTTGGTTCAAGACCGCTAAAGACAGACAGAAGGCTCAGGCACAAACACAAGTCAACTGTGGTGGCATACACAAATATGAGACACTGTTTTCTGCCTGATACTTCTCTAAATGGAACTTGTTTGGTATCATTGCGAAAAAGGCAAATAATTCATCCTCATCTGTCGACTCCCCATGGTTTGTATTCACTTTAGCATAGTGTACTCCATGTAGAAGTTTGTCTTAGAGCAATCCGTTGTAAACATTCCTTTACTGCTTTGTTTTGTCACGTTTATGTTGATCATTTTAAATGAAAAGGTGTGAGGTGAATTTTTACGTTCTCTGCAGGGGAATTATGTAATGCATGTGTGAGTAGTGTATGTGCTTTAAACGCCAGCTCTCACATGTTTCTCATACGCCTGTGTGTTGTTAATAATATGGGGCTACATTGACATCAGTTGCAGATGACCCAATGTAACCTTCACAGAGGAAAGTACAGTAGAGGGGTAGCTTTTTGGTTCACTCGACACTTCTTCACACAGTATTCAGCTTAGTTTGTCATTTTCGTGAAGGGACGTTAAGCTTCTGCAGCCCGTGTTCAGCTGTCCGTTTGCCTCGAGTCAAGTTTTTTGTAATGGGCCGCTTTTCCACAGCGCTTAAGAAACTTAGCGCATTACAGTTGAGTGACTGGTGGGATGGCCGTTTCTCTCTCTGACTGTCCTGATATGGTCTTCGTGTGCCCCCTGGATATACCTTATCATAATGCACAGCACAGCAGCATGCAAAATGTGGCGCTGCTGACTTTTCTTCTTCCCGATACTTTTTCCTTCTGTGCTCCTCTGTCTAATTTTGGTTGTACTATGGGCTGTGATTTATTTAAGCCCTAAAGTACCATAGTTGTACCCATGAAGTTGTATCATGCTCCTCTCATGGTATTTTAGATAAGTGGTTTCCAACTTTTTTGTGTGTCACGTACACTCCAAGGCTTTCTTTTTTTTATGGACAGGACAATGAGCGGTAGATGGGAAGCGAATGGGGAGGGGTCGGCAAAGGTCCCGGGCCGAGAAATCAAGTCTGGGTCAGCCGCATGGCAGGCTAGCGCCCTCCCGGATGGTCACGGCAGGGCCCACCCTAAGGCTTTCTATCATATCATGAGTAACCCTCATGCTCTGTATCTCATCCCCTATCTCGATGTGAGCATGCTCCATACATTTTTTTTTTCTTATTCTTTTTAACCCCACATACTCCCGGCAGTGTGCTAGTGGCGCCCTTCCCTGGTTGGAAATCACTGTTTTAGACCACCTTGATGTGTATCATTGATGTCGTACCGGTAATGTGTGTAATAAATATGATCTGTGTTTGCATCTTTTTTCCAGTTGGTTTTGGGGCCTAGTGGTGTACTACAGGGAATCAGACCTGGCAAGTGCTATGTGGAGATGTCCACCATAGATCCAGAGACGGTAGCAGAGCTCTCACAGGTAATGTAACGACTATCGTGTCACTGGTGTATATTTGATTTTACGCCTGAGATCTCTAAGGCAACTGGACTGCTATCATTTAAGTTGCTGGTGTGTATTTACTGTATGTTTATGACCTGATTGACGTCAGACTGACCTTCAACAGACAAGGTCTGTAAACCCACATTTTATCAAATAAAGCTAATCTTTGGGGATTTGTGTCAAGGCAAGATGTTGGAAAAATGTGTTGGTTGATTACTGTGATAAGCCTTTTTCATAGATTTTCTGAACAAGTCTGCATTTACAGCTGCCAACAGAGTTTCTGACTTTTTATTTGCATGCATATTTATTATGAGTGTCTTTAATTGGCATTCTGATACACGTTTGCCCTAAACCTAGGTACCTCTGTGTCTCACCCAAGTGACCTTTCCTTGTGGTGCCTTTCCTTTGTTTACCCTCCCCCCACGTTTTAATCTGTGTCAGTATATAAAAAACAGCTAATTACTTTTATTGTTTTTGTTTGATATGGTGTGAAATTTTTCCCAGTCTTGACCATGATATAGCCACTTTTCTTTATTTTGCATTTAATCAATGAAGGAATTACTAATTAAAAACACCAATTAAACAAACAAACCCTTCCCCCATCTCTTTCCCCCATCTCTCTCCCCTCCCCCAGGTGATCACGTCCAGAGGCGGCCGCTTCCTTGAGGCGCCGGTGTCGGGTAGTCAGCAGCTGTCCAACGAGGGCATGCTGGTCATCCTGGCGGCGGGGGACCGCTCCGTCTACGAGGACTGCAGCAGCTGCTTCCAGGCCATGGGCAAGACCTCCTTCTTCCTCGGTAGGTGTCCTGTCCATGACCTCCACATGGTCATCTCACACACTTGTTTAGGCCATGAGCAAGGTCTTACTCCTCCTTGGTTCCTCGTGACCTCCTCAACACCTCAGACTCTGTTGTATTAGAGACTTCAGGGCCATGGGCAAGACCAGGGCTCTAAATTAGCAGTACCCAACCGGCCAAATGCTGGTGAAATTTCACTTTTGTGGGTAGATAAGACCGTATTTGGCTAGTAAGATTTTTCATCACTAGCCAAAATGGCTAGTATATGTTAAAGTTAATTTGGAGCCCTTGGCAAGACCTCCTTCCTCTGTAGCGTTTCAGAGACTTTCGCTTTACTGATATCTTCAGGTGCCTTTAGTAAAAGTGGTGGGCCTGGAAGAAATAGCTGTCATTTTGTTGAGTTGATTTTGTTTGGGAATTGTTTGTGGCTTGAGGAAGAAGACACAAAAATATGCATGCACTTAAAATGGTGACTAAGCTGGACTAAGCTACAAACTCTAACCAATGTAGAAATGAAGGGCACAGACCAGAAACATCATTATTTTAAAAAGAAATAATTGGGAGGCCATCTGTCAGACTTTGTTTCTTCTTCAGCCTGCTCCTATTGCCTGGAGCTCAGAAGGTTGTGCTGACTGTGCACACTCATGGTTTGAGTCTTGAGTGGGTGGTACACACTTGCAGACTTCAGAGTCTACTGGGCTGTTATAGTGCAGTCAGATGGACGATCTCAAGTGCATTTTTGGCTTGATGCTTTAGTGTCCCTATTGACCTCAGGTCTTGAGGATTGAGGCTGCAGTCTGAGGGGAGCATATACTGTAGACTGCACTGTAATAGTATAGGACTTAGGAGAGTAGTTAATGCACACTTATCGAGCAAGGCGTTTGTCATTATAAGACAGCTGCATGTACAATGGAATTAGATTAAATGGCAAAGCCACTAAGGTGGAAGGGGAAAGCATGGTAGAGAAAACTGAAAGAATATATGCAAGGGTGTAATGCATAATCATCTATGGTAAGTGTGAGCAATGTACAGAGGTTGTCAGTAACGCTATTGCACCTCTGTATGAGGTAGGCACTGCAGACTGTAGGTGTTGCAGAGTGTCCGGGCGAATACACTGGCCACAACAAGATGGTGCAGCAAGAGTGATATGAGCGTTAGAAGCGACCAGAGTATGTCCGGTAAAAGCAGAATGCAGACTTTGCAGTAGGTGGTGTTGCAGAATGAGGGATGGCAGAACACGATCAGCAGCAGCAGTGAGGTGACGAGAAAAAAAATTACACCACAAAGTTAGTTAGCAGCAATGAAGTAAGAGCATGACTTTTCTGTTTGAGGCTCGGTTCCTGAGATCTTGTCTCATATGAAAGTGCAGTGTTTCCCATACATTGAGGAAACTATGGCGGCCCGCCATAGTTTAAATTTGGCCGCCATAGTTTACGAAAATGTAAAAAAAAAAAAAAATTTTTTTTTTTTTTACTTTTTAAAAAATTTTTTTTAACGATATCCGTTTTTGTTCAAAACGATTTGAATTACGATTTTGAATTTCCTTCGCATTTCCTCCTGGAGTAAATACATCCTATAGACTCTGTATTGGTTAGATAAGTAGTCCCACGGTAACACAGAATGAGGGGAAAGCATTAGGAAGTGACCGTAAGGGTATTACAGTTGATTCATGTGTGCACACGTGTAACATCGGGTGAACATGTGCGCAACGATGCGTTATGACACGCAGATATGCGAGGATCTTCGTCCAAATCGCTAGTCGCATGCATCATCGCTAACTGCGTTTACATCGCGTGCCGCGTAGGGAAATGTTAGGCCTAGTTGTTGACATGTATGGAATTCACTTCAATGTGTGCTGTTTCTTGCTTCAGTTGTGGACAAAACGATTGACCAAACTCACAATAGAAAGCCTTTGCTGTGCTACTGTCCCAGAGAGCTGAAAAAAAAAACCTTCATAGAAGAAGTCACACTTAACAGAGGTGTTAACCAATCCAATGAGTTCTCTCATTGCTCTCTCTCTCTCTCTGTCTCTCTCTCTCTCTCTCTCTCTCTCATAGTAGCCTACTATTTACCCATAACAAATGGTGAATTTCTGAGCCCTTGTTAATTTGTAGCCTATACAACTGAAGGCATGATAATGCTTCATCATATTTTAGAAATAGGGCCTCTGTGCCTTTTATATACCAAATGTTTATCATTTTGAAATTGTTTCAGTTGTTTATGACTTGTGTATGACTGAAATTATCTCTGCATACTATCAGTGCTGCATTGCTTTGTAAAGATAGGCTATTCAACACACTTTAAAAATACACTGAAAAGATACGGCGATAGTAGCCTACTGAAAACATTTTGTTCATAATAATGGTGATTAATAAATGGTGGTCTTAAATTTTCATACTGACATCCTTGAATTTGACTTGGTAGATCACGGCAGACCATCAACTTCAAAAGTAGATCTTGGTTAAAAAAAGGTTGGGCACCCCTGCTATAGACAGAACCACAAGTGCTTGAAAGACAGGGATCAAAAGCCTAGTCAAGTTGTTGTAGTTTACTTGGGTTTGGGAGCAATATAAAAAACCTTCAGAGAAGGGACAGGGGATGAGTTTACTAACACTCCCTAGGCTTTGTTTTACAGTTGTAATTTAATGAGTTTGGTGACAGACCTTCATTGACACAGCAGAGGAGACATCGGGCTGCATATAGAAATTAATGTGTAATGAATGTGAATATAGACATAAATGTGTAATATGTTGTTCAGCCCTTTTAATGGGAGGAATTTGGAAAAAAACTGGCCCTGTGACCAGCACCCCTCATGTAGAATGTGTACGCCTACAGATATGTGTGGGGGAAAAGGCATAGCCTACCCTCGAAGACCCTTTTTGTCTATGCGTTAACAATTTCACAGTGCTCTTAAATTCTTATCTCTGCTCCTATTTTGTTTTATTATTGTTTCCCAGACCCCTGCATGAGGGACGAATGAAACTGTGTTGTAAACAGAAATTATTCACTGTACTGCATTTTTGACAATGACAATGTACTACTATTATATACAAGTCATGGGTAAAATCTTATGTAGCCTTATTTCTCAAAATATAAATGGCTGAAATATAGGCCCAGGCCTACAGTTTCTCCATGCGCCAATGTCATACTGTAGTCATTGTTTTGCCGTTTTGCATTTACGCTGCAAGAACACCCCCCCCCCCCCCCCCAAAAAAAAAGGCCCGTGTGAGAAGACCCCCCAGACCCCCCACCCCGGACAAAATAAACCCCGGCTGCCCCCATAGTTTCCAAAATTTCTGTGGGAAACACTGAAGTGCTTTTTTGGAGAGAACTGTTCCTGTGTGCAAGGCCATTGTAGTGTGCCCATATGGCAGTGGTTTCCAATTATTTTTCTCCAAGGGCCAAATTATGTAGAGCAAGTGAGGCTGCGGGCCAAAGCAACGCCCTAACCCAATGCGACAGACACAAATTGGATGTCTGGACAGAGAACAGAAATTTTCGCGTTTCCGTTTTCCCTTCTTGTCAATGTCTCTCTTATGAGACTGTTGGCATAAGATTTAACTCTCTGTGAATGCTTCGGAGAGATCGTCCTCTGAAATGTTAGTGATCGAAAATGACACATTTATGTTTTAATTTCCCTGTTCAACATCCCAATTGCAATGGATGACAATGGAAAGAAAACTGGTGAAGTGGACCCGTTTTATTTCCATTGTCTTCTGCCCTGGGCTGGAAGCACAGAGAAGGTTCGAGTGCAAGTGACTTCCCTTTTGCAAATTTTGACCTTTGACTTCTTCCAATTTTGAGTAGACTTTGAATGACATGACTTCATGAACCTACAAGCACTAATAAAGGACAGGAGGGACTAGTTAAACTTGCATGTACACCAGAAATGACCAAAGCGACTGGAACGATAGAAATCACTTTCTCAATGCAGTGTCTGTGAATTGAGCAACCACAGCAAATAGGCTGAAGTCTGTTAATATTATGTTAATATGAACTATGGAATTGCAATTTTCAGATCTTCGAATGTCCCAGGATGACGAGCCAGAGCTGCTCTGTGACTAGCTAAATCAAACATGTCTATCACGTTGAGGGCAAATAATGCAAATCCATGCCGACGCAGACTACTTATTCGCTTTGGTCGTTTCTGGTGTACACACACAAACTTTTAGGCCATCTCCGCCAAGTAATCTGCAGTACCGCTGTGTGTCATTGTGTTGGACAAAGGGAACTTGATGTGGCTGCAGCAAGCAAGACCAGCTTGACTCAGACCAGAGTGCAGCAAACTCTCCCCAGCTGGCCTGGTGGCAGCAGCTCAAAAACTAGGACATGCTGAACATCTCACGAACATCTTCGTGTTTTAAATTTGTGAAAATTTGACCTTTTATGTCATCTCTGAACAGATGGTCGTGAGGCATTTTCTGGTGCTGATGCTGTTGTTCCTTGTTGTCATGATGTGGTGTAGATTGGGGTGTTAATGTTTTTTCAAAATCCAAAACTACATCTGAATGCAGATGCCTGTTCTGTGGAACGAGAGGTCGGCACACTGCCAATTGAGCTCCAAAAACAAACGTAATGTAATTCATTAAATGTTTCAATGATGATTTAATGAAATTAAGTTAATTTATATCGCAATTGGTATTGTGTAGACCTCTCTCCATTTTCTGACACCTGCAAAAAAACGTCCTGTGGCTGTGCACACCCTACCGGAAACGGTCGTGAAAAGTTCTGACCTCTTTATATGTTTAATTATACAGTATGTTTTGTCCTCTTTATTTATTTTATATATATATATATATATATATATATATATATATATATATATATATATATATATATATATATATATACACGTACCAGAAATGATGTCGCTTTCGCAATAATGCCCTAGTGTTTCTGAACCACATTGAGGAAGTTGTTCAACTGTCAAATTTAAGCCCCACACTGATGGCTGACATTTTGTAAGTTTTGGTGTACACCCGACCAAAACTTTGGTTTGGCATTGTTGCAGTGACTGGTTCGAGACAACACTACATTAACCTACTAGCAAGACACTGGCTCATTGTTTGTGTTGTGACCAAAAACTTTTTGAACAAATATTTGATGAAAACTGACAGATCGTTTTAAATGATTAAATCCTTGAAATCATCTCGTCTTCCCTCCAGCTGTCTCCCTCTCTTTGTACACACGTGTGTATTTATATTTGTATGTTTCCCAGTGAGCAGGGGAGGTGTGCCATGTGAATAATGCTGCTCAATTTCAACATGCAGTTGTAATGCTCACGCTACCCTGGACTTGTCATTATCTGAGATTTTTTTTTTTTCTTCAGCCTTTTCCGAGATCATGGGGGCAGGTGTTTGTTTACATTTCAAAAAAGATCTTGATGTATTCCCAATAACATCCAAAAGGTTATGCAACATCAGACAACTAGAAACCAGTGATACCTTTTGGTAAAATATTTGGAGTAGGCCTTTGTGAAGAATTCTTTTAATGTAGACAAAATCTGCCCCCATTAGAATTGCTCAGATCTCGGAAAGGGCTGAGCCGAAAAATGCAGCATCACAGGTTACTGACAAGTCCAGTGCAACAGCATATTGAAAATGGTAGAACTGGTCCTTTTAACCTCATTGTTGTGCGTGTGTATGTGTCCGTGTCTGCAGGTGAGTTGGGCCACGCTGCACAGATGATTCTCATTCTGAGCATGGTGCAGGGAAGCTTCATGGGGGATGTAATCTAACACTGTGTGTGTTTGTGCGTTTCCGTCCCCCCAATGCAGGTGAGGCGGGCCACGCTGCGCGGATGATGCTCATCCTCAACATGGTCCAGGGCAGTTTCATGGCCACCATAGCGGAGGGGCTGACCCTCGCCCAGGCCACCGGCCAATCGCAGCAGACCTTCCTGGACATCCTCTGCCAAGGACAGATGGCCAGCGCCTTCCTGGACCAGAAATGCCAAAGTAGGTTGAGGATCATTCGTGGGGTAAAGTGGGTACTGGACAATAGCTGCTGTCACTAGCAGCTGACTTAGGGGGGTGGGTATTGGCACGATTCAATTCACATCATTATGCACATACCATGTTGCGATTCTATCACGATGCATTGCGATTCTATCGCGATGCGTTGCAGTTCATGTACTATCGCGATGCATTGCGATATTTACTTCTTACAGCTGTCAGTTGCTGTGTAGCATTCTTATCAATTCATTTTATTGAACCATTTTGGCATATGGGAGAGCTTCCATCACAACAGAAATATTACCTACTCTCTACTGCTGAACGAAAATGGACCAATGGCACATTCAGTTTTATCATTATTAAATAATTGTTTGTCATGAATCGATGCAGTATATCGCGAATATAAGTATTGTAATGCATTGTCATGACGATTTTTTGCGCACCCCTACTGCCGACCATCTGGGTGTCTGTGCGGGGACAGTTGACGTGGTCAAAGAGTAGGCCTCACTGTCACATCAGAGGAGTGCACTGCAACTTACCTGTTGTAAAGTTTCAACCCAAGGCACTGGTAGACATCTCAAGGAAAATCTCTGGATTTGTGTCGAGAAATAATGTTGAAGTGGTGACTGAAGCAGCTTTGCACTTTTTTGTTAATGTCTTGAAGATGTTTAATCCTTGAAACGTTAAGACATTCTGCCCTATACCAAGCCCTCTCTGACTGAATAGATGTGGCACCAAACCTTGGTCTATGCAACAGGATTAGTTATCTTAGGATGTGAAATCAATGGCACAGACCAACATCTCACCCTTTGCCTTTCACATCCTAACATCTCACCCTTTCCCTTTCACATCCTAACATCTCACCCTTTGCCTTTCTTCCTCCAGATATCCTCCAAGGCAACTTCAAGCCTGACTATTACCTTAAACACATTCAGAAGGACCTGCGGCTAGCCATCTCCATGGGAGACTCCGTCAATCACCCCACCCCAATGGCAGCGGCAGCCAATGAGGTAAGGCTTCCCGTTGTAGATGTATGTCGCGCTATACCAGTGCTTCTCAACCTTTTTTGAAGAAACGCCCCCATGGCCTCATCATAAGCCTTCCACCAGCCACATGACCTCATCATAAGTCTGCCAACGCCCCCCTTAGTATTGAAAAATAAAATGGACTAATGCCCCCAAATGGGAACCAAGCCCCTCCCCTTGTTGGCTGTATCCTTCCCACTAAGCTGCATGTTTCTTTACATTACATTCAATGACATACGTGACTTTCTCATATGCATTGCCGTCCAACAACTACAGTGTGCGAGAGTAACCCGTTCAATTGCCATTTAAAAAAAAATAAATACCTGCACCACTCTCAAGGAACTGGTGTAGGGAGCCATGCACATGGTATTTTGTTACAGTCCATGTTTGAGGAGTGTACATGGGTTTCATGATCTATTGTAGGTCAGATGACTAACTTGGGCAGTCATGGGTAAGCGGTTAGGCCGTCAGACTTGTATCCCAAAGGTTGCCGGTTCGACTCCCGACCCGCCAGTTTGGTGGGGTGAGTCATTAGCCAGTGTTCTCCCCCATCCTGCTCCATGACTGAGGTACCCTGCGCATGGTACAGTCCCGCCACACTGCACACTGCACTGGTGAGGCATAAATGTAATTAAGTTGTGTGCAGTGAGCACTTGTGTGCTGTGTCACAATGACAATGCGAGTTGGAGTTTCCCAGTTGAGCCTTCACTTCACTTAAAGCGATGGTTCGGAGTAGAATCACCCTAATGCCATTTGAACCGTGACACCCATCCACCTTTACACCCGAAGTGTTTTCTGCCGCAGACTTACATCAACAGAGTTGCCGTGTTATTCGATGTTTATTCCGGTTAGCTTGACTCAAGCGCATATGGATACTGGGCACCGTCTCCAAACTTTCCCCACAAAAATAACATGTCATTACACCAAACTTCTGCAGTAGCACAAATATGGTCTGTACTCACGAAACGAAGCATTTGGAAGTTTGGAAATAGTCCAGGAGTTTAGTATTATCAACACAAGCTGAATAGCTTCTCTGCTGCTAAAGCTGTGCCAACGTTACTTCCGTCATATGAGACAAGCCCGTAAAAGTCTTCAACAAACTTCCAGACGAGAGTGTTAAAAAAGTTTTCACTGAATTGTGATTAAGGCTTATATTTTCAAGGCAATACTTAAAAGATATTTCAAATCTTACCTACTATCAATTAGACAAGGATTTTCGTTATCAATACTGATGCTGAATTCACTTTTCATTGTGCATATTATGAGCTTCGTTGAGGACTCTTACATGCTTGTCTTAGATGACGGAAGTAACGTTGGCGCAGCTTTAGCAGCAGAGAAGCTATTCGGCTTGTGTTGATAATAATAAACTCCTGGACTATTTCCAAACTTCCAAATGCTTCGTTTCGTGAGTACAGACCATATTTGTGCTACTGCAGAAGTTTGGTGTCATGACATGTTATTTTTGTGGGGAAAGTTTGGAGACGGTGCCCAGTATCCATATGCGCTTGAGTCAAGCTAACCGGAATAAACATCGAATAACACGGCAACTCTGTTGATGTAAGCCTGCGGCAGAAAACACTTCGGGTGTAAAGGTGGATGGGTGTCACGGTTCAAATGGCATTAGGGTGATTCTACTCCGAACCATCGCTTTAACTTGTTTACCGCGCTTTATCTGACCTTTGTATCCAGTGTTATACAGTGAATGCCATGTATGTTGCCTATTTACCGGAAGTGAAAGTCATGTGCACTTCTCAAGCCGTGGTCTCCAGCATTTCTGTGACTGAGAGCTACTCATGGGATCAGAATTTGTATTAAGGGTTTTCTGTTGTAAGGACATTTTCTGCATACACTCGGTGGCTTTTTCATGGGTTAGTGTGCTTGGGATTGACTTAAGTGTCTTTGGCACTTTCATGAAAGTTACAGATATTCCCCCCTTGGCGATTTAATTATAAATAACATTTTTACACGAGATATGTCTAACTGCATTACGAACCCCCCCCCCCCCCCTTTTTTTTTTGACAAATCGCACCTTGTTTGTTACCAATGGTAAGAAATAAGATTGTAGTCACACACACACTGAACCATGAAAATGCAACACATTAATAATAATACACAGCAGCATTCTTCTTAATCTTATTAAAGTAAGACATCTGCACTTTCTCATTGTGTGCTTGTTCCTTTGCAGGTATATAAGCGTGCGAAGGCACTGGACCAGTCAGACAACGACATGTCAGCTGTCTACAGAGCCTACATCCACTAGACCTCGACACAAGATCAGCATTTTTGGACCATTTTTTCCCCTCTTTTTTCCTTTTTATTTTTTGGAACGTCTCCCATTTTACCTCTCCTTTCCCTTCCCTGGTCTGTTGGATTTTTAAAGGTTCTCCTTTGACATTTGGTTGTGACTTTGCCAGGCACCAGATCATATTTTTCTTCCCATGTGGCTATGGGAGCTCAATAGCAGGCTACTGTGAGCGTTGCACTGACTTTGACATTGCTGCCCCTGAAAGCTTTTTGCCAGGGTGATTCATTTTTTTAATTTTCTTTTTTTTTCTCTCATTTGTGATGGAAAGAAACAAGTTGACGAGTTGTAATTTTTATTTCATTTTGTTTTTCTTTATTTTTTTGGGCTGAACCACACTGCATCTATTTGTTTTGTTTTTTTAATTATTTATCAATGGTAGCATCACAAATTTAAATATCTATATTTAATACCAAGTATGTTGTTTGCAACGAATGTTCCATAGATTATTAAGGCTTTTTTTTAAACCATTTATTACTTTGTTCATGGCTGGAAAAGTAAAAGCACCAAGTAAATACCTGTGCATTGCCTTAAAAATCAGAGCCCAATAATAATAGATATATTTATTTATTTTAATGCTGAGGATTCAAATAGTTTTATTTGGTGCATTTTGCCCAACAAATGTTTCTGCATCACTGTTTTGAAAAAGGAAAAGTGGTGGACGGCTGTAGGAAGAGAGATTCCAATGCCTTATCACAAAATGATATTCTTTACGATGCAGTGACGCACACAAATGTGAGTGAGTTTATTAGTGTAAAATAAAATAAAGTGCAAAAGCCTTCCTGTATGGAGGCTGTAAAGGTGGAATAAAACTCTTATTTCATAAGTAGTGAGTGAGGTTGTAGTGCAGCAGAGCATCAAGGGTGACAAATGGACAACATGCATGATTATCTAAATCAAGCATGCAGGTGTTTTGGGTTGGACAGATGGATTTTATTCCCTAGTCAGTGGTCAGTGGATATTTTCCCTTTTAGAGACAAACATGCATCAATGAATGCATACTTCTGCCTTAATCTTTTGGCGTAGTTTCTTTTTCCCCTTTTCAGTTTGGTGGGTGGGCTTTGGGTACCGTGCAGTGGAAGGGTGTAGGGTTGGGTTATTTAAATGCGAATATCATAAAACTTGGAATTCATATTTGTCAGGGCAAGTACTGTGACGTTTTATGTTTTATCTGAATCCACATCTAGCATATTAAAATATTTGATTTTAATGCAAGCTTCGTTTTTATGTCTGAAGACGACCATGTTGGAGGAGAATTTGGTTGTTAAAATGACCTTAATCAGAGATATTTGTGTTGCCAAGATGAATGTGACTGAGGATGCTGAGTGTTTTTTTTCTCTTCTTGCTTTTGTTTTATTTGAATGATGAGCAGCGAGGAAAATGTGTACATAGCCCCCATTGACATGGTTTAATTATTTAACAAATGTGCAAGGGTTTTTATGAACCTTTGTTTGGACTCCACTGAGATTATTAATCAGCCGCTATGTATTGTAGTTTGTTTTCTTGTGTTAGAGGTCAAAACCCTGTAAATGGTTAATTAAGATGTGCTTACAGACTTGCTATTGACATGTACAAAAAGAAATCAAGATTTCATCTTTCACAACTTGTGTAACAGATAATGCTGTTCTAATCTGATATTTATAATTTGATGTAAATGTGAAAATGTTCTCTTTTTTGTGAAGTTCAATGACTTCTCATCTGATTAAACAAAACAGTGATAAACAATATTGTCGAGGTGTGGTCGCATATTTACTCTATGATATAGCAGAGAGGTTTTATGATTAAGACCAGCTGTGGCTAGCTGTCAGAAAAGACCAACACAGAGCCTGGCCCTTGCAATGTTTTGACAGGGATACATGGGGCGGGGTCTCGAAGCGGAAGTGAATGGATGAAGGGCGGAGTAAGGGATAATTGTAAATGTGTGACACAGATGATCTGCCTTGCAGTTAACGTAAACAGTTAGCTCAAGCACACCAGAACAACCATTTCACTGCACAGGGGAACACTTTCCTCTGTAATGCCAAGGACACCAACACTCATCACATAGCCTAGTAACTTTCAAGATGACTGCTGCGAGTCAAGCAGAGAGGACTGTGTTGGTAAGTAGAGGGTGAGATAGCTAAACAGCTAATACTAAAGCCCTGAGTGTTCTGGCTAGCCGTGTATATGCTAGCCACAGTCAGAATATTGTATGCATTTTGTGCTGTTTGTCCAGATTAGGGTTGTAAAAATAGATTAGACATTGCCAGTGAAGACCGGCTGACAAAGAATAGCTCGTGCTTTGCATTTTTTTTCTAATCTCAGTTTACATCAGCGCTGTGCTTGAGCATAACCATCCCCGAGTTGCTGTCACAAGATGTGTGTATCCCCAAGCTGTGTCCTTGCAGAGAAGTCTTGCTGTCAGGCTAAATCAGCGCCCTTTGTTTAATGAACAACTCACAGCGGAATTAGTTCGCACTGTAAATCAAACACGGGAACAACCATGTCATTCATTTCTTTAGATGTGGGCGGCGTTATCATGTGTTTGTTATTATTCATGCATTAAACAACCAAAGCAGTGTGTAGGCTACAACCAGAGTAGGCATCAGCCCCCATGAGCAGCTTTATAGGGGTTTAGCAAAGGCACATATAGTATTTTCTCCATTCTGTTGATGTATAGCCTTATATGACACATGGTTTCTTTGGTGTGCAAGAATTGTGCAATCCCCACTTAACTGTGGTATGTGATGTTGAAAGAATTCAATGCTTCCCATTACAGGAAGATGAATTCAACTGGCTGCTAAAAGAGGAAGTCCATGCCGTGCTGAAACAGCTGCAAGACATTTTAAAGGTTTTCCCTCCCCCTCTATTTGTATTTTTTAAAGAATATTTTCACGTTGCATGCATGCTGTAGTTGTAGCAAACCATTTTTGCATGTAACATTTGCATGTAACTATGGTGCTGCAAACCCCACACACCCAGCCAGAGAGCTGCAGCTCTAAACATAGGGCTTGTTTTGTCAACAGGAGGCATCCAGGCGTTTTTCAATGCCAACACCAGGATTGGAGGGACAGCTGAAGCAGGAGAATTTTATCCTTGGCAGCTCCACGTAAGTGGTGCTGATGTGAATCTGTGCACTGTGTACTCTGTTACATTTCTGTTTTTGTTCTTCTCGGTTTCGTAATATATATCCCCATCTTATTATCATGTTATTATCCCCAATCATAATTAACTCAAAGCCATAAACACAGTAACCATCAAGAGATGATGTATGCTCAGTCAGCATGCTATAAACCAGAACTCTTCATTGAAGAAGAAAAAATAGCTGCTTTGATTGAGTAGAATGTATTAATGATCCATACTAATTTTGAAAATGCTGTATGGTGTTTTTTCCAGAATGGACCAAGTAAAGGGAGTATTGACTTTGCAAGGTGAAGCATTGACCCAGGCTGTAAGTTCCCCTTCCCATATTGGTTTTTTCTTGTTTTAGAGGGATGAGGGGGTACATGGGTGTAGGCCAGGGGTAGGCAATCATTTTGGCCAAAGGGCCACATTGGGTTTAGAATGTTGGTCGAAGGGCCAGATCTTGCAGGCAACTTGCCTGTCAAACGTAATAATGCAATGTATAATCTATGAGACTCCTATCTTGGGTATTGATTTTAAGAGTATTGTGTGAGAATCACTTTTTATTGTATCACAGCATCACAGTTAAAAGTCTTGTAAAGGCTCTGCGGGCCACATGAAATGGCTCAGCGGCCCGCATGTGGCCCCCGGACCTGAGTTTGCCCACCTCTGCTGTAGGCCTTCCTCTGTGTTTGCCATAATAACAACATGGTTGTTTCATTTGTTTTGTAGGACATCAACATTAAAGTCGCCAAAAGCAGTCAAGTCCTCCATTTCGCTTTCAGGGACGACAAACAGTGGAAACTGCAACAGGTACGACCATCACAGTGGTGTTCTGACATACGATACAATATGATATCAACTTTATTGTCAGTTTTCACTGAAAGTCATTTTGCATCCCTGAGCGGGACTCATTTAAGCAAGGGCAGGGCATACTACATGTAACGTCACAGACTTGTGTGCATAAATACCATGAATGTGGAGCAGGAAGAACCATCTGCCAAAACAAAACATGGAACTTAGGATCACTGACTCTGTGTACATTGCCGCAATAATCGGGTTATTGGAATACACAGGTTATTGGAGTAGACTATTTATTGCTGTTTACATACAGTCTGTCAGTTGCCTGTGTTCCACTCAAGTGTGTGACACGAAGCTAGAATTTAAGGCTTGTGATTGGCTACTTATCATTCTAGAATGATAACCTGATAATAGCCCGATTATGCTGGACACATGTCTTGAGAAATCAGTTTATTAGCCAAAAACCTACCTGTACGAATCGGATTTCTCATAAACATAACTGCAATAAACATAACTGCAATATACGGATTATTATTAACACTTTACATGAACACTTGAATAAACCGGTTACTCCAAAAAGCTGATCATAAACAGTTTATTGATGTGCATATACAAACCCCAACTCCGATGAAGTTGGGACGTTTGGTAAACAGTGAATAAAATCAAAATGCTATCATTTTCAAAACATTCAATCTATTCATTAGATGGAGAATAGTGAAAAGACAACATATTAAGTGTTAAAACCGAGAAAAAATATTGTTTTGGGGGACATATGTACTCATTTCTAATTTGATAAATCCAACACGTCTCAAAAGAGTTGGGACGGGGATCAGTGAAATTTAGTAAACATCCAAATAAGATAAAACAACAAAGAAGAACATTTCAAAATTAATTGTACTGACGGACAATATAGGTGTCCAGGTATAAGATCATCACAGAGAGGCTGAGTCACTCAGAATTAAAGATGCAAAGGGAATAATTACCATAGTTCAACACCATTAGGCCCCATCTTATGATGGAGAGGCTTTTAAACCTGGGTGTGAATTCAAACTTAATAAAATGGGTTGAGTCCTTTCTGACCGAGAGAACACAGTGTGTTCGGGTAAACAAAGCTGTGTCCTCCCCAATTTTTACTAACACTGGGGCTCCACAAGGGAGCGTAATTTCCCCGGTGCTCTTTACACTCTACACAAATGAGTGTAGAAGTAATACAACTGATCATGTCACGATTAAATTCGCAGACGATACAGCCATAGTGGGGTTAATTAAAGACAATAATGAGACCCAATACAGGGCCTGGGTGGATCAGTTTGTAGAGTGGTGTGAGTCCAGCTGTCTTTTTCTAAATACAAGAAAGACAAAAGAACTCATTGTGGATTTTAGAACGGGGAGACACACCCATCAGAACATGGTCATACATGGGGAAGACATTGAGGTGGTGAAAAACTATAAATATCTGGGAACTGTAATAGATGACAAATTAACTTGGAGCTGTAACACCGATACTGTTTACAAAAAGGGAATGCAGAGACTGTACTTCATGAGAAAGCTAATACAATTTAAAGTGGATAGGGATATGATGTGGGGTTTTTATCTTTCTTTTGTTGAGAGCATTTTATGTTTCTGTTCTGTGGCCTGGTACTTCTCCCTGTCTGTTGTTAATAAAAATAAGCTGCATAAGATAATCAACATGGCCAGCAAGATTGCTTGCCAGCCACTAAATAGCATGGCCATGACTGTTGAAGTAAGGGTGGTAAAGAAGGCAAATACCATATGTGAGGATCTCTCCCACCCCTTACAGCAAGCATATGAGTTGTTGCCCTCAGGTAGGAGGTTTAGGATGCCCTCATTTAAGACAAACAGAGCCCGCCAATCATTTATTCCTACTAGTATATCCATCCTAAATAAGACAACTGTAAGTTAGACTGAATAGCACACTGCACTTTGGTACTGAATACTGCACTTTACTGTGTTTATGTTGGGTTTTTTGTCAACCTGTCTTTTTGTCCTATAGAGGGAGGGGAGGCGGGGGGGGGGGGGTCGTGTTTGTCTATTGTGTTCTTGTTTATTGTAATGTCTTTGTAATTGTATCAGATGCACTGAAAATGGCACAGAACAAATTTCCGAAAGGACAAATAAATAATCTATCTATCTATCTATCTATAATTATTACATACATTTTTGAATTCCCTTTGATTTACCACGATTGAGTGTATAAAAGACATATTTTTGTTAATAAAATCATTGTATAGGTTCATGACATCATGAAATATATATTGGCTGTAGTCTCACTCTAGCACTCCAGGAATTAGAGCTATTGAAAATTGACCATATTAAGAATGCTTAATGCATGAAAATGATACAGGGGTGTAACATTCTCCTAAGCACCTGAGCTCACTTGAAATAGACCCAGAAGACATGGGAAAATGTCCTTTGCTTACAGAAGTCAGCAGAAGTTGTAGAAGTCCATTCTTTTTGACAATAATAGAGCATTGCACATCCTGTGCTACAGTGAAAATGGACCATCCAACTTGTGTTAGTGCTAGCTTCAAAAGTCAGCCTCCATGATGGCATGCGGGTGCAGTAGTGCATTGGTTAAGATCTTCTCACTCATCTGTAGAGTTAAATACAGTGCTGAATGGTATAAATGGGTTTTAAACAGCATGAAAGGACACTCATGCGCTATATTTTGAAGGGAGATCTTCAATTACTGCCACGTAGTAAGGTCAAATTGCATTCTCTACTATGTTTTAATAGTTTGGCTCCATCATAAGGACCAGCAGGTGATAAAATGGTGGGTTTTTGGTCAAGACCTGTCACACTGTAAGCACTACAGAAAGGAAAACATTGCAAAACATGACAAGGAATACACCCACCATTTAAGCTGGTGAAATCATGTCCAAGATAGAAATTAACACTGTTTTTTATATAAAATCATCTCATCGGTCAATGTATTTAACTGTTAAGTGTTGTCTTTTGTTTTGTTTTTAGTCTTCCTCGACATTTGCTGCCATTTATTGTCCCCGTCCCAACTCTTTTGAGACGTGTTGGATTTATCAAATTAGAAATGAGTACATATGTCCCCCAAAACAATACTTTTTCTCGGTTTTAACACTTAATATGTTGTCTTTTCACTATTCTCCATCTAATGAATAGATTGAATGTTTTGAAAATGATAGCATTTTGATTTTATTCACTGTTTACCAAACGTCCCAACTTCATCGGAGTTGGGGATTGTAAATGGGCTCACTGTAGCACACAGCTGCAATCACAGATACAGACCACAAAGGGCACAGGCATACTGTACACCGTATTTATTCACACATTCACAATAATATATTAACTTTGTTTATAACTTTGGAAATTGTTTTAGACCCTTGGCCTAAATGTGATGAAAGACCTGGTGGTGATTCAGTAGCCTTGTGAGCAATGCTTCCAGACATTAGCATGACTGACTCCTACTTGTTTTGTAACAGATTTCCTGCAGGGTGGGTCACTGTAGGCTCACTCTCCGCCCAATGCTTACAGCTAATCGTGTGATAAATTGGTAATGTTCAGAGTTGATGATGACCGACCGTAACTTCCATACTTACGGGCTCTAAATGAACACCGGCCAAATGCTGGGGAAATTTCAGTTTGGCTGGTAGAGAAGACTAGCCACTTTGACCCATTAGTAAGTGTGTTTGGCTAATGAGATTAAGTGAGATCTACTAGCCATTTTGGCTGGTGATGAAAAAAGTTAATCTAGAGCCCTGCTTATGTTCTACATTGCTCTGAAAAAGTCACTCAGTATCAGTGAAACGGTGCCCAGAAAATGTTGTACCAATCCATTGTTCCATGCACACAGGTTTTAACATTACTCAAAAAGTTGCCTTATACAACTGTCACCTTAAGGTCACCTGACAAAAGCATTCCAATACTATTGATTCAGTGCTGCCCACGCAACATTTGTTACTAACTTTCTTGGCAACATTTCTCAAAATACTGCTTACTGTCATTGCTTGTCGCTGTGACACACTTTAGGCCTGTTGACTGTACATGAGCTGACCATCCATTCTCTGAATAAGTGACAGAGGCTTTTTCTACATGCAGCTGTGACTGAATTGTGTTTCGCTCTGTCTCCGTCTAGATCCAGGATGCAAGGAACCACGTGAACCAGGCCCTCCATCTCCTGAACAGCCGAGACGAGAGCTACCACTTCAAAACTGGGGCAGAGGTGAACAAGGTCCGTCAACACTCTCTCAGCACCAACGCGCAGAGCTAACATAAATCATACAAAAAGAGAAAAGGGAATGCTTCACTGGGTCCTGTATCCAATTAGTAAAAAAGGGTGCTCATCAAAAAAAAAACTTGGGGGTCCAAACTTCCATGAAAAGATAAAAAAACGATTTGAGGCACTCCTTACTAAAGTTAAAAATCCTTTATTGAACACTGGCTGTGCCTCAAATAGTGTTTTTTTATCCTATCATAAATCATGTGGAAACGCACTCACTCTGGAAATTAAATGACCAGCCTGTCGTATTTTGTTATTGAAAGTGCTGTTTTGGGTCTGACAGTAACAGAAGTCATTGAATAATGTACAGTGAGGAGAATAAGTATTTGATCCCTTGCTGATTTTGTTGGTTTGCCCACTAATAAAGACATGATCAGTCTTTAATGTTAATGATAATATGTATTCTAATATGGAGAGACAGAATATCAAAAAGAAAATCCAGAAATTAACTCTAAAGAATATATAATAATTGATTTGTATTTAATTGAGGGAAATAAGTATTTGATCCCCTGCCAACCATTAAGAGTTCTGATCCCGCAGATCAAATGGCACTTCCAATCAACTTGTTATCTGAATTGAACACACCTGTTAATAGTAACCTGCACAAAAGACACATTGAATCTGCAGAATCAGTCCATAGAATCAGTCAATCAAACAAACTAAACTCGCCAACATGGGACAGACCAAAACGCTGTCAAAGGATGTCAGGGACAAGATTTTAGAACTCAACAAGGCTGAAATGGGCTCCTGGATATTAAAGAGCAAACTGTTGGTGCATTTCTTCCCAATTTTAGGACATACAAAATGATCATCAATCATCAATCTTAGGCCTGTCTGTGGTTCCATACAAGAGTTGACCTTGTGGGAATTTAATAATCAGAAAAAAGGAGATAAAGCACCTCAAAACTGTATGGGAGGAGCTAGGAAATGATCTCAAGGCAGCTGGGACCTCAATCACTAAGAAAACTATTGGAAACACTTGATACCACAGCGGATTAAAATCCTGCAGTGCATGTATGGTACCCCGGCTTCAGAAGGAACCTGTTCAGGCTCACCTGAGGTTTGCCAATGAACGTCAAACTGGATTAGGATATGATTGGGAGGTGCTGGAATCAGATGACACCAAAATCAAACTGTTTTGCATTAACAAAACTCGATGTGTTTGGAGGAAGAGAAATGCTGCCTATGATCCCAAGAACAACACCTTCTCCAACATCATAAATGAAAGTGGTAACATTATGTTTTGAGGTTGTTTGTCTGGCCAAGACACAGGACAACTTCACATCGTCAAGAAATGGATGGAGGGAGACATGTAAACGTACAATGCTGCATGCCAACCTCTTTCCCACCACCACTAGACTGAAGGTGGGTCATGGATTGGCCTCCCAAAATGATAATAATCCATAACATACAGCCCAAGCAACGAAGGAGTAGCTCAAGCAGAAGCACATTAAGGTCATGAAGTGGCCTAGACCAGTGTTTCCCAACCAGGGGTACGTGTACCACTAGGGGTACGCGAGCACACTGCAGGGGGTACTTGGAAAGATATAATTATAACAAATGTATGGAGCAGTCACATCAGGACAGGGAAATCAATATAAAACATGAATTAGGGGGTACTCATGGCACAACAAAGAGGTTTAGGGGGTACGGGAGACATAAAAGGTTGGGAAACACTGGCCTAGACAGTTTCCAAACATTAACCCTATAATAATCCTGTGAAGGGAACAGAAGCTCCCATTTGGCAAGCTACAGTCATACAACTTAAGTGATTTAGAGATGATCTGCAAAGAAAAGTGGACAAAAATCCTTTCTAATATATCCACAAACATTGTAATTAACTGAAAGAAACATCTGACCTCTGTATGAGAAAACAAGGGCTTTGCCACCAAGTATTTTGTCTTCTTTGACTAGAGGGGTCAAATACTTATTTTCCTCAATGGAATACAAATCAATTAAAATATATTCTTCAAAGTTATTTTCTGGATTTTCTTTTTGATATTCTGCCTCTCTATATTAGAATACATTTTATCATTAATATTATAGAATGATCATGTCTTTATTAGTGGGCAAACCGACAAAATCAGCAAGGGATCAAATACTTATTCTCCTCACTGTATATAGACTATAGGTTCCATTGATCATATCTCTCTCCGTATTGATGATGGTTGGAATTCATATAACTCTGACCTTAGCAGAGGACTATGCATTCAGCTATTTCCTTCTTTGCTTATGAACCGACGTAGGCTTTAAAGGGACACTGTGTGAGATTTTTAGTTGTTTATTTCCAGAGTTCATGGTGCCCATTCACTAATGTTACCTTTTTCATGAATACTTACCACCACCTTCAAGTCACCTTCATTATTCATCATTACAAGTATTCATTATTCATTATACATTCATTACACTTTTCATACATGAAAAGGGGATCTTCTCCATGGTGAATTTCCCAAAATAGCAATTTTTAGCTGCAAAAATGAATCTACTTGGACCATACTAGAAAATATTTGTTTATTACTTAATAAACTTTCATGTAAATATCAAATTTGGCAGCCTAGTTTCAATGAACAGCATAGTTGCAGTACCTTTTTTGACCATTTCCTGCACAGTGTACCTTTAAATTGGTCCTTTAGTGTAAGTTTTAGTTTACACACATTGCCCTTCTTTTTGGTGTGATTTTATTCAGTGAAAGATGTAAGGGTTAACGTTCGGCGAGAAGGTCGCTACCGTGGAATAGCAGCATGACAGAGAGAATCTTTAGACCCCGACGCGGAGCTGAAGCTGAAGTGCTGCTATTCCACAAAGCGCGACTCGCCGAACGTTAACCCGCTTATTATATGGATATACTTAAATGATTCACACATGGCGGGGACATTTCTTTAGGCCTATTTAATGTTAAGTTTATTATAGTTTTTCATGTCAAGATTGTTGCTGCGCTAAACAAAACAGTGCCGTTGTGGAACACCGCTAGGCAACAGGTAGCCTAGAGACAACAGGTGTTGTCTATCACAGCAGCTGATTAGAGACTTGTTGAAAAGTCGCTTTAGCAGTGAAAAGTCTTGTTGCCATTGACAGCGGTCTGTTATAGACCAACCCGTCCGTTATCGAAAAATAACAGACGTGCGAACGTTGGGGAGCCCCGTTGAAATGAATGGAGCATTCGACCGATGACGTCACAACCATATAGGCTAATAAGTAAGGGTTAACGTTCGGCGAGAAGGTCGCTACCGTGGAATAGCAGCACGACAGAGAGAATTTTTAGACCCCGACGCGGAGCGGAGGGGTCTTGTTCTCTCTGAAGTGCTGCTATTCCACAAAGCGACCGACTCGCCGAAAGTTAACCCGCTTATTATATGGATATACTTAAATGATTCACACATGGCGGGGACATTTCTTTAGGCCTATTTAATGTGAAGGCTAGGCTATTAGGCTATAGTTTTTAATGTCAAAAGATTGTTGCTGCGCAAAACAAAACAGTGCCGTTGTGGAACACCGCTAACAGCTAGGTAGCCAGGACAACAGGTGTTGTCTATCACAGCAGCTGATTAGAGTCTTGTTGAAAAGTCGCTTTAGCAGTGAAAAGTCTTGCTGCCATTGACAGCGGTCTGTTATAGACCAACCCGTCCGTTATCGAAAAATAACAGACGTGCGAACGTTGGGGAGCCCCATTGAAATGAATGGAGCATTCGACCGATGACGTCACACCATATAATAACATGTATTAATGTATGGTCATTTTTAGATATTGGTGAATTATCAAAACATGGCCTAAAATCATAATGGTATATTGCAACTTTGAGACATGTTTCTACACGTGAATCTAAAAAAAATGTTGGGGATGCAAAATGAATTTCAGTGCAAACTGACCAAACATTGCATAAAACAATCCTGTTATGTACTGTTACTTAGAGACACGTAAATAAATAAAAAATGTACCCTGGTTTGTGTGTTTAATGGCTGGGTGGGGTGTTGGTTTTGTTTTCTGGTGTCTCTGCAGCTGATGGATGCGGTGATGCTGCAGTTGACACGGGCCCGCAATCGCCTCACCACCCCCGCCACCATGACCCTGCCCGAGCTCGCCTCCAGCGGCCTCATGGTGAGCAGACCTACACAGCAAGGCTCAAGACTTACAAGCATGTTTAACATTATACTTGTACTGTATATCTCATGTATGCATGCATATGTCGATGCATAATGTTTAAATATACTGTGAGAGACATGCAGTACATATGAGACTTTGCAACATTTAAGAATTGGTGAAATGTGCATGTATGCTTTATTCATGTTCATTTCTTAAATGAGAAATGGACCATTTTAGTATATGCCATATTTAGCCATTGATGAATAATTTTGTACATTTCTCGTTTCACATGTTTCTTTTTCTTAAGACCCATAAGGTCTGAAACCAGTGTATATAAATGGATGATTGTTTACTGTTGCGGAGACTGTTCCTATAGCTGTTAGTACACTGTTAAACTTAGATTCCCCCCACCCCCCTCCTCACAGAAAATGTTCTCTCCTGCTATGCCTGGAGACGTGATGGTGAACTTCTACATCAACCTCAGTAAGCTGTGCTTGGTCGTCTACCAGCTGCATGTGCTGCAGCCAAATACTACCAAGGTAAACCTCTTTATTTATTTATTATTATTATTAATCCGATTATCTTTGGTTAGTGTTTTTTTTGTCCAGAATGACAAAAATATGAATGTGGGACATGCCTTGTTCTACTACATGTATACACAGCTAAAATATTGATTAAGACGTAAAACACTTACATTTTTCTTTACAGAACTTTAAACCAGCAGGAAGTTCTGTCTTGCACAACCCTGGAGCCATGTTGTAAGTACCGATATTATCGTACATGTCTTGAGTTTATTGTACTGAAAATGTAGAGTACAGCTGCTTGTATAACTTTTAAAGTTCAAGTTCAAGTTTATCATAGCCAAATCAACAGTATGACATACAGTTGCTAGGAATGTCTTTTGGTTTGCTCACAAATTTAACAACACAAATACACATAGCTAAGACAAAAGACAAGAAAACAAAAGGGGCCATAAATAAAAAGGGAATTACACATACAAATAAACATTTGAAAAGTGCAATAAGACATAATACAGTATATAGTGCAAGGTAGGCAAGAGGTAGAAGGCCATGCAGTGTAGTGGCTGTAAAGTGCTTTTAACAAGCCAGCTGGCTTCACAGCTGAATGGTTGACTGAGTGCTGTACTTCCCTCCCTCTGTGTCTGGCAGTGAGATAAACAACGCTAAGTTTGAGGTCAGCCACGTCCACAAGGTGGAGTGTGTGGTGCCCTGGCTGAACGACACCCTGGTCTTCTTCACCATCTCACTGCAGCTCTGTCAGCAGCTCAAGGACAAGGTCAGCTGTGTGTGTGTGTGTGTGTGTGTGTGTGTGTGTGTGTGTGTGTGTGTGTGTGTCTGTCTCTGTGTGTGTCTGTCTGTGTGTGTGTGTGTGTGTGTACCGGTACGTATACACAGGTGTCAATCCCGAGTTCAGAAATTTAAATTCCTGTCAGAAATTGATTCAACCAGCTTGGTATAAGCTGATAGTAATGAGTACTCAACACGGGTTCCTCAGTGGATCATTTCCATTACCCTAACTCCCATCCTCCCTTGTGCTTGTGGCCTCGTGATGACACAAGACGTCATTGACGACAGAAGTTTGATTTTAATATCTTGCAAAAGTGCAATTCAAATGTCATTTTTAAATTTGCAGTCTGGATGTTGAATGGGGGAAAATCTCCTGGGTCATTTCACGTGAAATCAGACACTTTGGGACCCGACCGACACAGATTTCAATTATACTTGGTGTGCCTGTTTAGTAGCAAGGTAGCACCCCAGAACTGCATTTGTGTGAATCTGACACCAATATTAAGGGAGAAACAGACTAGGAAAGGTTTACATATGAGGGTAGGACCCTATACATTCAGCCTTGATTATATCAGTCAGTGTAAGTCACAAAAAGATGCCTGTGGTGTTATTTGAAAGCTCTTTTCTGGCTCTACAAATTACACAACAGCATGGAAGACAACAACCCTCAGAATATGAATTATGATAAATTGAAAAATTAAAAATTGAATATCAAAAAAACTTATATTTTGAAATGGCCAGTTCCTTGTCTAAACGTAGCCTGCAATGTCATGAACTCCTGAAATGCTGGTGTTTGGTTCTTTATTCATTTCAGAGATAATTGGACTCAACAATATGGCACCATACAGATCACCAAGTAATAATATGGTAATACCATAGTAATATCACGTGACAGCATGTCAATCGGAATATGTGAAGGATGGAGATGGTCCATGAGGATGCAGGGAGTTCAGTTTCACCTCTCCAGTGCTCAGCATACATTCCTCAACACATGCTAGCCACCAGTTGCCATCATATATAGATATAACATAACCTTTGATGCTTGAACATGTAAAAAAATCCTTTACTGAGCTTATTCTTTCAACCCTGCCTTCTCTGAATGCTGAAAATGGTCTAGCTTCCACTGTGTCCATTGACAATGAGCAGAAGCGGTGTAGTTTTTGAGTACCTGGAATAGGGACAGACAAGGGTGCAGGGCCCACCGGGAATATGCCAGATGGCCAGTCCAGCCCTGTCCCTGACACTACTCTATTACTACTTTATTACAACTCATTTTAACCTTTATGTCCCATTATCTCTGAAATGAATAAAGAACCAAACACCCCATATTCAGGTGTTGTTTATGACCTTACAGGCTATGTTTAGACAAGAAATTCTAGACAAGAACATTTTTAAATATACGTTTTTTTATATATATTCAATTTTTTTATTGTTTGATGCATCATAATTCATATTCTGAAGGTTGTTGTATTCCATGCTGTTTGTGTAATTTGTAGAGCCAGAAAAGAGCTTTCAAACAACACCTCAGACATCTTTTTGTGACTTACACTGACTGATATAATCAAGGCTGAATGTATAGTGTCCTACCCTCATATGTAAACCTTTGCTAGTCTGTTTCTCCCTTAATATTGGTGTCAGATTCACACAAATGCAGTTCTGGGGTGTTACCTTGCTACTAAACAGGCACACCAAGTATGATTGAAATCTGTGTCGGTCTGGTCCCAGTGTCTGATTTCACATGAAATGACCCTCCTAAAAGTTTATGTGGCTCTGCTGACAGTGGGGAAACTGCCCGAGGCTACAAGCACAGGTCGAGGACTTAAGTTAGGATAATGGATTGTACCTAGTGAGCCGCCTATGTCATAAGGAAACTGGCAGGGTTTTTACCAGATTTGGATTTATTCACTCAAGGCCAAGTGTCTTTAAACTAATGTTGGAAACAATGTCTGTAAATGTCTGTCCTCGTAGCTCTATTCAAAGGCAACATTATTATCGAAGACCTAGTGTATCTAGATCACAAGATGTAGTAGACCACTTCAATCACAAGTTTAGTCTTAGCAACCAATGTCAGTTACGAGAGTGATACCTAGGGTGAATGACTAACCTTGATGGCGACAAAAAGGTATGCCAACATTGGGCCATAGCTGCCTCCATAGTGAATGATTAGCCTTACAAATGTGTCTTGGTTTGTTTTCTGTGTGTCTGTGCAGATATCCGTGTTCTCCAGTTTCTGGAACTACAGGCCATTTTAAACTGAGGCCACAACCAACAAATCCTCAAAGAGAGGAATTCACTACAATGTCCCCTCACCCCTCCAGTAATTGTGGTTCGTACACCTGTCTCCCAGGATGTTCTACAGAGTCAACCTGGGGGGTATTCCAAGAAACGTGGTCAAGTCTGAAACCTGGTTAATTAACCCTACAGGAAGTGGTAAACCTAATAATACATTAGCCGCAAGTGTCATTTAGTTCATAAAATGGGGACTTCAGGCTCTTCTATTAGATGATTTACCACCACTACCTCAAGGTTAACTTAATCTGGTTTACCTCTGAACCTGCTTCTTGGAATACCCACCTGAGGAACACCAGCCTCTCTGGTTATTTGTCCATGTGGTATTTGAATAGGAACAATAAGCTAATTTGTGGAGGGAGCATGCAAACGCTCGGTGTCCATGGTGCAGTTAGGATGGAAAAACACATACAGATGTAGGGAGGCATGTGTGGACAACCCGTGTCCTTTATTGCCCTCAGTGGAGTATCATTATGGAGTAATCATTTAGATGTTTTGTGTTGTGTGTGTCTCAGTGTTTTTTTTCTTTGTGCTGGTAGACTTGCTTTGTTTTGTTGCTGACGCATATTAGAAAGAAATGTTATGACAGCGATGGTGACAAGTCATGCTGTGAAGTTATACTTGACACATTTCTTGTAGCGGCACCGTTTTGTTCTTACATGTCATGAATGGACCTCCTATTTTAATATTTGTCCCATATAAGCTGGATATGTTTCTTTTGCTGAATCACATGTTTCCTTTTCAGCTCTGATCAGTAGTCTGTTAATCGATATTCCTTAAATCAAGCCATTTCTTGAAGTCGATAACATCCAGCAGATTTAGCAGTATGAGTACCAGTAATTACATTCCCTAACACTACAGACAGAAGGTTTTAAATGTTTTGCACTTGTTTGTTAAATGTAACGTTTTCTTTTGTTACTTGAGTTACTGCATTCCAAAGACATTTTTTGTCTTTTTCACGGTTGCTGACACTATATGATGTAAAGAATTCACTAGCATCAGCTCATGGGAAGAGTCTGATCACAAAACCATTCCATGAGATTTTCAAGGGGTATAACTGGCATTACTCGAAAAGACTTCAGGAGGCTTAACTCTATTCAACGCTGCACTTATTTTTTCCTCTTGTTGCTTATACACATGTATTCTTTTGTTTCAGAAAACAAGCAAAACTGTTCTGCTTAATTTATTTATTTATCATTCAGTATTGCATTATTTTGCACTTTTTGACTGTTTTTGTCTTGATGTTCAATTTCATTTCAACGTGGAACAAATGAAGTCTTACACTATTTTTAAAAGAAATATGGACCATAAAATATACTGTGCTCTAAATAAATGTGAAAGTATATATGCATCACCTTGTCATTTAATTGTGTCTTTGTTTAGTGAGGGTGGCGCTGATGATAAGGTTTCATTGTACAACTTGAGGGGAGTGTAACCTGAGTGTCAGTATACAAACTAGGCCAACTGTACTAAATCCACCAGTCAGGTCGAAGAATATGGAAAAAAAACAAAGCGAAACATATACCGGTGTATATATATATTTATATTCATTCATTTTTTTAATAATTTAAAAAAGGTTATTTACATTTTTCATCTTAAAAGAGAATTTTCAACAAAGTGTTTTAAAGAGGTCAACAAAACAAAAGTGACTTAGTGATCTAGGATGCGACTTGGCAACAACATGACAAACAGCAGGCAGCTGACTTCTTAGAGATTAACAGACCACTTGTGCTTTCATTCTGTATAACATGAATCATGTGATCACAAAAAAACATATAAAAATAAGGTTGAGACCGTGGTGCTGCAGACCCAGAATGTGTGGAGTTACATGGTCCTCATGGGTCCAGGGCCATATTATCAATCCCCACCTTATGTCTGCGAGGCTGAGATGGAAAAAGGAAAGAAGAGTTGTTGTTTTTACATGCTCAATTATGCATCGAGTCTAAATCGTGAAACAGATTGACTTCAACCACATAGGCCTACCTTTTCATCGCAGCAGCAACAGCAGAGGCATCGAATGAGAACCAGAAGGATGAGCAATAGGATCATGCCTAAGGGGAAATAATATTTAATAATAATAATAATAATAATATGTATTGTCTTCAGTGTAATATCACCATACACAATGGTCTCAAAATACTTGAGTGTGTGGAATGCTTATAACTAAATGTAATAAATGAGTGTACATGTTTCAAGTGTCATACACAAAAACCAACAGTGCTCCATAAATTCCCATGTACATACAGTCCCAAGAAAAAGTTTGTACACCCTTTGAAATTTCTTACTTTTCAGTCAAAATAGATCATAAAACATGGTCTGATCTTCCCGGAAATCTCAAGAAGGAACAATCAGAGTCTGCTTTAACTAATTCCACACAAACAATTACATGTTTTCATATTTTTATTGGCCATAAGGCTATAACATTCACAGGAGAGCAAGGCATAAGTAAGTACACCCTTGCATTAAATAGGTTTTAACCCTCAGTTAGTTGCAATATCCTCAACCAGACTTGTCCTGTAGTTGCAGATCAGATTAACAAATCAATCTGGATGTATCTTGTCTCCCTCTTCTTTAGAGAACTGCCTCTCGTCATCAAGGTTTCTGGGATGTCTGGAGTGCATAGCTTTATTGACTTCATGCCATATAATCTCAATTGTTTTTAGTCAGGGCTTTGTCTGGGCTATTCCAGAATGTGTACTTCATTGTTATGAAGCCATTCTAATGTCGATTTGCTTCTTAAGTATGGGTTGTTGTCACATTTCAGCACCCATCCTCTTGTGTGCTTCAACAGTGTGACAGACTTCCTCACATTTTTTCTGTAAAATATCACAATAAACTTGAGTTCATTGCTCCACTGATAGTAGCAAACTTTCAAGGGCCTGAGGCAGCAAGGTAGCCGCATATAATGATGCTCCCGCCACCATACTCAGATGTGGAGATGTAACCAAGAAAAGCTAAAAATGGGGTTCATTCTGCCAATCTAAAATTATTGGGGTTTCTGTCCAAAAAAATATTGCTGCAACTTTGAGGTTTGCGAAAAAAGCATTTATATGCTTCATAAAATTACTGCTAAATATTCAGTAGACCAACGTTGAAACTAAAGTTGAATTTTTCAGGGGAACACATAGTATCATGTTTGGAGGAGAACTGGAGAACCACACCTTCACCAAAACATCATCTCCACTTTTCAGTATGGTGGCGGCAGCATCATTATATGCGGCTACTTTGGTGCCTCAGGCCCTTGTCAGTTAGCTATTATCAGTGGAACAATGAACTCAGAAGTTTATTGAGATATTTTACAGAAAGAATGTGAGGTAGTCTGTCACACAGTTGAGGCACACAAGAGGATGGGTGCTGAAATGGGACAACTACCCATATTTTAGAGGCAATTGACATTTGAATTGCTTCATAAGAATGAAATACACATTCTGGAATAGCCCAGTCAAAGCTCTGACAAAAACATTTCAGATGATATGGCATGAAGTCAAGAAAGCTATTCACTAAAGATATCCCAGAAACCTTGCTGAAGAAGGGCAGTTTTCTAAAGAAGAGGGAGACAAGATACATCCAGATTGTTTTGTTAATCTGATCTGCAACTACAGGAAACATCTGGTTGAGGTTATTGCGACTAACTTAAGGTTAAAACCTATTGAATGCAAGGGTGTACTTACTTATGCCTTGCTGTCCTGTGAATGTTTACATCTTATGGCCAATGAAAATATGAAAACTTGTAAATGTTTGGGTTGAATTAGTTAAAGCAGACTCTGGTTGTTCCTTCTTGTGATTTCTGGAAAGATCAGACTATGTTTTATGACCAATTTTGACAGAAATGTAAGAAATGTCAAAGGGTGTACAAACTTTTTCCTGGGACTGTAAGTGTAAGCTGTAAGGCTAAATATAGGTCACTGGCTCTTACCAATGAAAATGAAGAACACAGCAAAGGAAGCCTTGTCCCAGTCTGACTGGAAAAGATCCTTTGATTGAAGTCTGGAGACAACATCCTTGAACTGGTCCTCAAACTCTTCCTTCAGGTCTTCAGACATGGTGTACTCTGGAAATCTGGGAAACAAACAATCACTGTCATTCACTAGATAATGGCAGGTTTAATAGCTGGTCAATATTGTGTTTTCTGTTTAAATACATTTAACAAACAGGTGGTAACCCTGCTACAATTCATATGGCGTCACATATTTAAACTAGGTTACCAGGACAGTGGGGATGAGCAGTAATGACAGACTTTGAAAGGAAATATAATAAATCCATGAAATGTATTAAACTGAAGTTGATCAGTCCTTTTCCCGCAGTAGTTTAATCACTAAAAATGACGAGCTTGGTAGAAGAGTTGCTCACCTGTGCCGTTTACTTCCTCTTTTCCGGGTGAAACCCCACCTGCTGCTTTTCAAACCTGTTTTGCATAGACCCAAGCAAAGGGGATAGTTCTAGCTCTCAGGACTTAAAGGAGACAGCAGTGCAAAAGAACGGGCAACTGAGCACATTTAAACCATTTTTTGCGCGTAAAGCCTGTCAAATAATTTCCTTAAATAAAGTGTGGGGTAAATAAGTCTATTTAACGATTGTAACAAACGGTCTAATGTCATTATGTGTTTTATTTTGTATATTCATACATATAAAAATACAATGAAATGGGAAAAATGTATTGTCCCAAAACGGTCAAGCGAAGGGCAAGTTATTTATTAGACGTCATCACATCATGACAGTCTCTGCCACTACGCTAGAGGGCGTTATCAATATTCCTTGGCCTTTTGCGGATGAGGAATAATGACCCCTGACCTCATGTTTACGTGGGCATTTTCCTAGCTTCCGGGTTGTAGTTTAGTTGGCAGGGCTGTGTTGGTATGATGGCAGTTGTTCCAGCTCAGTCTCTTCGGGTCTCCGAAATAAAAGACCCGACGGTGTTGTTCGAACGCTACAACACCGAAGAGATCCGAACGATAGAGCGCCGGGTGCGCGGTGAAATCGAGCAGAAAAAGGAAGAACTTCGTCAGATGGTCGGCGAGCGCTACCGGGACCTGATAGATGCAGCTGACACCATCGGCGAGATGAGGCAGTGCTCAGAAAGTGTCGTGAAATCTATCCAGAACATGTACACCTTCTGCAACAAGTTAAAACAAACCAAAACATCGCCCCAGGTGAACAGCAAGGAAGAGGTAACGTTCAATCATCTTGTTTTTTACTTCACCATTGTCTACAACAGTGGTCATCAATCACCACCAGTATGTGTCACAAGGACACACCTCTTATCATGTACTGTTAGATACATTGGGTTACTTCGGTCATGCAATTAAGTTCTGTAGCAATTTGATCAGGTTATTTTTCATGCGCATGGTTTCTACGATATGTGTGAATGTTGTTGTTGTCAGTGTAGGCAGGGTATGGGTTGTTGTCTGTTCATAGCCCTGTGGACCTCTTGCTTTCCTGCATATTATCCAGTGTCCAAAATTCGATGCAAGGCGAACATGCAGATGTTACAGTTATGACTGCAGGTTGTGATGGAGGATTTTGAATAGGTATCATTCATTCTACTTTAAAGTTTCCTCAGAGGGAGTATAGTGTCTGTGGGGATTATATGGCTCCACACATACCAGGAGCAGCTTAGTATCTTTGTGCTAAGATGGCTTTTCAGAGGTACTGATGCACCACTGATGTTAAAATTCCACTGCTGATGGGTACATGGTTTGGTGTAAATGGCTACCTAACTTGGGCCAATGAGAGAACAACATCTGGGAATGAAAAGGAGCTGGAGAACACTTTATCTTATTTTTAAAAAAAAATTTAGCTGGTGTAAACAAGTGACTAATGTTTTTATGTTGTTGTAGGATATTTGGGATGTTGGGGGATAATTTGCTGTGGGGATCCTGAAGATATGGCAATACACGACAGCATAGCAGGAGCAATCTGCACCCGCATTGGTCAATTCAGTGTGTAGGTGCACAAAGCCAAAGAAATGGATCTTCTGCTAAATCTGTTGTAGCTGCCGTTTTCAAAATACTAATCGTGCATGTATTCGTGTAAGCTTGTATTCTTGACCTTTGTCTGCTCTTGTGAAAGCCCACCTGGGAAACTCCCATTGCTATTGTGACACAGCACTCCACAGCACACAGTGCTCACAACAAAAAATTGCATTTATACCTCACCCATACAAGGTGGTAGCTGCAAACGGCGCCCCAAGGGAGCAGTGCTAAGGGAACCTCCATCATTGAGGAGGATGGGGGAGAGCACTGATTAATTACTTCTCCCAACAACCTGGCGGGTCGGTAGTTGAACTGACAGCCTTTGGGGTACAAGTCTGACTCCCTAACCGCTGGGATTGCCTTCGTCATTTCTACTTCAATGTCAATTCACTCAAGTGGTAAGTGACTTGGGATCAAGTTTGTCAGAGGACGCGCCCAACTTCTGGGAAAAAATGAATGACTTTGGGTGCGCGATAAAAGATAGAAAAAGAAGAAAAATCAGCACTCACAAGCTACGTCTCATTATTTATTTATAAATTACCACCATGTCTACAAGCAGACGCGTTTCGGCTCTTAAGCTATCATCAGTGATAAATAATGAGACGTAGCTAGTGAGTGCGGATTTGTCTTCTTTAAGTCACTTGGGATGCCATTCTCAAAAGCAATTCCAACCCCCTGTCTCTTGTGTTCCATTATGTTTACCAGAGCCATAAGCAGTCCCAGGAGAAGTTTTACTGCATGGCGGCTCAGATCAAGCTGCTCCTGGAGATCCCAGAGAGGATTTGGAGTTCCATGGAATCCTCGCAGTATCTCCAGGCAACCCAGCTCTACCTGCTGTGCTGCCACCTGCACAGCCAGCTCCACCTGGAGGGCGGAGGACCACACTACAGCCCGGTGCTCACACGCTTCCCCATCCTGGTCAGGCAGGTGGCTGCGTTAGGACACTTCAGGTAAGGGATGACAATTCACACAGCCAGGCTCAATACTCAGTGCACGCTGTGTGTGTGTGCAATTTAGACAATAGCACAAGGAGCATTTCCCTCAGGGTGAATCAGTGTCCACACTGGAATTGCAACATGTTAGAAGAAATGACAATCACAGGGGTGCGGTGCCCCAATAAGCTAAGACGCCATATCATTATGTCAGCGAACTGGGTTCGATTCTGACCTGACATTCTATGCTGATCCTTTCCCTCTCTCTCTCTCTCTCTCTCTCTCTCTCTCTCTCTCTCTCTCTCTCTCTCTCTCTCTCTCTCTCTCTCTCTCTCTCTCTCCCACTCCCACTCCCACTCACTTCCTGTCACACTTTCTTACTGTCCTGTCCTAAATAATAAGCATAGCATGCATATCATTTGCATACAGACATATCTTTTTAAAAAAGCAATTACTATGCATTTGTTATGGAGTCGACAAGAGGATGACACGTTGATGTGTGGCTGCTCTCCATTGGGACATGAGTAGGAATACAGATGTGTGTTATACTCTACCACTGCAAATGGCAAAATGTTTGGCTTATCAGTTGTTGTCCTACTGTATCTTTTTGATTCAGATGTTTCCCTGCTCATTGTTTTTTAGTTGTCAATTACCCAACTGTGAATTGTGCAGGTCAAGGTTCTCTACACTGTGTTCTCCACTCACATGATGACCATCAAAGCTCAAGGCCAAATTCTGTACATTTTGGCCATAAACAGAATTCAACTTGTCAGGGTGACTGGGATTCATCTTACTATTTTCCAGTTACAATTGGCTTTGGAAGAGTAAATGGAATTGCACTGTAAATGTAAAAGGAAAGATGTGATCGCATATTATCTAATTTAACCCAGGACATACTTTATTTACTTTACTTTTATTTTTCAGGACATCGCACATTAATGAACATATACCTGCATACATATCATGCATGTAAATGTGCCAGCACTTATAGCACTATGGCTAATTTTCATCTGCTGTCCAAAATGGGCAGGCTAGATATTTACAAGCCGAAGAGCTAAATGCACAGACGTTCAGTACACACATATACATTAGACTATAATCCTACAAAAATATAATTCCAGATTTGCTTGGTTAGGGTTGTCACAGGTCCACCATCCTACTGGACAAGTCCCTGCTACAGGAGTGGCCAGTGTCTGACCAAATACACATATTCTTTTTTGGAAGAAAAAAGAGCGAACCCGAAGACGCACTAGGCAAAACGCGTTGTTAACTACAAAAAAATAAAGAGAAAAAAAGAACAGTATCCAGTGTGCGGTGTTTATGAACTTTTCATATTGGTCACCTTTTCCTGCCTTACACCTGCACCTGGACAGCTGAAGGGTTGTGCACAAGGACTTTCTTGCACTTTACACATATTACTGAAATAAATAAAATCAATATTGATAGTCATCATGTTGAACGTTTTTTACCCCATATTCACTT
This sequence comes from Engraulis encrasicolus, assembly GCF_034702125.1. Classification (NCBI taxonomy): domain Eukaryota; kingdom Metazoa; phylum Chordata; class Actinopteri; order Clupeiformes; family Engraulidae; genus Engraulis; species Engraulis encrasicolus. The sequence continues at coordinate 32,800,313 of NC_085858.1, read as the reverse complement.
GGTTTGGTTTGTCTGCTTCAGGTCTACGATCCTGCTGGACAGCAAGTCTCTGCTGCGTGGCCGCGCGGTGTCTGACCAGGCGATAGCGGAGGCCCTGGTGTCCACCATGCTCCTGGAGGACAGCTCCCCGCGACAGGCCCTCGCAGACTTCCTCCTGGCACGCAAGGCCTCCATCCAGCAGCTGCTCAACCAGCCACAGCACGGTGAGTCCACTCCTACAATCCCCAAGTCAACCTAAAGAAAGTGGTAAAGCCAATACAGTCGTGGGGTGGATTCCAGTATGAGAACTCCTGGCATCCACCTGTGCTTGTGGCCTCTTGTTTCACTGATGCCCTGCCTATGTGGATAAAGCAATTAAGTTTCCCCGCTGTCAGCCTAGCCACAACAACTTTTGGGGGACAATTCAAATGATAAAATGTCAGTAGAGCTTTTGCGCGATAATGAAATATAATTCTGTTGTCGGTGTCATCATGAGGCCACAAGGAGGCAAGTGAGCAAGGGAGGACGGGAGTTCGCATATTGGAATCCACTCATTGGGTAAACCCCATAGAGGTAGAAAATAACACTAGAGGTGACCCCGCCCCCCTTTTTACGGCAATCTGTAGCGGCCATTATCTGTAGGTAGATCAGAGAAATGGAAATTAACGGAGAACGAGGCTCACCTCTGTCAAAAATGACTTAATCATGTGATAATGTCCATCAACACACTATACAAGGACAATAGTTGAAGTGTGTTGCTAACTATGTTCATAAAAGATATTATTTGATTTTTAAATGTATTTTATCGACTCATGTGATTTAAGTAGATATTTAGCCTGACATTTCAAACCTGGTCTTTGATTAATGTGTTATTTCATATTCGCACAGTTTCAGTCAATTTTTTGACAGGGGTGGGCGTGTTCTCCATTGACTTGCATTGCCTGAAGGTACCTACACTACCTACGGAAGTTGGGAAGCAACATCTGCCATTTCCCAGTGCTGTCGCAAATTGCTGTGTCCTCTCTAGTGTTATTTTCTACCTCTATGGTAAACCCGCTCATAGGTAGCAAGTAGGCACAAGTTGGTTAAGACAAAAGGAATGCCATGCTCTCGGCTTCTTAAGCTTTGCCCTTGGTTAAAATGCAGGAGTATGCCAGCTCAAGGACTGTTTGCTGCATGCCATTGTCCCAAAGATTTTGTGGCATGTTTTTGTTTTTGTTTTTTTTGTCTCTCATGTATGCTGTTATTGTATGTGCTTATGTTGAGGATGACATGAACTATCTCGCTATGTAAAAATACAATATTCTCCATGCTCCAGTCTTTCACAACCTAGTGCTGCATTTTAGTTACCATCTGTCCTTCTTATATTTTGTTTTCTTTGTCCTGTGAGTGTATGGATAACTATGAATAACTATGACGATGACTATGAGATGACAGTATGAGATATCTATCGATAACTATCTTACTCTGCTTTCTCTCTAGTAGGAGCAATAATCTTGTCAAACGTTTGCATGTTTCTTTTGTTTGCATGTTTTGTTTATTTGATAGTGAAGAATAAATGTATTATTTCACTGTGCGCTTTCCCACCTTTAGGAGCCTACATTAAGGCTCAGTTGATTTTGTTTGTCTGTTTCTTGTTCTGATGATAAATGTGAAGACTTTAAAATAACCCTTTTGCCTGTTTGTTTCACACCTGTAGGAGCGGGCATCAAGGCTGAGGAGTTTTTGTTTTGTTTTTAATTTTTCTGATGATTAATGTGAAGACTATAAAATAACCTTTTTCCCTGTTTGTTTCACACCTGTAAGAGCGAGCATCAAGGCTCTGGAATGTGTGTTTTGTTTGTTTTTGTGATGATGGTGAAGACTAAACGTACCATTCATTTCACTGTATGTTCCCAACCTGTAGGTGATATCAAGGCTCAATTTGTTTTTGTTCTGTTTGTTCTTGTTCTGTTAATTTTTCCGATGATGAATGTCAAGAATGTAAAATAACCTTTTTCCCTGTGTGTTTGGCACCGGTAGGAGCGGGCATCAAGGCCCAGGTGTGTTCCCTGGTGGAGCTGCTGGTCACCACGCTATACCAGGCCTACGCCGTCTTCTACGTGCCCCCGGAGGGCCGGCTGGCGGACACCGGGATGGGCTGCGGCCTGCTCTTCACCACCCTGGAGAACGCCACACAGCCCACCTCCGCTGGTACCATTACCTCTCCCGTCAGCTGCACACAGAATTAAGAATTACAGTAGTCATTACAGAGTAACAGAGTACAGTGTTAGTGTTGAGGCTGTGGGTTTTGTTTACTGTTTGCTATGCATGACTTGCATCAGTATGGTGTATAAATAATATAAAATCAAATGTTTAATGTCATATTTTTTCTGAATCTATGTCCTGATATGAACATTTCATGATTACATTACACTCAGCTTGAGCTTTTTATACAACGTGACGTACAGCTATTTACGTCCAGGGTATTGGTTACAGTCCCTGGAGCAGTGTGGGGTTATGTTCCTTGCTCAAGGGAACTTCAGGCATGGATAGAGGTATAGAGGAGAGGTAATGGTGGAATATGAACCTGCAACCCACTGATCATAACTCCACCTCCCTAACCACTCGGCCATGGCTGACCATGATATTACTTTATTGATATTACGATACTATGATTCAATTATTTGATATCATGATACTATGATTCAACGTGTTTCCCTCAGCTAAAGGCAAGAAGGTGCTGCATGAGGACATGAGTGCAGGGGGCTGGCTTAAACACCTGCCCCCCTCGGTGACGGACTTCCAGCCCACCCTGCGCACCCTAGCCCAGCCCATCCAGAGCGAGCAGCTGAGGGACACCCTGCAACAGTGGATTGACACGTAAGTGGATGGATGTGCGGCACATGGGTCCATGGGTGAAAGACGTTTTTTGAGTTGTCAGGTGGCGCAGCAGCATCTAATGCCATCTAATTAGTAAATGGTGGTTCATATTCTGCAATGGACATGTTTCTTAGACCAGTCCACTAAAACCAAATTCCAAAAAAATCCATGCAGTAGTGGCACTGGCTGTCGTGAACGCCGCCTTGAGGTGTGCTACTTCTGAAACGTCACCTACACCACCTTTGCCACAATAGACATAGACATGTACAGTACAGTGGCTTGACCTCTCCTGACTTGATCAGTGGATGGCATTCTTGTTCCAGTAAGTAACAAAAACGGCACACTTCAAATGTTTTTCTTTTGGTTTATTTCATAGCACATTTTTTCTGGATTTGCTGGATTGTGTATAGAGGTCTTAACTCATTGTTTCACCTTTGCCGTTTTTACTGTGGAACGTCCACAACCTCTCTGGTACTTGTATAACTGGTATGTCTGTAATAATCGGATATTTAACTTCCAGTCCAAGAGCAGTTTTCCATAGCGTACCATACATGCTCTGATCCTGGTCCTTATTTGGACAGGCCTTTTCCTATTTTTGGAGGCTCTTTGTTGATTCATAAATGGTCCTGCTATGCTCAGAAGTATGCTGACTACAATGTCTAGACAGGATGCCGGTCAAACATCAAAGGCTTGGTTAGGTTTCTATTTCCGCTACACCATTGGTGGAGGTGAGAAAAAAAAAAAAACCCTTCCTGCCGGAAAACTTTTTTTTATTTTTATTTTTTATGTAGAACCCCTCTGTGGTTTATACTTGTGTAAATGCATACTATATAAAACATAGAAATAGGAAAATACAAAAATACTGTATAATGAAAAACAAATAAGAATGTGTAATATTGTTGACAATAGCGCACAATATGCACAGAATTGTACATGGCCTACAATCGTGTTTTCCGTCCGGAAAGCTTTATTTATCTTTTCCTCCCGAACTCCGATCCTCCTCTTCGTCTGACAATAGAGGCTTTTGTCACAGGTGTCGCAAACTGAGAACACTGATGAAACCGCTAGACCCAGAATATTTGCCTCTCACTTCTCTCTCTCTTTGGCTTACATTATTTTGTTTTTGAAGCTTATTAGTTGATTATTTAATCAATATTCTTCAGTAGTTATTTACATTAATATTTTATATTATTTAGTAAATATAAGTACTTCGTTTTCTTCTGGTGCCCAGGTGTAAGGAGGACATCCGTTGCGGTGTGAGCAGCCTGCTGGTGTTCGTGAAGAGCCTGAAGGGTCTGGCCTCCATCAGGGACGGCGTGTGGGATCTGCTGTCCTCCGACTCCATCCATCAGCACTGGGCCAGCGTGTGCCAACGCCTCCTGGACAAGCCCCTCTCCCTCTGGGATGACCTGCTCCAGCAGCTCTTCCTAAACCGCCTGCAGGTACAGTACGCTACAGTACGCTACACACACCTGTCTCTCACACACACACGCATGGAATTAAAACAGGGACTGTATTATCAATTATATTTAGAAAGGTAATATGCCTTCAGCACCTGAAGGTATGCTACACACACCTGTCTCTCACACACACACGCATGGAATTAAAAATAGGGACTGTATTAAGTTTACATTTACAAAATATAAATTATATTTAGAAAGGTAGTAATATGCAGGGCTCTTAACACCAGCCAAATACTAGCCAAATGCTGGTGAAAGTTCAGTTTGGTTGGTAGAAAAGACCATCTTAGTAGCCACTTTGTCCCATTAATCAGTATGTGGTTGGCTAGTAAGATTAACATCTACTGGCCATTTTAGCTGGTGATGAAAAAAAGTCAATTTTGAGCACTGGTAATATGCCTTCAGCGCCTGCAGGTACTCTAAACCTGCATGTCATACACACACACACACACACACACACACACACACACACACACACGCGCGCACGCAGGTATGGAATTAAGATATGAACTGTGTAAAGTTTACACTCACAAAATAAAATGTGATATTTACTTAGATTAGAACTACGATATAATATGTCTACAGCTCCTGCAGGTACCCTAAGCACACAAGTGTTGCATAGACACGCATGTAATAAAATATGAACTGTATAAGGTTTACGTTTTCAAAATAAAAAAATGAATTGCATTTAGAACTACAGTATAATATGCCCCCAGCTCATGCAGGTACCATAAACACAGCTGTGATGCATACAGTATACACACATGTAGTAACCTGTTAAAGTTAACATTTATACTGTATGGAAAATATATATGCATTATAATGCAAAACAAAACATAATATGCCTCCACGTCCTGAGGGCACATAAGCCTGTGTTGATATACTGTACGTGTGGTATACATCTAAGCTAATAAAACAATCAAACGCATAACTTTTATGGAAATAAATTAATTAATAAATTAAAACAACAAATCAAAGTATATACGATTAAAATACGGTAGTTTAAAAAGTGCATACGGTTTGTACTATTGACTTATGCTGTTCAAATATACATTACATATTTACAATTCTATAACTTAAAAAGCCATAGGGGCTGAAACGTGTGGGATTTGTAGCCAAATAAAAGGTAAAAAATTGTAACCTTGAGTGCCTCAGAACTACTCTACCTGGATCAAACTCACTACATTCAGTTGAGATGATGGGGATTGAAGGTTGTGCTGCATCACTTCCATCCCACTGTGTGAGAGTTCATGGATCTCTAAAGAGGAGCACGAGAGAGTTCCTTCTTGGCTCCCTCTCCTAGGGGGTGATCAAGTTCCACTTCTAGCTGGCCTACCCTGCCCTGTCACACATCACACACACACACACACACACACACACACACACACACACACACACACACACACACACACACACACACACACACACACACACACACTCACTGTGGGCTCAGTCTTTCTGTGGTGCTGCCTGCAGAAATACAACTTAACCCAGGCCAGCGTCTCACTCTCCAACTTTCCATTGCAAGCCTTTCAACTAGAGTACGTTACTAGTACTGAGCCGAAATGTAGACAAAATAAATCATCTGCAATGACATCTGTGTTGAATTAAATGTAGCTCAATATATTAGTCATTATAATCCAAATTATTATTGGCCCTAAGGCAGTCGAGAGGCTGAGGGTAAACATTGCAGTGTTTGCAATGGTTGTGGTTGGTCACATTTAACGGCTCGGAGCAAACACGGAATAGCTGCGTCACTTTAATATCCTCTTTACAGCCCTCTCACAACAAACTCGATTGGCTCCCTGTGTAAAGGCGAGCGGTAGAACCGGTTTAACTAGCCTGACCTATTTTGGGTTGGCGGACCAAAACACAGGTGGGAATGACATTTGCTAGAGCAGTGGTTCTCAACCTTTTTTGAACAAACGCCCCCTTGACCTCATTCTAAGCCTCCCAACGCCCCCTTGACCTCATGATAATGCTGTCAACAATCCCCTTAGTGTTAAAAAATGAAATGGATTAATGCCCCTCCATGACTGCTAGACACTGCCCCCTCTCAACTGTATCCTTCTCAACGCCCCCCTGGGGGCTCCTCAACGCCCCCCCTGGGGGGCTGTACCGCCCCCGTTGAGAAACACTATGCTAGAGTGTCTGAAAGAGGAAGGAAGCCACTTGATGGATGGACTGCCAATTACTAAAATGCCAATTACTAAAAGCCTATTTCAGTGTGTATTGAAATTTTATGTGTATCTCTTGTGTTTATGTGTAAACTGCTGGACGCCTTCATCTCCTTCAAGATAAATAAAAGAACTGTACGCTACTCTACTGCACAGACGTACTAAATAGCAATGAATGAACACTTTGACCAAAAAAAACCTACATAGCGTAACATGCAATTTAATTGACGCTTTTAGTCAGAAAGGCTTACAGTAAATTGGGTGCAGGGTTAACTCCCACATGAAGAAGAACCATGGCCTAGATGCCCCGTTTGAGGGCAAGTAAGCACATCTTGATATACTTGAAAGTACTTGTGGTTTAGATTTGATGTGAACCTCTGAAACAAGACACAAGACAGCTGAGCCTAACTGTATAACAAAGGCAGAAGATGTATGTGGGTTACTGCTGCTCCTCAGTGCACGCCATGGAGCAGGCACAGATTTCTTCTTCTTTTTTTTTTTTGACCTATGTGGTTTTAGAAAACTGCACGCCTTGGTCACGCTTCTTGCACCCTTACCGACTTCTCAGCGCTTCTCAGTTGGTGTTGACCTCATCTGCTCACACAGGCTCGTTTTTTTCACACGCCCGTCTTGCTTTGCCTCACTCTTTTTTAAATTACATTACATTACATTGCATTTGGCAGATGCTTTATAACCTTTATAAGCGACTTTCAAAAGAGGACATAATCATAGCCAACATCACTAGCAAATACAAAGTGCACAGGAAATATACAGGACAACAAGTGCAGATGCAAAGAGGGTTTTATTTTTATTTTTTAAGTTGAGTACACACACACACACACACACACACACACACACACACACACACACACACACACACACACACACACACACACACACACACACACGCATGCACATCATGTCAAGAGTGTGGCCTGGGGATAGCTCAAACAAACTACCATGTTCAGTTAGCCCGGTAAAAATACAGGCGAAATAAGTCTTTGACTCTAGGGTTGTAATGATGACATTAAGGCTTGGGGTGTAACTAAAAACGTCTGTGTGTTTTTGTATGCTTGTGTTGTATATGTTGAAATAATTCGAAAGACCATTCTCAGGGACTTCAGCAGTGTTCATGGGTAAACAAAAACCACCAGGTCCTAGGCACTCGAGGGTATCCAAAAAAAGGGAATAAGGTGTTAAAGCCTTCATTAGATGTGGCTAATCATAAATAAATTGCAACATGTTTCGACAAGTTACGTTTGTGGGTGTTATCTAAGACTGAAGTTTATGTTCTCCTTGTCTCTGTCTCTGTCTCTGTCTCTGTCTCTCTCTCTCTCTCTCTCTCTCTCTCTCTCTCTCTCTCTCTCTCTCTCTCTCTCTCTCTCTCTCTCTCTCCTGCAGGCTATCAGCCGTGAGGGTACTGAAGGCATCTCCACCAGCTGCAGGCAGCTTTTATCCTCTGCTCTGCACGATCTGGAGACTCAACCTTCATCAGGCTCTCTCTCCTCCTCCTCCTCTGCCTCTGCTAACGCGGGAAGCTTCAGCCGTGGTGCCCAGTTCGAGAGCGACGTGGCGGCCTTCCTGTGGTCGGAGTCGGCGGGAGACCTCCAGAGCGACACGGCCTGGGTGAGCGTGGCCCAGCGCGGGCAGCAGCAGCAGCAGCAGAAGAGCGGCCTGTCCATGAAGACCCAGGCCCTGACGCCCTGCGTGCAGAGCTTCTGCTCCGCACTGGACGCCAAGCTCAAGACCCAGCTGGATGACCTGCAGCACTACTTACCTGCCAACAAGAACAACGGCAAGGACGCCGCCGTCTCTGTCACCTCCTCCTCCTCCTCCCTCTCGGCGAACACCTCCATCTCACCCTCGTCTGCCTCCTCATCGGCGTTCAACCGTTTCCGGGACACGGGGTCGGTGGAGGAGACGCTGAGGGAGCACTGCCTGGCGTGCGTACGCGGCATCCTCACCAACGTGCGCTCGGAGCTGGCCTCTGCCCAGGAGAGATGCTCCACCTCCACCTCTACTTCCACCTCCACCTCCACTGCAGCGTCCTCCAGCTCTGGACCTCGTCGCCTGGGCTCCGTGCTCTTCATGGCCCGCCTGTGCCAGTCCATGGGCGAGCTGTGCCCCAGCCTCAGACACTGCATTCTGGGTAAACACCAGGCCGCAGCAGCAGCGGCGGCGGCGGACGTCACGCCAGGCAGAGGCACGCCCAGGCAGGGCAGGAAGCTGGGGAAAGGGGGAGGGGCTAAGGCGGTGGAGGTGAGCCCGGCTCAGGCCAAGTGGGCGGAGTTGAAGGAGGAGCTTCTGAACTGCAGCATGGAGGCCTATCGCATCTGGAGCGGAGCTCTGTCTAAGGTAAGTGTTCCCAGCCTAGTCCAACTCCGCCCCCCTTAGCCCACCACTTGAAATTTTTACAAATGTTCAACTTCAGGGCCCACCTTTGGCACAATAAACAATACAACTCAAATAAGTAACAAACAGAAAGACAAACAAATGTGAATTTAGATTTTTTTTTAAAAATGATTTCAAGGCCCACATGGAATATTTACAGGGCCCACAGTATGTGAATCACTGGTCTGATAACACACTAGTTTTATCACCCAGTCAGACATTGTAGAAGTCAGCGTCACTGATTTGCTCAGTTTTGCTTAACTGAACACGGCTAAAGAGGACACTGTATCCTTATAGGCAGGAAGAGTGAAGGTGTGCCATTGTAAAAGCAGAGTTCAAGGAGGGTCAGTGCCATCTCGTAAAAAAAATTGTTACGACCTTGTCCTTGGTCAATGTTTATCACGTTTTTCCAGCATTTGTTGGGCTAGTGAAGAGGGAACTGGGGAGTAAAAAGTGTTAAATTGGATATGTGGCATTTTCTCCCTCTGCTTCTTCTTATTTGTTGTATCACTGTCTCTCTCGCTCTCTTTCGCTATCTCTCCCTCTCCCTCGCTCCCCTTCGCTCCCCTTCGCTCTCTTTCGCTCTCTTTCGCTCTCGCTCTCTCTCTCTCTCTCTCTCTCTCTCCTCTTCCAGACTGTGGTTGGCAGCTTCTCTGCGGCTTTGCACAGTGAGTCGGCGGGCGCCATCTTGGGCACTGCCACCAATTGGGAGGAGCTAGAGATCCAGGAAGAGGCGGAGTCAGGAAGCAGCGTGGTGTCAAAGATCCGCCTCCCTGTTCAGGTGAGTGGGACCAAAGACATATGCATACATGCCCCTTGCTAAGATTGGCAAGAATGCCAACACTGCATAGTGCAACGCCCCCTGAAACCAATTCAAGTGCATGGACATAACTTCATAAAGTGCCTTTCTATGGTGCTATTTTACGTTGTTTATCTAGATATGTCTATAAGTGGAACATTCTAATGTGTGCAATCTACAATGTCTATAAAGGTTGACTAGAATGTTAATTTCTGGATAATCAGTTATTGATGTGGTCCACTAGCATACACAATCTAAAATGGCGTAGTTGTTCCTAATGTGGTGTGTCCTGCTGTCCCTGCCTCAGCCCTCCTGGTACGTGCAGTCTCTGCTGTTCCACCTGTGTCTGGAGGTCAACCGGGTCGGGGGTCACGCCCTGCCCAAGGTCACGCTGGTGGAGCTCCTGAGGGGGTGCCTGGAGCAAGTGCTGGGCCAGTACGAGACGCTCACACAGAACTGCAAGAGCAAGGTGTGTGATCTATATGTGAGTGTGTCTACCTGGAACAGGTGCGTGCGCGTGCGCGTGTGTGTGCGTGTGCGTGTGTGTGTGTGGAGTTTTTTTATTTATCATTTTATATACAGTGTTGTTCTATATCACTTCGGGAATGGTATGACCTAGCTGTTTCAGGGTGCAGACTTAAATGTGCACTAATAACAGGATCATTACAGTAATAACAAATCAATTTTTAACTGTGTAAAGAAAAGTGATTGTGTGAGCTGAACTACAGTATATCACGAAAGTGAATACACCCCTCACAGTTTTGCAGATTTTTGAGTATATCTTTTCATAGGAAAGCATTACAGAAATTACACTTTGACACAATGATTAGTGACCTTTTAACAACATATTTAACCGCTTAAATTTCTTGTTCACTCAGAAAAAAACAAAATACAGCCATTAATGTTTGAACATGTACTCACAAAAGTGAGTACACCCCAGATTAAAATCCGGTAGAGAAGGGGCTATGTTGGCTCGAATCGTCTCGAAATGAAAAGGGATGACAAGGGAGGTCATCAGTGTGCATTTCAACCTTTCTTTGCATTGAACTTTTGCATCTGGCTTAAATAGATTGGTGTGAGATTTGCAATCCTATGGAGAATATCATGATCTGCTTCAGTAGTCACAGTGCGTGTTGACATGCATGTTTCTTTTAGGTGTATTTCAGATTGCCAATGTTGACAGCATTCATGCATCCCCAAACCATGTCAGTCCCACTACCATGCTTGGCTATTGAGAGGATACACCTTTTTTTGTAAAACTCACATGTTTACCACCATCTAAAGCAAATTTGTTTATCTTGGTCTCTTCAGATCACACGACATGGTTCCAGTGATCCATATCCTTGGTCTGTTCATCTCTCTTGAGACCAAGATAAACAAATTTGCTTTAGATGGTGTCAAGCATGTGTGGTGGTAAATAAGTGAGTTTTACAAAAAAGGTGTATCCTCACATAGCCAAACATGGTAGTGGGACTGACATGGTTTGGGGATGCATGAATGCTGTCAACATTGGCAATCTGACATACACCTAAAAGAAACATGCATGTCAACACGCACTGTGACTACTGAAGCAGATCATGATATTCTCCATAGGATTGCATTCAAATCTCACACCAATCTATTTAAGCCAGATGCAGACTCAAAATGTAAAAGTTCAATGCAAAGAAAGGTTGAAACGCACACTGATGACCTCCCTTGTCATCCCTTTTCATTTCGTTTCATTTCGAGACGATTCGAGCCAACATAGCCCCTTCTCTACCGGATTTTAATCTGGGGTGTACTCACTTTTGTGAGTACATGTTCAAACATTAATGTCTGTATATTGTTTTTTTCTGAGTGAACAAGAAATTTAAGCGGTTAAATATGTTGTTAAAAGGTCACTAATCGTTGTGTCAAAGTGAAATTTCTGTAATGCTTTCCTATGAAAAGATATACTCAAAAATCTGCAAAACTGTGAGGGGTGTATTCACTTTCGTGACATACTGTATCAGAGTTTAACGTTTAACATTGTCCTACCAGTTGAGCCTGAAAGCTACACAATCATGAAAAGCGTTTTTGTGAAAGATTTGTCAGGACATCTTAATCTCTGGATTATGGATTAGCGTGATTCATCTTGGTCTTATGCTGTCTGTTTGAATCTCTTTCTCTCATCAAACTTCTGAAGAAGAGTTTTCACCCGAAACATCCCGAAAAAAATTATAAGTGGGAGCAGCAAAATCCTGTTTGAAGCTGACTTTTTATCCTTCTGGTCCATCTGGTCATTTGGTTGTCCGGCTCCCAGGTCAGACGTTTGGATGTGGAGGCTTTAACCTAGCCTGATTATCATCGATTTTCAAATCTCTTCAAGACTTGATCTGACGGGGGCGCTTTGGCGCAGCGCGCTAAGCCCTCCCACATTTGGGCTTGCATGCCCACGGGGACCCCGGTTCGAGTCCGGCCGGGCTCATTTCTTGATCCCACCCCGTCTCTCTGTCCCACTCGCTTCCTGTCACCATCTCAGACTGTCCTATAAAATAAAGGCATAAAAGCCGCTAAAAATATATATATAAAAAATATATAATAAAAAAAGACTTGATCTGACAAAGAACAATTAGCGTTTCCCAAACGGCATGGTTGACTCACCTCCCTTGGTTTGCTACTGGTTGTTTGCCTCCCGACAAAGTGAGAGGAGTTCCCGATTTTTCCGGAGCTCAGAAGCTATTTTTGTATTCCTCCTGGCCTGACTAGAAGCAACGCTGTAGGTGGGATGTGGGCTTAAACCTAACTCTCTCCGCCTCCCTCTTCTCTCCTGTGTAGGATGTGGGCTTCCTGATGACTCAGAACCGAGCGCTACAGCTGCTGTTTGACGTGCGGTACCTCAGCACAACGCTCGGGGCACGGCTGGAGGAGGGCAAGAGCTCTCGGAGCCAGCAGGATCCCAGGTACACACACACACACACACACACACACAACACACAGACACACACACAGACTGTCCCTCTATATCCCGCTCTTTTTCTCTCTAGTCCTCTCATTCTCTCTCTCTCTCTCTCTCTCTCTCTCTCTCTCTCTCTCTCTCTCTCTCTCTCTCTGATGATATTTTGTTCTTCATGCAGGGAGTCGGTGTAGAATTCTGTCTCCTGTTTTGTGTGTATTTGTGTGTGTGTGTGTGTGTGTGTGTGTGTGTGTGTGTGTGTATTTGTGTGTGTGTGTGTGTGTGTGTGTGTGTGTGATAATATCAATAACACACGCGTGTTAACAGCTTCCCATGTGTTTGTGACAGGGTCCAGGAGGTGTGCGACTCTCTGGAGAGCTACATTGACCCCTTTGACCTTGACGTTTTCACTCCTCACCTGAACAGCAACCTGAACCGGGTGTCACAAAGAACCTCAGTAAGTACCAGACTCCTCCCCTGGGGGGTGCTGTGGCACACTGCGATTAGACACCATTCCATTGACCCCTTTAGAAGTAGAGTAGAGTAGAGTAGAGTACTTTTATTAATCCCGAAGGAAATTAAGGTGTCTGTCAGCTTACATAAATACACAAATACAAAACATACACAAGACATTATACACATAATTGAACATTACAGGAAAAATATATATATTGAGTACTACCACCACACATTATCTCACATACACACATGTTCTGTCTCTCACACACACACACTCACACACACATTGTTCCACCCACATACACACACACACACACAAACCCACCCACAACCCCCCTACCACACCCACCCACACACACACACACACATCCCTGCACAGACACAAGGTCTGGTAGGGTGTCATGTTGCATACATTCACACTCACAGAAAAACAAAATAACCATGTTAAGTACACATACAAGAGCCAAAGAAGTTCTAATTATTGTATACGTATAAGTTACGTCGTCAGTGTGTGTGTGTGTGTGTGTGTGTGTGTGTGTGTGTGTGTGTGTGTGTGTGTGTGTGTGTGTGTGTGTGTGTGTGTGTGTGTGTGTGTGTGTGTGTGTGTGTGTGTGTGTGTGTGTGTGTGTGTGTGTGTGTGTGTGTGTGTGTGTGTGTGTGTGTGTGTGTGTGTGAGAGAGTACACATATTGCAAGGAGTGTTTTGCAATGAGTGATATGTGGTATGTATTTTGTGACTGGTGTTGTGATTGGTCTGCAGGTTCTCCTAGGACTCCTGGCTGGCCCAGAGAAGCAGTTCAGTTCCCGTGGCAACTCTGTCAACACCCAAGAGCCTTATAACATCCTGCCGCTAGCCAGCAGCCAGATCAGGTGTGTGTGTGTGTGTGCGCATTTGCATGTGCATGTGCATATGTGTGTTTGTGTGCGTGCTAGGACAGTTGTATGTGTCTGTGTTTGACAAAGAAAAATGGTGTGTGTGTGTGATGTCATCCAAGGAAATTAAATTAGTTGCTGTAGAGAAGCCCATGTGAGCTTTCAGCTGTGACTGTCATTCAAATCAACAGTTGTGTTTTTGGTTAACAGTGATTGTAATTACATGTGCACAAAATATTAACAAGAACAGTCCTCATCTTTCTTCATAATCATCATTTGTGATGTACTTGATTGTTATTAGCCCTGAACCGAGAGATCTTACAGTATTTTCTCCTTTCGACTTTTGAACAGGTTTGGGTTGCTGCCTCTCAGCATGACTAACTCCCGCAAAGCCAAGTCTGCAACACGGGGGACGGACATCATTAGACCTCTGGTAAGCTCACACGGATCCGACCATGGGCCTATACTACAAAGCTGGATCAGGATAAGTTAAGGTTAAGTTAAGAGGTAAATCATCTAATAGATGAGCCTGGAGTCCTGGAGTTCTTAGGAAAATGAGGACTCCAGGCTCTTTTATTAGATGATTTACCTCTTAACTTAACCTGGTTTACTCCTGAACCAGCTTTGTAGTATTGGCTCCATGTCTGTTTGAGACCTTCAGATCACATGACATATTTGAGACATTAATCAATCAAAACAGTGATGGAGAACAGAATGGCTTGGTATTTTGTTTTTTTAGCTTTGAGTTCTTACGAGTATTTTGTCCGCCATGTTTTTTGCTCTTTTATTCTGCATACCCAGTTGTTTGAGTGAAAGGAAGCCTTTGATGCCAACATCTGGACGCCTCAGTACTAGGTGACTGCTTGTTTGTGTGTGCGTGTGTGCGTAATGGGTGCAGTGTGTAGTTTGCAGTGCCTTAAGTTATGCTAAAGCCGTAAAGCCTTAAACACCTGCCCGCAGATGTGGAGTGTGATTGGTTGGTTGGTTGCACTGACTGCTTTGGGCTGCCTCTGAAAGCTTTACAAGCCATGCTTTAAATACAGAGCGGCGTGTGAACGGGGCTTCAAATCAGTCACTGCTTCATGATCTGACTGTTTGTTTGGATGTTTTTTGTAGTGTGGTGTTTTCTGTATCCAGTTAGATTAGAATTAGAGTATGTGTAATCTATAGACATGTGTAATAAGGATTTCTCCCCTCTCAAAATCATGCTTCGCTGAGGTAAGTTGTAAAATTGTGTGCCGTTTTTAATCGGTCAGAGGAAATGTGCTCGTGCTGGTGCAAGCAAAGGTGCCATGGCTGCCTAATTGACAAAATGATGTGGGCTTGATACACTTTTACTAATGTAAAGTAAACAAAGAATGGTGTGTTGTGAAATGAATACTGAAAGTACTTGGGGAAATGTGTGTATATCGTCCTATTGTTTTTTATAGCAAGCATTGACTGTTTGTAATATATTACCCTGTGGCGCAGGGCTATTCAAATGGCGGCCCTGGGGCCAGATGCGGCCCTTGGATGGCAAGGTTCTGGCCCCCCATAAAGTTAGAACAAAATGAAAGCAAATATGTGTGCTATCTGTGGCCGTGCATAATTTGTGATCACTAACACTTCAGGTTGGGGATATCTCTACTATGCATTCATATGAGAATTAAATCTCTAAAATAGTGTCATAAATAGACTATCCTAAGGCTAGCCAATATCTGTTCTGTCTGGAAAGCTCCGCTTGTTTCGCACCTTAACCTCAGACACCATGCTGCTCGCAGTTATACAGATGTTCGGCCCCTTCACTGAAGGGAATTTGAAAAACTGGTCCTCTGTGACTTTTAATTGAATACCCCTACTGTAGCGTAGTGTATTTATATTTTTCAATGCAGATCATAAATTCAATTTCTTTGTTTGCTGCCAAAGTTCAGGACAGCCAGAGAAGTTTTCTGTTTACATATGAAGACGATTTCTTTTGTCAAAATCCTGTGAGAATTTCCCCAGCTGTTGGACAGCCTCTGGCTGCTCTTGAAAGGAAATATTGGTTTAAAAGTTGTGTTCTTCATTGTCTCTGTACACCAGAGCTATTTTCTGAACATTCTGAAACTTCTTGGTCAGTCTTTCTAAGACCATGACATTTAGTTAATGATAGAGGCAACCAACACTAAGAAGCAGCTCTTTGACCGCAGACCTCTATCTGTAGTAACACACACACACACACACACACACACACACACACACACACACACACACACACACACACACACACACACACACACACACACACACACACACACACACATCAATCCGATGTTCTGTTGAGATGGGTTGCTTCATCGAGAGGAGCTACCACTCCCTACCCCTTACCCCTAGGGGCACTGCTGTAGTGCATTACAATGGCTTGGTAGCGCCACTTGATGGGTAGCTTATACAGACACAACAGCGGGTGTGCTTTCGTGTCTGCTTTTCTAAACATTGAGTAATGTTAATGTTTGCACACCAACAGGTAACGCCAGCCGCAGCCCCCGCCCCTGAAGACACCTTCCGACCCGGCAACCTGTTTAGACAGCTAGCCAATCAAGAGGAGGAACAGACCACTAGCTCCTCCCTCTTTAAACTGGGCTGGCTGTCCAGCATGTCCAAGTGATGACTATGACGATGATGATGTTTTACATTGTTTGAAGGATGTGGGTTTTTAAATGTGTATAAAGGCTGTATAAAATAATATATAAATACATTTTGAAGTATTAACAATGGGTCTTTTGTCCAGTTTTTTTTTCCAGTGAAAATAATGTAAAATTAATCTGGAGAAATAGATTGCAGAAAATGTCTTTTTTAAATTACTTTATTTGAAGACATTTGAGTGTAATCCACATTATACATCATAACTCATTAACCGTGGCCTTGGTTTGTGAACATTGTGTAACCAAGGACGTCTGATATTTACATGTGATATTGTATTGACAGGCTAAGAGGAAATTGGATTCATTTCCTTACTCATATTACTTCCTCACACAATTTACACTCACAAAATAACATTATCTGTGTGAACAAACATTTGCTCTGCGTAGTAGTAATGGCCGAGAGTGAACAGGTGAACAGGAGTGGGCTCCACCTGCAGGACCATTAATAGAAAACGCAGAGCAGCTGACAGTTGACGCGTCAGGGGCCTATACTACAAAGCTGGTTCAGGATACGTTAAGGTTAAGTTAAGAGGTACATCATCTAATAGAAGAGCCTGGAGTCCTCAAGCTTAACTTAACGTGAACTTATCCTGAACCAGCTTTGTAGTAAAGGCCCCAGGTAAAACAAAAGTGAAAAACCTTAGAACCTCCCTCCTTATCAAGTACAGTACATCATCTTCAGTGGCGGTTCTACGAATTTGGGCCCCTTGGCAAAACATGGACATGGGGCCCTCTTGAATTATTTTTGCTGGCATTTTCCATGGTAGGGCTGCCTTTTGGGGGGCCCTTTACAGGGCATATTTTGGTGGGGCCCTAGGCAATTGCATAGCCTGCCTATTGGTAGAACCGGCGCTGATCATCTTCTTACACATGCTATGCACAACGTATGCAAAAATTAATAGATGGCTTGTGCTACATGCTATCGTTCTTTACATATTATTAGTAGAAATAGTCTCTTTATATAGCTTAGATTTGTATGATATTCCTACTGTATATAGGAAGCCATGTTTCTCCACCTTTTAATAACTTCAATCATTCATCAATCAAGTAAAAGAGAGAGCAATAGAAAAAAAAAACAAAGCATTATGTCTTCAGCCATTCTAGCAGACTCTTCATATTCCAGGGCTGCGTTTCCCAAAAGCTTCGTTGCCAATGGATACCGTGATTGCATTCTAGAAACGCACTTTTGGTCTGTTGTATAGACCCAGTCGGCACCTCTGGCCCGCCCATTAAACTGCATGTTTTCCCCTCCGAATGCTTCACTCGCTGGGCGTGCGGTGCCAATCACTGCCAGTCATTAGACATATTGATTAGCCACTACATACAGCAGGTGGAGCATACGAAGGGAAAAACCAGCAGTTTCATGGGCGGGCCCAGAGGTGCCGACTGGGTCTATCTGATCTGATGGCAGTGGACAGACCTACTCCACCACTTTTGCCTCTCTGGGCAGTTCTGCCCCTGGGCCTGCCTGCAAGGTTGCCAGATGTCACCGTTGATTTCAAGCCCGAGCATCACTCAAGAACCGCCAGCCAGAGACACTAAAGCAGGGGTGGGGAACCTTTTTCATTCAAGGGGCCACTTCAAATTCCTCCAAGGGCCGTACTATGAACACAAACCAGGATTTCCCCCTGCACTTTACGCCTTTATTGAAGGCGAGGCTGCTTTAAAACAGACCCCACCTTCTCTAGGCCCCCGGAATATAACTGAATTGTATTGAAAATGTAATTTCCCAGATTCCTTTACAAAATACAGTATTTCATGTGAAGCTGCATATCATTAAAATTATATCGCAGGCCGGATAAAACGGCCTCAGGGGCCATAAACGGAACTCGAGACATTGGTTCCCCACCCCTGCACTAAAGGTAATGATGCAGGGCAACTTTTTGAGCAATGTTGCCAGTCAACACTATGATTGATTATTCATTTTCTGATAGAATAGTTGTCAGCTGCTAATACAAGTTCTTATAAACCTCATAAAAATGCTACATGATTAACAGTGTGTAAACAACATCTTACAGTATCGTTGCCCGGACAGAATGCTCAAAAAGTTGCCCAGTGTATCATCCTGTCAAATTAGAATACTCCATTGACATTCTATTGATTCTTATGGACATACATCTACATAAAAACCCACCCAATAAACGTATATTTGTACCCCACAGATGGTCATCCCAAAACAGCTCATATGGGAGGGAAAACCGCTCCATCTGGCAACCCTGGCTGCCTGCCTGTGGCCTCAGGCTCACTTGCGGTCGAGCTTGTTCTTGATCTGGCTGATGTCTATGGGCTTGGAGGCCAGCTCGGCGGCCTTGCGCTCCTCCTCCCTCTGCTGCCAAATCAGGATGGGGTCCATGCCAGGCTTACGGTTCCTGGCGTTCTGCGCCAGCTGTTCATCACTAGAGATGCACAGAGAAGGAGAGTTAAGTGGAGAAAAAAAACATCCTTCAAAAAGGTATCCATCCAGCTGGGCATCACTAAAAAGATGAAGTCAGTAAATTAAAAAAGTACAATTGATTTATACAGCTGGCCATCACTACAGGTACAGAGAAGGAGAGTAAAAGTAAGTAGAATTTATTGATAGACTTGGTTCTCACTAGAGTGTACAAAGAAGGAGAGGTTGGGCCAGGGGAGAATTGGACCTCAGTGTGTAAGTTTAGCTGATTTTGCCTGAACAGCATTTTTCACACACTGAGGATGGCTTGAATAAAAGCGTGTCTGTTTACTTTTAGGAAAGAGAATGAGTTTGTTTCTACTTCCATTTGCCACGATGAATTGTGTCATTGCCAAACAGCTCATTCCCCCTTTTTCAAACCCTGTATTGATGGCCTGGATTCCAACTAGTTCCCGTTCCAGCTGATAAACTATCCATGTGAATAAATACAAAATGGCATAAAGACGAGAATGACATAAGAGCGATACCACTTGCTTAAGAAGAAGCACACTGTACTGTGTGTGTGTTGTGAAGTATGCATTTCCTGTGTGGATTTGATGGACGACCATACCTGAAGGCGTGTGCCGCTGGTACAAGTGCTTTCTTCTGCTGGTCCTTATAGACAGGTGACTTCAGGTACCGGAAAAACGTGTCCTGTAACAAGAAATAGTGTTTGACTCACTATCACCTCAATCAGAGGCGTATCTTGTCACCAGGCAAGGCAGGCAGCTGCTTGGGGCCCCCAAGCCTAGATGGTTAATAACAGCAAAGATTTAAACTAAAATAGTGGCAATTTGTTGTGAATGTTCATTCTTTTGAAATTTCGCTTGGGGCCCCATCTTACCCTAGAATCGCTTCTGACCTCAATCACCCCAAGTCCACTGAGACTAACATAAATTACAACAAAATAACAAAATGCAATTCATCTGACATGTCTCTGAAAACTCTCATTCATACAGGTCATTTTAGTGAAGAGAGTTTAGTTGTAGGCAATGTATCATACAGAACGTACACTATATCAGAGCAAGAGACAAAATGTCTTCATACAATAAAAGGGAATCCAGTTGCCTTCAGCTCTTTTGACATATTGTCATCTATATGGCATGATCTTTTTTTTCATTTATCCTTTATTTATCCAGGATTGTCTCATTGAGACTATGAGTCTCTTCTGCCATGGAGTCCAGGTCAAATGACCATGCAGATTAAACAGTCTGGCATCATAAAAAGGCGTTTTATTTCATGCAAAAGTGTGGTTCACACAAACACAAAGACAGTAAAAATCGGCGTATTTATATGTATTCTCATGTCGGATTAAATGATGTGTAGGTCACCTTCTTCATGAGCAGGAAGACGTGAGTCTGGGCGGCGTCCAGGACGTATCTGTGAGGGTGATCCAGGCCCTTCACAGTCAGACCCATGGTCCTGCCGTCAATGTTGATCCAGCGAGGCGCTCCAGGGGCCAGGAAAAGTCTGAGATAAGATTATATCAAAATGTATCAGACCACAAGGCAGTGTTTCTCAAACATTTTCTGACCGAAGGACCACTTTGCCCCAAAATAATTTTCAGGAACGACCTCATCTTAGGCTTGGTCATGCAAAACAAGTTTAGTTTACTCTTCTAACGGTGCTACAAATACACGTATATGCTAGTTTGTCCTGACAAACAATGCTGACAAAGTTTGTCGAAATCTTTGAGAAGAACGGTAGTAATCATGATAATGTGGGTTGTTTCTACAGTGTGTGTTGCTTCAGTTTAAAGTAAATGTATAGACAGCTACTGCAGCACATTGTTTATATATAGACATATGGCCCCACATGTACTCCTGTCACTTTTCTGTCTGTACATACAGAACATTGCCTGCCTCTTGACATTATATTATATTGTACACTGCCAGATAGGGCTGCACGATATCAGGAAAAAAATCGATACTCGATAACAGCATGCAATGCCTCGATAATGATATTTAAACGATATATAGAAATATAGCCAAGTGTTTTTCTTGTCTAATTTGTCGGTCTGTGGTTGTGGCTTTGGTCATGGCGGGCTTTTTTGCACATTTGTTAACATTCAGCTAAAGATTGGACAGCACAGAAATCCTTTACTTGTTAGCGATAACTAAGTCATGTTTGCGATACGCATAACTCTTGATATCACGATTTCAATACATTTTCTATATATTGTGCAGCACTACTGCCAGACAAACGAGGCACACACAAGGGCAGCAGCATGTCCTGCCACTGAATATACTGTAGTCAATAAATTCAACTTTGCTTTGACTTCTCCTTAGTAAGTGTTTATATTCCAGCATTCCCCATGTAGGAAAAAAAACTTGAGTGTGAGGGAGGGGGGGGAAACGCAACAAGGTCAAAAGAGATCTGAAATTTCCATTCCTCGAGGCATGTCAGAGCTGTGTGCTGCTAATGCAAGCTAAAGGAATGGCTTTTTTGTCATACACTACCGTGCATAGCAGCCCTTGTTTGTGTTTCTAGCGTATTGCAAACCCTTTTCACAAAACCATTTGGGAAACACTTTCTTCGAAGAGGTCTACATACAGTAAGGGTGTCATGCATGAAAAACATACATGACCCATGTCAGGAACAGTAATGACACATTATTGATGTTTATGGCTTGTTGTCATGTCATTTGGTTTTTGGAATGTCATATAGCACCCAAACAATGTCAACTTGACATTCCAACAGTCATTAACATCAGTAATGTGTCATTATTCCTCCTGACGTGTTCTGTCGTGTCATTCTTAAATGTCAAGTGTGAATTTGCTTACTTGAAAATAGCCTGGGACTGGTCAGCCATGGAGGCTGCAGATCCCCATTTCATCTCCTCAGCGGCTTCCCAGAAGGCCAAGTTCTCACCTGCCAGCAGAGAGGAGAGATGTTCAGCTCAAACAGTTCATCAGAGCTTTTTGCGGTTTGTAGCGTGGTGTAAAAATGGGTGGAAGGTTTGGCCATGCCGTGGCTCAAGCGGTAAGGGCACTGCACTGCTACACCGGCGGCCCAGGTCCTTTACCTGCCCTTCCCTGTCTCTCTCTCAGTCTCCCCACTTACTTTCCAGTCTATATCACTCTCTATAAAAAAATGGGTGGGAAGTAAAAACAAACAAGACTTTACAGGCACATTGCACACAAACCTCCAAAAAGCAAAACAATTTCCATATGACCAACATAATTGTGTGTGGCCACAGCATATGACTAAAACAGTCAACATACGTAGTTGTCAGTATGGAAAATTTTGGCTGATTTCAAGAGGGTCTGTAAACCTATTTCATGGTATTGCAGAGCAATATGCCAACTGTGAATTTGTAAGATTGTGTTGCTGAAACAACAAGTGTATTGCTGATATATTAATGTGGTGATAAGAGTATCCAGGTCTTTTTGTTTGTGATGTGGTTTGAAGGAAATTGACATGGTGACCAACCTCGTCTCAGGGTGGGGATTTCAAATGAACAACTGTGTTTGAGCTCATGATGGCGAGATGGTCTGCACACCTAATTGATCAATCCTCCACATTTACTATGGTTTGCGAAGCAATAACGCCATTGCCCAACTGTGAATTAGATCAGGTGTGTTGGTTGGGACCACAAGCATGACGCATCATATGTTGATATGGTGACATGAATGATGAAGCAGCTGGCCCTGCAGTGGCCATCTGGTAGGGCACACGCCTGCCATGCGGCTGACCCGGGTTCGATTCCCGGCCCGGGTCCTTTGCCGACCCCTCCCCATCCCTCTCCCCATTCGCTTCCTGTCTACCTCTCATACTGTCCTGTCCATAAATAAAGTCTAAAAAGCCCAAAGAAATATCTGTAAAAAAGAATGATGACGCACCGCTGAATTCCTTCTTCAGGAAGACCTTGAAGTCCTTACGGCCGCGTGGGTCGTTAAGCAGCTCGAAAAGACTGAAGGACCAGCGCTCCACTCGCATTTTAGTGGGAACTTCAACGCTGGAATAAGAAAAATACACACATGTGAGCGCACACATAAAATATACGGTGACGATAATGTGACTTGCAAACTCAACACATCAGACATGTTAAAACTAAGTCCTTCATTTCCAGTGTCTAGCAGCAGTGTCACTGTGTTACAGACCTTGGCATGTTGAGCTCCCAGTAGGTGTCGTCATCTGTCAGCCAGGGGTTGCTGGGAACGCAGGAAGCCAGGAAAGGGTCGTGGTTCTTGTATGTGGTCATGTACTTGACAAGGCTGTGACAACAACAACAGGAGAGACAAGGGCAGAATGAGTTCAGCGAGAGGCTCCATCCATCCCTGTGATTCTATGGACCAAGTGCCCATAAAAGTTGTCACAGCGTTTCACAAATAAAACCGTGAATGACCAGTAGTTCCTAAAAATGCATGCTCAAGGGAATACTAATATTGCGGTAACACTTTACTTGACGCCGGTGTCATATGTAGGACATAACTGTATCATAACATTGTCAAATGCAGTCATGAATGTGTTATAAACATTATTTCAATGTCATAAACATTGTCTTTCAGTGAAATTTGGTTATGACAAAGACAGGCCTAACAATGTTCATGGCCATAAAACGTCTATGACATTGGCATTATGTTTATGACTCGTTCACGACACTATTACGACACTGTTAGGACATACGTATGATGCTGGCGTCAAGTAAAGTGTAACCGATATTGCTAATTATGTTGAATATGAAGAGGTTCAAGCCTTATATAGGCACAGAATTTTCTTTGCAAAACGGTGTATCTCCATTTTGTAGAATGTTGGGAAATTTACATTTTTGTATAAGGCATTCCATTGCATTGCATTGCAAAATGCACTTTATATAGGATGAAAAAATATGTTCTCAAAATATTTTAATAGCAAGAATTCACACATAGGTAATAGGATGTCTGAACTGTCATTTTCAATTATAAAATGCAAAAGCCAAAAATGGTGGATACACCATTTTGCAAATAAACTCTTCAAGTCATATGGTAGAAAACTGGTTAACCTCTATAACATTTTTGTTATGTATTGACAAGATTTATCCCGTTTTCCCCCATTAGAGTGAAACGACTTACGCTCCCAAAGACACTGTGGATTTCACTTTTGGTCTCATCATGGACTGATGTAGATAGATGGCCTAGGAGAAAAAGAAAGCATTTTTAATACACGTATGTGTGCAGGACATAATTTGGACTCCCAATCAAGGATAAATAACGATACCAAACGATGACACTTACTGTCCTTCTGAAGTGATCATAGGTTTGTGGCTGCAAAGAAAAGAATAATGTGTTACATTTGCTGCGTTACCATATGCATTACAATTATTTAGCATTTAAATAACTAAAGACAGAGACAGACTGCACAAGTAGGCAATCTAATAGGCAACGACAATGGACAGGAAAGGAACAACGTTAGTATCACACCACTCCAACCACAAGCTAGAGCACAAAGGAAAGCAAACACAAGCTACTGTATCTAACATGTTCCTAATAATGGGTCATGCGAAACACAAAAAATACTAAAACAACTGAGGGATGACTTAAAAATAGGATATGTGAAGGCTGTCCTCTTTGGAAGATAAATCTGCATGAAAGAAAGAAGAAAGACAAAAGGCCTCATGAGCATAATGCCACACTTAAAAGAGTTTGAGACAACTAGCATGGCACATAATATTATATATATTACATTACACAGCTGACGCTTTCTATCCAAAGTGGCTTACAGTTATTTAGGTACAGGGTATTGGTTACAGTCCCTGGAGCAGTATGGGGTTAGGAGCCTTGCTAAAGGACCCTTCAGCCATGGATAGAGGTGTAGGGAGAGGTAAAGGTGGGATTTGAACCAGCAACCCTCTGATCTAAAGTCCACCTACCTAACTCACTAGACCTTGAGCACGGCTGACCCCATTACAAAAGTACAACAGGAATCCGCAGTGCCTTTTTTAACCACCAATACGGAATATACGGGAGCATATCGGGACATGCTTTGTTGACATACAAACATCAGAAACCAGTTCAGTTAATCTCCTTATGGTAAATACAGTAAGACCACCACATGGTTTGCAGAGAATTATAGTGTCGTTCAGTCATTTATTCGGAAGTACTACTGCCAGACAGCGAGGACCAGTGGCGTGCAGTGCACAGATGTTTTGGGGGACAGGTGCTGAAGGGGCGTGTTGGGGGCATGTGCCTTACTAATTGCCTTACTGACCTTATAGAGGCATTATTGTAACATGTATTTGATCTTGAAGCATTTGTAGATTATCATGTCAACATGGACCACAGTACATTGTGACAAAGGACTTTCAGAAAAAGATTTTTCAAAAGGGGCATATTTTGTCCAGTAGGGTAAAGGGGCAGGTGCTTTACCATCACTTCGTCCCTATCTGTGCACGCCTATGGCAAGGACTAATCTGTTGAGTGCATTATGCTCTGGGCCTGTTTCCAGGTGCAGGGCAGCAGGGCTACCATCTTTGTGGAGCACCTAGTTAAAGATGGTGACGTATTGGCGAATACTTCTTGTAAAATAGGGTAACACTACTACAGGCTAAAGCGTCAGTCTTCTGGCTGCTTATGATCCATCAATCCGGACCATAATGCACAGCCCCCTCTCCACAGGCCAGGGATAGCCGTGAGCCCCGCGAGACCAGTAGTACATCTCTCTGCCTAAGCTGCCTTACTCTGCGCTGGACGGCTCAAGAAAGAAGCTCGACAGGATGGAGGGAGGATGGAGGGAGGGGTGATGCAGGGCGGAGAAGAGAGAAAGACTGTGAAAGTTAAAAGGAAAGAGAGAAAATCATGTAATAGAGTGTGATAGATTAAATGAGATAGATAAAGACAAAAAGAAGGACAGAGGGAGGAGAGAGGAGGAGAGGTAGTGGCAGCGGGAGGGAGGGAGGGGGGGGGGGATGTCGACAACGTGGTTTCTGGGGGGAATCTTCTTAACGTTGAGTAAGCAGATTGAAAGTAACTGCAGGGCCCGCTGTGCGCTTTCTGGGGCAAGGGAGACACACTGCTAAGCCATCCCTAATGCAATTATAGGCTGGGTTGTAGGTGAGAGAGCACCCATCCTCATCCACCCACACCACTACTCTTCCGCCACCATCATGGGCACAGCGCAAACTAGAGCTGGGCGGTGTACGGTTTAAAAACCGTGATCTCGGTTTACACTACACAAGGTTCTCTTTTTGATAAGAGACGGTTTTGTTGTTGTTGTTTATAGCCTACTATGTTATGTGCGTGAGCTTCATACTCCGTGTCACACTTCCAAAGTCCACTGTTGTTGCTGTTCTACTAGGCTAGGGAATGTCACCACAATGTAAGATGTTGATTGAACTAATAAAATAATTGGTTACGCGCTAGAGGCTAGTGAGAATGAAACATGATGAACACACATGGCATGGATGAATCATGACAAACATTTCAATTCATTTAGCCTACCTTTGATCTCACAAAGTTAAATAAAAGGCAATTCTATGTGGTGCTATGTTAACAGGCTACAACAGTTATCTGATTCTTAACTGTATATAATTACCATCCCAACTGTTGTGCGCGCTGCTGTTAAGACTGCTTATAAGCTAAAGTAGCCTAGCTTTCAAATGCAATGGGCAGACATTGCTACATTGCTATATTTGTTTGAAATGATTTGGGGGCAAAATAGGAGCGAAACACATCGCAATTTGACACAAACTACTGGACAAAATACCTTCTACGTTGGATTTGGACTTTAATTCAAAGACAATATGCACACAATGTCAAGTAAATCCGTTTGTTTTCCGTGTCTGTCTTCAGTCTGTTTCGTTTTTGTCCCACTGTTGTTTACTCGCTAGTCCAGCGGCAGCGCAACACGCCGGATGTGTTGCCAGGTGTAGAACGACAAATAAGCAATTTGTGTTGCCAGGTGTAGAACGAAATAAGCTGTTTTGGGCTGTCTTGGAAAAAAGCCCAAAACAGCTGCTTATAATCATTTAACCCTTCTTCCTTGAACAATCTATGGCACCCTGGTCAAGATTTTAGGTTATTTTATAAAATGCTGCATTTTCTCTAATTTAAGACTTTCTTGGATAGGGAAATATAAACTATAAATTATAGAAAATATTATTGAAATGAAAAAATGATAAAATATAAATGGAGATTAATTTAAATTCATGATTTTATCTCATTTTAACATTTAATTTGAGATCTTTTCCTCAGAAAGATTAAGATTTGGGGGGAAATCGTCGCATATCAAAAAACCGTGCAGAAAACCGTGATATCAATTTTCATCAAGAAAACCGTGATGCTAATTTTTTCCAAAACCGCCCAGCCCTAGCGCAAACTATCACAGCCTCCAACACCTTTTCTCTGCAACACCTCAGTGTGATGTTGCACCCTGTGCACAGCAATAGTGTTGACTTCATATACTGTAGCCTGTAGTCTTAATCTTGGTGTTGTTGGTGTTGTCACTCCGGATAACACTCACCTGTTACCTCAGAATTAACGGGGTCAACCAGGCGGTCAAGGCAGTCCATGGCGCTGTGACATCTTGGCTGCAAGAGTCAAGGGTTGTTGTGGAGTTTTAAGAGGATAACCAGAAAAATGTGGAACTTCAAATTAGATTCTTAACTGCTATTTCAATGTGTACACAAAATGCTAGATCGGTAGTCAACAATGCACTTCATGGAAAGTCCATGATGATGTTAAACGTTAGAAAGACTTGACATTTTAAAAAGTTTTTTTTTTGCGAAATCACTGATTAATAATTACACTCGTGGCTGTTCTGTGCTTAGACGTTGAATAGATGTCTGTGTGTAGACTTACAGGTGGTCGCTGTACAATCCAGTAGGCTCGTTCCTGACATTGAAACACAACACGGTCTGCCTTCTGCCGCTCCTTGTTTGCCCTGATGGAAAATGATTTCACATTTCCTAGTAAATATTGTGTATTTATATGCAAGATTTGCACGTATGATTTGCTTGATAAAATGTCAAGTTTCGACATACAGCATGTCTATCACAGTTTCAAGAATGCCAAACTGATATAGCAAACAAAGCATTTGCCATTTGTGAATCTTTCATTGTTGTACATTAGAATTTTCTTGTAGGCCTACATAATCTTCAAAGACAGGGTGAAATTGGATGTTCCTCTCTAATACCCATTACTCTGGCTTTAGCATTGAGAACATTCAGAAGGGGTTTACGCGGTAGCACTAATGAGACTTAACTTACTTTTCAGTACATTACACTTTCACCCAAAGCAACTCAGTTATTACAGGGTACTTGTTACAGCACTTGGACAAAGGCCAAAGGTGCTGGCAAGGGTGGGATTCGAACCTACAACCCTGAGATCTTAAGACTAGCTGTCATTGAACCATTGAGTCACAGCTGCCTCTAAATGACTTATGAGTTATGAGTTTTACTAGAGTAATAAAAAGAGAAATGTGTGTACATACTTGTGTTGCTCCTTGGCCTGCAGTACAATGAAGTCCCATTTGGGGTTCAGCCATTTGTGGAAGTTGTTGTAGCGTTCCTTTGTCAAACACAAGGATAGGACAGAGTTTCAGCATTGATGTTGTTGTGAGCTCAGTGTAGTCTGATGTATGATTAAAGGTGCATTGTGCAGGAAATTTGTCCAAAAAGGTAATGCAACTATGCTGCTAATTGAAACTGGGTTGCCTATTGCCAAATTTGATCTTTTCATAAAAGTTTACTGAGTAATAAACTAATATTTGATGGGGGTGGTAAGTATCCATGAAAAAGGTAACATTAGTGAATGAGTAGCATGAATTCTGGAAATAAACAACTAAAAATCTCACACAGTGCACCTTTAAAGGGATTCTAAGTATTCATTATGACTGGAAAAATTGCACTTTTCATACATGAAAAGGGGATCTTCTCCATGGTCCGCCATTTTGAATTTCCAAAAATAGCCATTTTTAGCTGCAAAAATGACTCTACTTGGACCATACTAGAAAATATTTGTTTATTACTCAATAAACTTCCATGTAATTTAATATCAAATTTGGTGATAGCCAACCCAGTTTCAATGAGCAGCATAGCTGCAGTACCTTTTTTGACCATTTCCTGCACAGTGTCCCTTTAAAGGGGTATGCCACTATTTTGGGGCTTAATACAGTTAAAATCGTTGGCTGGGGTTTATAAAGGTGGTAAAGTGTCTTATTTTTCATGTAAGCCGTTGTCTTGTTTTAAGACAAGTTAAAAGAGGGAATATGTCGCTAAGCTAGTGAAAGTCAATGGATCCGTGTAGCATGCTACAATGCTACACGGATCCATTGACTTTCACTAGCTTAGCGACATATTCCCTCTTTTAACTTGTCTTAAAGCAAGACAACACTTAACATGAAAAATAAGACACTTTACCACCTTTATAAACCCTGGCCAACGATTTTAACTGTATTAAGCCCCAAAATAGTGGCATACCCCTTTAAGGAAAAATGTGAGTTCCTGTGCTCACCTGTTCGTACACTTCCAAAGAGCCTTTTTTCCTGATGTTCCTCTTGGCCAAGTAAATTGCTGAAAGGAGAGAAGACACACCGAGTGACAATGTGTGTCATGTGTGTGTAATGGCTCATTCTTTTGAAACTCTGTAGTCAGAAACCCCAACCTCTGTCTCGGGATAGTGCAATAGAACGGGTACTCAGATTGGGGTTCCGAAACACAAACTCAGAGCAGTTTGGTGTACTCCGAAATCATTAAACATTAAGTGTCCCCAATAGAACGCATTGACAACGGATGTCAAATCCCGGGTCTACCGACAACTGAGTTCCAAAAGAATGAGCCATAACACCTGGTTCATGGAGATCAAATTTAGAACAAACAAATCAATCAATTAAAACATGTTAAATTGTATGACCATACCATAATCTATATCTTCAACAAGATACTTCTGCACAGGCCAGAAATAAGGAGTCTGCACAAAAATAGAAATACCATCAGTGTAAAGCACAATTAATGTTATGAACAAAGAAAAGATATTGACACATATAGACTTGTATGTGACCAGTCAAAACTCAAAGATGTTTGTACATAATGATTGCAGTTACATGCAGTTGGTTTCAAACGAAATATTGAAAGTAATCAGTTTAAAACAATTTGTGAAATATTCCCTTTACATGTGTGGAAGAGCATTGTGCTACCGGAATATTCCTGGAATACGGCCACAATCAGACTGAATGGTTTAAATGAATGCTGTGCGAACCAAATACTGCCAATATTGCATTTGGAATCAGAATATTCAGCACATGTAAGCATGCTTCTTTACCTGGAAGCGGTAGAGACTGGCATCGGGTTTGAGGATCAGCTTCTTATGGTCCTGCAGTGGGTAGATGTAGCCATAGGCCACAAACATTGTGCCAAGAGCCTGGGCCTCTGACAGGAGACAAACACCAGCTGATGTTAGTGATACAGTACGTTACTATTCATTTAAATGGATTGCATTGTACTGACAACTAAAAGGTGCTGAACATGAAGAATAACAGTGAAAATTGAAAGGAGAATGTCTGCACAAAGGGCACAGAGGAAGATCCTTGACCAAAAACTTGGCATGTATAAGGACAAAAAAATGATTTGTATGTGCAGACATTTTTCTTTTCCATTTCCACAACATAGTTCTATTTAAAAAGTATCGTAAAAATGAATGGTTCCAGTCAGATAAAACATGGAAGGTTAAGTAGCTAATTAACAAACATATGACTGCACACAAACTGACAAATGTTTGCTAAAAATGAATTATTCTTCTTTCAAGTGGGTTCTGTTATTAAATCAAACAGCCAAATTAAATGGAGAAGAAAAGCACCCGACTATCTGAAGTCATATTTGTATCAGCCATTCACTAAACTAGCCCTGCACGATGACTTGATGACTTTGTCTATTCAGCCACATTGGAGAGGTAAGTAGTACTCCTATAAACCGTTTCTAGTAGTAATCTTAAAGTAGTAACCTTAGTTAAAGATAAAGATGTATAGTCAGATGGAATGCATGACAAGAGGACTGTCTGAAGTCAGCAACAGAGCAGTGATGTTTTGCGTCCTCGTAGTACCTTACCTTGAGCATCCATTTTCATTTTGTTGGCGATCCATGCAAGGATATCCTGACCTGTGAAAATGAATTGACACAACATTGGTGTTGATATAGTCCAGGTTAAGTGTCACGTATGCTGATTGATGATACACTGACACACGGACAGTTTGGCAAAAACATGTCCCACCTATAAAAGTGCTAATTTTGTTGAAAATCAATCACATTTTCACGAACAAAATAAATCCAGGTAATGGACAAAGGGTCTGTTACACAAATAGACCGTTGTGATATTTTTTCAAAAACAATAAATTCAGGCATGTACAAGGACCCCTTTTCAAAGCTTTAGCTCTACTGCATACTTCTACATCACTGAAGCTCCTGTAAGTTTACTATTTTCTCTTAAATTTGTTAATTGGTTTGGACACTGCTACTGTCTCAACCATAGCCTGTCACCACGTCACGTCTTCATAATAATATTTTATTATATTCATGTTAATTAATATATACTAATATATACCTAAAAACAGTGGGAAAACAAAATGGCTAATGTGAAAGTGAAGTGAAAGCCCACCCTCTAACTCCCATTGTCATTGTGACACAGCACACAAGTCATGGAGGAGGATGGGGGAGAGCGCTGGCTAATTACTATCCCCACCAACCTGGCGGGTTGGGAGTCGAACCGGCAACCTTTAGGTTACAAGTCTGATGCCCTAACTGCTTAGCCATGACTGCCCAATGTGAACAAACTATGCATATTATGTAAAAGATTATTTTTTTCTCTCCAAAAGATGTCACCTCCATGAAATTTTGTGTAAGCTTGTTCCACATGTTACTGAATTGTGCAGGTTAATGACATTATGCATCTACAATACGGTTGAATTATTAAAATAATTCTTCATTTTAATAGCATTTTTTTTTTTAACTTTTTACTGTGTCTGGTCGTATTGAAGAAAAACGAGTAAGAGCCTATTTTATTAAAAGAGTAAAATATGGGGAAGTTGGTCTGATACATTACTGCACAGCCAAGACATTCGTCTATGATAATATAGCTCTATATTTTGGACAGCCACATTCTCAAGAAGAAGTGAGTTACAGCTCACTGAACACATTTGTCAACTAATGTAAGCTTGATTGTCAACTAATCAATCATCTACTAGTTTAATGATACATTATTTTAGGTAAATATGGAGCATGTGTCAGTGTAACTCCTGTTAAGCAGAATGAACTGGTATCGTAATGAATCGTAATGAACTAGGCCTACATTGTGCAATGTCGTAGCAATGTAATACTACAGTAGTACATTTTTAGTGAGGATTAAGAAGTTCTACTGGCAGAACGGTGAACACTACAAGACTAGATTTATATTAAATCTTCAGTTATCCTAAAATGCAGGCTGAGTATTTTTGGAACTGAAATAGAACAAGATGATCGAGTCATTTTGGCTTTTCACATCATCGCTTTTCTGACATTTTACAGACCAACTAATTGAACAAATATTAGATAAATTAAGTATGAAAGCAATTAATTTCAATACTTGACAATACAGTCACACATTGCATGAATTGTAGGTGCTTGACACAGTAATATGCATATTAGGGCAAGCAATGCAGTTAATTATATATGGCTGCAAGGTAACACATACATTTGGAATGCATGCTGTGTGAATACCTTGAGTTGAGTGATTATTAAAAACGGTAATGATACTGCACACAGTATTGTGTGGCTGAGATACATTCCTGTTACATCCTCTTGCTATCGCTGATATGAATCTGATGATAATTTAGATTTTTTTTGTGTGTGTGTCTTTTTTTACTTTATTGAGGACAGTACAGTAGGTGAGGTAGACAGGAAGTGAATGGGGAGAGAGACGGGTAGGGGTCAGCAAATGACCCAGGCTGGAATCGAACCCGGGTCGCCGGTGTAGCAGCCCAGTGCCCTACCATTAGAGCCACGGTAGGGCCATGATTTTTAATCTAGACCACCTCGCTGCTCTCCTACCATACCATCCCTCAGAGTTCACAGCAGGCTGAGACGAGCTTGCTATGATCTGTGATCAGCACTGCAGTCTTAGGAGTACTTATGGGGGCATCCTCAGAGCACATGGCCAGCAGCTCATCCAATTGTGGGCTTGCCGTATATAGCTAGCGTTAGAAGCTTATGGCGAGAGCACTCCTCCATCTCCATACCCTATATACAGTACGTACCGGCACAGAAGAAAGAGCACTATTTCCTAACACTTCCTAGTAGGGAAGAACCTTGTGGAAACTCCGGGAAACCCTAGAATTCATCTCATCGTTTGGAGACACACCCTCTCATTTCCTAATTATGATTGACAAGTCAAATCATCTTGCAAAAAAAATTCATGTTTTATGCTAGTGTAAGCCTTTTGCAACATTAACACTAACATTAACAAATACTGATGGTTGACCTGCAATGGAGCAATGGTTCAGGTTAAAGGTTAACTGGTCAATAGTAGTAGGCGTTATCCTAGACATGGATTATTATGATGGGCGATTTAACAGGTAGATAACACACACCATCACTCAAAATACGTCTGTTTTCAGTATGCAAAACATTTGGTCACAATCTTGAAGATTTACTGCACAAATAAAAAGCAGATTACTTGAATAAACGTCCAGAGTGGGGTTAGAGCATGTTGCTGTGCACTGCGCCCAGATGACCAAAGCTCAAAGCCTGCTTACCCATCAAATGATTTTGTCATTTGTTTGCAAGCAGTTGGTTTGCACCTACTATCTGCTGCAAATAAGTTTTTAATTAAAAACTATGACTTGTTCATTGCCATTCTGGTAACAGCAAATTTATACCGCTGTGTCTTAACGGGTTACGTGTTAACAGTTGAATGTAATGCCAAAATCGATTGTGACCGTATGTTTTTTCAGAACAGTGTTGAATTAGCACAGCGTTTTTTTAGTGTGTTTATTTGGTAACACTTTACTTGACGCCGGTGTCATATGCATGTCATTACAGTGCCATAATAGTGTCATGACACATGACACTCATAGATAAGTCATAAACATTATGACATTTTACATTTTATAACGGTTGGCCTTAAGTGACATTTGGTTATGGCTAATGACACTGTTATGACACTGTAATGACATGCATATGACACCGGCGTCAAGTAAAGTGTTACTGTTTATTTGTCATCCACGACTCACCAGTCACCACATGAGGGATGCTGGTGACGTTCAGCTTCTGATCCGAGCCCTTCACCCCACTCTGCATCTCCACAACCAGCTCCTCCATCTGTGGGGAAATACATGGGGGACACATTTTTAATCATCATTATTTTACTATGACCAGGGCTGCTGACAGCTTTTGCTGGGCCCAGGACAAAGTCATCTGAAAGGCCCCCCTATCCAATACATACAATGCTGCAGGGACCCAATTCCTGGCCCTCTATCTCACTGGGCCTCGGACAACATACCCCTTGGTCCCCCCCTGTTGGCGGGCCTGACTATGAC
Organism: Engraulis encrasicolus; assembly: GCF_034702125.1. Taxonomy (NCBI): domain Eukaryota; kingdom Metazoa; phylum Chordata; class Actinopteri; order Clupeiformes; family Engraulidae; genus Engraulis; species Engraulis encrasicolus. The sequence goes on along the minus strand of NC_085858.1, from coordinate 32,765,826 downwards.
CATACTAAGATTGCTTCTCTCAGCTGCTGCCCTGCCAAAATTAAGCAATGAATAGGTGCTTATGTGCCAAATTTGTGGTGGGTAAGAGTTTGAATCTCATCTCAGCGAAATAGGACTCTGAATGGCAATGACTGACATAGTGAATGAGTACATCTCATGGTGCTTAATGCAAGTTCCTCTATTTGCTTTTTTTCTTTTTGGGAGGGACTACACCACAATGGGGGAAACATCTTTTAAAAGGATGGTTGGCAAAGCAATACCATGAACACTCAAAATAAAATGCAAATACCTTGCTATCAAAACATGGGAATGATTTTTCCTACTGTGAAGACAATATGTAGGCTATTGTCATGACAATATCATGTCTTCAGATGTAAACTCAGAAAGTGAAACTTGCAAAGGTGATAATTCTGCTCCAGGCCCCATGATGACCATACCCTGGCTGTCAGAGCGTCTGTCACTATGACTAATTGGCTTATAATGATTAAAGGTTATGGCTCCAGAAAAGGCTTCTCGTAGGCGTATGGTAACTATTTGTACAACATAAATTCTGAAAGAAATATTGTAGGTTGTGGTCTGAATATGTTGCATAAAAATGATTACAAAATTGCCTATCACCATCAGTCTGCAACAAATGTTTTCCAAACAGTTTATTTTCATGTGACTTGTCATAACAAGAAGGGAGGCTAACATTCTCTAGGCCTATTTTAATTCGACACTTTTGTGTTGTTGAACAGGCTAATTAGGCTATGTGAAACTGAGATGAAATAATAGTTTGAAGATTTGTTGAAGTAGTACATATGGACACATTTGTTGCAAAATAAATAGAATTAGACCTGCAGTTTTTCACGTTTTTTTTTCAAAGATGAACAATTATTAAAAGGCTTGCCTTACCTTTTTGAGACATTGCATTCGAGGTCGATAATGCTGTCCATGATCTCGGTTTGTCCGTATCGTCATGTTGGCAGTTTTTAAAAAGTATTATCTAGTCTATGCCGCTCCAGGCGCAAACTAATTGGATATAGGGTACAAAAAAAATCAACTAAACAGAGTATCTCGCAGTCATTTAAAACAGAAATGATGGATGTCTCACACCTTTCTTACTGCATGCGCTCAAGGTGAAAAATAAGGAGCTTGCTGAAAGCAAGTGCAAAGATCGGCCTTCCAACCAATCAGAGAGCTCCTCTATTTCTACAACCTGTTATCCCATAACAGAGCATCAGCGCCTGCCAAACACCCATCGGCCTTGTTCACCAGGCGGCGACAGGGAGCAAATTCAGACTCTTCTGAAGGATAGGCCACAGCTTCATGCTTGGTTTAATTTAGTACATTCATTTAATACAGATAATGACTAATATTATGGTTAAAAAAATAGGAGGGCCTAAGTAGGCCTACACTACGCAAAAATGAACTATGCTGCCCTCGGATAGGCTAGGTCACTCACTAAGCCTACACTCAATCATGCTCAGATCATGACTGCACTCTAGCCTTATTAAAAACCATGCACATAAACTATGTTCTCAGAACTCAAGTGAATTAGTCAAATCAATTGATCAGATAATGTAAAATTAGGCTGCACTGTTATTCATAATAGGTAGCCTAAAGCTGCAGTTAATGTAACATGGCAATGCTAAGCCAAAGGCCTACTTTTGGAGTATTTTGTCTTGTTATTAAAGGGTGCATATGAGTGCTTAAAATGTTAAAATGTTGGATTCTCCCATCACCCATCCCAAAGAAAACTCTTGAACCTTCAGCGAGAAGAGCCGCCCAACATTTCATCACAGCATGCCGTGCGCGCTCCCAAAGAGCAGTCACGCCCCGCCCGCCAATGGACTCACGGACGCGCTGAAACCCCCCCTACTGTATCGATGAAGTTGTTTCAAAGATGGCGGATTTCCTGCCGTCCCGGTCGTTTTTATCGGTTTGTTTTCCTAACTGTCTCCTTAATAGCGGTGAGGCAGAACAATTAAGGAAATCTAAAGAGATAGATAAATGTCTATCGAGGGACAAAACATATGTGAAACGGCTGGTGAAGATATTATTACTCGGCGCTGGCGAGAGCGGCAAATCCACTTTTCTCAAGCAGATGCGCATCATACATGGCCAGGACTTCGATCAACGGGCCAAAGAAGAGTTCCGGGCTACGATTTACAGCAATGTTATCAAAGGTAACGTTTCTGAAAAGAAAGCCCAAACTTCGTTGTGCCGAATGTGGTTGTTTTGTATTATCTAAGGGCTAGCCGTCGTTTGTCTCGCAAGTTCAAAAGTTGTGCAAGGGTGGTGTGGCTAGTCGGGTGAAGTAGTGCGACGTCGAGCGGAGGCATTCACTTGTTTCTAGAGCTAAACCCATGCATTCTCAACCAGCCAACAAACAGTAGAAGAAACGCCCATGTTATTCGGCTAGAAGTGTTCACGATGAATTTTCAGAACAAAGACATGGATCATGATATTTCGCCCCTGGCCTTATTTCTTATGATGTCCACAGTTACATTTTTTTAACTTTTAGAATTTGTGTGGAGTTTCTGGGCTGAATTTAACTGGGAATATTACTTTAATACTTTGCTAGCAAAAGTTAGCGATACTGCTAAGGAGGTGGCTATGTCAATTACAAGTATAATGGGAGATGGCTAACTAACGTGAAGCTGATTAGCCAGCACCTCTCTTCCGAAAAGCAGAGCAAACTAAAGAAACAAAGGGTGATTGATGTGGACCTATTTCCAGAGTCTGTAATGTTCGTAATAGAATACGGCGTGTGGCTCGTGCGTTGTCCGAGTGGAGATTTGTGAAAGATTGATGAGCAAAATAAAGTAGAGATGACCTGTCTGACTGATTAGCTGTCCAGCTGTCTATCCCTACCATTTTTGCAGAAATGCACATTTTAACCCAAATTAGTGAAGTGCCTTAAACAAGATACATTTTGTTATGGATACATCCCCACACAAATCTAAACGGTACAGTCATCTGTGTGTGGACTTGCAAAAACCCTTTTCGTGGACAACAATGGCATGGTAAAAACAAGTTAGGGTGGCTGTGTCCCAATTCTTGTGCACGGACAAGCACATGTAGACTAATTGTCAAACGGCTGTGCAAGATGAACACCCTTGCCTTGTTCAATGGCGCTTTTTTGTAGATGTATCAACAAGGTATTTGATCGCGAGGGACAATATATTGGGGTGCGTGCAGAGAGGGTGTTGTCCACTATTGCGACTTCACAAGAGGCGGTAGTAAAATGTGCGAGGAACACGCAGCCACAAGCAGTACAGTTGTCTGACCAGTTAGTGAACTGAAAGGAATGGCTATCGCCACCTGACCTGTTATGCAAACAAACCCACCTAATTTGTTTTGTTTACCATCATAAATGCTGCGGATTACGTTGTGTGGAATGGCCTCAGTTGGTTTAAAAAAATAGTCATCTTGCCGCGCTTTGTCAGAAATGTCCCCACAATCTGATGCTCTTGTGTGTCGTTGCCTAATAAATTGGGAGCCGTTCAATAACGTGGCTCATCACAAAATGGGGGAGACCCTTCAAGCGTTTTGCTGGGGGTTTCCAACACGACGTCATTAAATCAACATTAAGCCCATGTACACGCCACAAAGCGAGGAAGAGCTCGTGGTTACTTTCGGGGGTCGTAAATGTCTAAGAACTGGGAGGTGTGCCGTAGAGTTTAAGTTTCTGGTGGCTGATTGCGGATATTTTCGTTTCCTTTCGAAGTTGACGTTTTCTCTCTCTTTTTTTCATGTCATTTGAAGCTGACTCGCCTGTTGCAGACAGGAAACGTTTAGTGAAATGGCTGTACTTGGTGCAGTCTTAACTCTAAGCTGCTCGGCACAGCCGAAGGGTTTTAGCTGCAGTAACTTTCAATTGAGCTGTTATGGAGGACTTAGGCCGAGGAAAGCTTACGCTTTTTCTTGCAATGGAATCCAGCCTTGTTGGTGACCTTACCCCTGCATTCATTTTCCCTCAAAAAGGGCATTTGTCAGGTAGTAGCCTACTGGAAGAGCATTATGGCCTGTTGTACTGTCTGAGGGGAAAATCCAGTATCCTCTTTCACCATTTACAGCAGTTGTGAAAGAAAATAATAACCTTTCTCTAGAAATTGGTGCCCTAATAAACTATCTGCAGAAAATTGAAGGCTGTATCTATCAGCGTCTTAACATTTTTCATATTAGATATCGTATTCATATGAGATATTGTATTTGCTTGCTCTTTCTGTTCCCCCCTCTCACTCACTTGCTTACACATAGACAAGCTGAAACAGGCATGATCCATGTCGATGTCGTTTTCACAGTGCTGCTAGCATGAGTGGTGAAAAAGCCAACTCAAGTTTGTTCCATTCTAGAGGGCTGGTAGTGGAGGGGTTATGCCGTTATTGTGTAGGTGAGGATGAAGTAGTCGGTAGTAGGTGAGGATGAGGGCTGGTAGTGGAGGGGTTATGCCGTGATAATGAGGTTATGAGTGGCCAATGCTTTTGACTGACACAGGGTTATGATGAGTGATCAATGTAATTGAAGTTGATTTTCTGTTCTTATTGTATTATTAACTTATTTAGGAGAGTGATTATGATAATCAATTTGTAGGTGATGAAGTAGTCTGTGTATATTTGTGCACTTCATTGATCATGTCAATATGATTGGAGATATTTGTTTTTATTAGTTAAATCAAATTTTGGTTCCTTTACTGACAATATACGCATTTCTAAAAAAGAATGAACGAGCATGTGCGCCTGTGCCACTGAGAGATGAGCAAGAGGGCGCATTTTCTGACCACAGTTCAGTTCCGTCAACTTCTCACTTCTGCAAAAGCAGCAGC